>NW_020799144.1:6267057-6374743 GCF_003259725.1 Athene cunicularia | reverse complement strand
GGGGGGGGGGGGGAGCAAAACCAGGTCCATCCCTCTATCAGGAAATCCGATGACTTTATGAAAGGATAAAAAACCTGACAGAATTCAACAGGCTAATTTAATAAAAGGTTGTTAGAGGGAATTCTTTAGACTGGCTTAATAGTTGGTTTCCTAAGACTGTTGAAATTCCATTCTGTCACAGTAATTTCCATCCATAGAAGAAACCTTTATTCATATGCAGTCTTATCAATTTCACTGTTTTTTCATTCTTTATTAAAAGAATGCTAAATGAAAACAACACAGCAAAACTGCTTGGGGAAAACATCAGTTTCTAATCATTCCTGCTCCTTGTACCTTGTCATATCACACAGAGAGGGAACTAGCTTTCAGACAAATATTCCACACTAAAGACCAAGCAGGCGGTTTTAAGATACTCAAGAGGCTAGGTTTTTAGGGATATGGGGTTGCTGGGGTGTGGGATAAGGAGGGCAGAGAGAGGTTGTTTTCCAGTAAATGTCTCATAATCATATGAAAAAGGTGGGACTGGACAAAAAGTTCCAAGAATCCAAAATTTTCCTGCTGACTCCCCAGATCCTGATAATTCACTGAACTTTGCATTGGCAGGGTCATATAAGTGAACAAAAGTTTTGGGATGCAATCTGTGTGCATCGGTCCCTTAAATGTCAAATATTCATGTTCAGTATAGGCTACTCAGGACATGGGCTGACTGCCACAGAGCTCCCACCTCAGTTAGCACCTTAGGCATGTACTTCTATCCGCTGTTAACAACCAAGCTTCCAGAACAGCTGAACTTCCGTATGCCCACTTCATCCACTTAACGAAATTAGGCTTGTATTTCCGCATGGCTCCCAGGTGATCTGCTTTCAGGACAATAGGGACTCTGAACAGTGCCAGCTGGCTCTCCAGCGCCACCACACAAGGATTCAAGGTTTTGCCCAGTGAACTGACAGAATCACCCCTAAGGTTGCATGTCTGGAAACACTTGATCAGAGTCATCCAGAAACTAAGGAAAAAAAGAAAATAAAAAAAAAATTAAGAACCTGAATTATATCTGGAAAAAGTGACTCAGAAATCGGGTCTTCATCATGTTCATATGCTTTTTTCTTATTCCTACACCATTTTTATTCTACTGCTGGGAGCCAACAACAATAAATGTCAAGGATGTCATAACTAGATTTAGGTATGTCTCTGTTCATTGACAAGTTCATAGAGCAAAGCCAGAATGAAACAGCTGCAGCACTTCTCAGCCTAGAAAGCTCTGTTTCTAGGAATATATTCTCTTTTAGAAATATATTATCTCAGCTGCATCTTGGGAACAAAGCTTCAGATTTTATTCTGTAAAGAACCAGTATTTAGCTTTCATGTTCCCAAAAATTGGGGCCAGAAGTGATTATCACGCATGTTGTGAAACACAGGCTGTAGACTCTTATTTTAGCTTGGGGAAGAATGGTCTTTAAATGGCAATATTCAAAAAGCAACAGGGATAAGAATCATCCCTAGGATGACAACTAGCATAAAATTAATCAATTTGCCACAGACAACTGACATCTATAATGCTAAACCCAACACTGACCCTAGATATTTTAACGCCTCTGAGTTTGTATTCTAATTCTGCTAAATTAGCTTGTTTGCTGGCTACCAAGAAAAAACCCCAACAAACAAAACCAAACAAACAAAAAAAACCCTCAAACAACAAAAAAACACAAACTCACATAACAGTACCTTGATGTATGACCAGAACCTTCAAATATGAGGAGGAAATCACCAATCTTTCACTGATGAGAACAAGGGAGTTAACTGTGGTATCCTCTGGATGAATCTATGAAAAAATGGAACAGACTTCTCCACTTTGTACTGGGAAGTAGAAGGAAAAAGTAATTCCAAAAAGGCAAAGCAATAATCGCAAACTTTCTTCTGCCTGCACAGTATCACGCATAATTCAATAAAGCAAGAACTGGAGGGAGGAGTCAGCTATTACACCTGAACATCAGGCGTGAGATCTCATGTCCACCATGGAGCTGACTTTCTGCAGAGATATAGAGGAGTTATTGACTATTATATTGCATACAGTCTGGTTCTATTTTAACTGCACACATTTATTCTTCATGATTTGAGTAACTTTCTTTGTTTCAAGAATTTACCTGACAGAGTAAGACTTTAATAAGGAAAAAAAAAGGCAGAAAATAAAGTTGGATTTTAGGGCCTTCAGGAACATAAGCTTCAGGCACCAAAGCCCTGCAAGCAGAGCCAGTGCAGCACACTGGCTGTTGTGCTCCAAATGAGATCACCACCTCTCATCCTGGAATGGAACACAAGTGGGTGAGGTGAGCCAGAGGGCGCACAGATGTGAGTCTGCAGGGGGGAGGGGAAAGAGGAGGGAAAGATGGAATAGGCAAATGTGAAACACTCACAGAAGACTGAAGCACTGAAAATTATGCTCTTCAGCACTTTTTCTTCACCCCTGACATTCCATCACCTTCAGACTGGATGGGCCAAGACTCATTACAATGTTGGCAAATGCACCTTTATTTTTTAAATAAATTACTTTTTTTAAAAAAGTAAAAAGCAAATCTAAAGCCTCTGGATTTCAACACAGGCTTGAATGTGATATTCACAAGGAATAAATGCCATGCTGTCACAACCAGTGAGTCAAACCTGCCATGGCTGACTTAACTGATGTATGCAGTCTGAGCTTCAGGACAGAATAAAGTCCTACATTCAGGTGAGATCCTGCTTTTTGAAAGAAGAAATGTGGCTGAGGAATTAGCTCTTGAGATCCCCAAGGAGCTCAGAAAGCATGGCTTACCACAGACTCAATCACTTCTCCAGCTCATATACACAGTATCAGGAGACTGTAAGATTGGGTAAGCAATAAAATCAGACCTTTTGGGCAATAACGAAGCCAGTGTAGGACTCTTGGAGTCCTTATCAGACCAGTATTCATCTCGGACCTCTCACTGTCTCTACCAGTCATTCCCAAGGGGCACCATTCTTGTAACACGGTGAGATACCTTGCCCCCAGTGGCAGTTTTTTTAACCCATGCCACACCTAGGAATTTGCACTCCTGGGTGTGAACACTGCCATTATGGAGCTTTTATTATATTTTGCATGATGATGGATGGTTCCTTTCTTCATGTTAATATTAGACTCTTAAATCTGCAATGCTTGTATACACAGTGATGCTTGTAGCAATGACACTCCATTTTGGATACTGTTTCAAACTGCGTTTATGTAATTTTCATGGTTTTTTCTACCCTTCAATTTAACTGACCCACCATTATGAGATTATTTAAATAGGACAACAGAATGACCTACTTTGCCATGTTCATTTTTGCTTCTTCAACGCCCACTTTTCTCTCCCTCTGACCTAAGAAGTTCATTCTTTTTCATCTTTTCATAAGGAACAGCTTGTTAATTTCAAAAATAACCACTGACTGTCAATACAAGATGTAGGGGCAGGGTAAGAACATTCTGCAAGGATTAATGATATAATTACAATTACCTTCACCTCCATTTTCTGCCCTGTTCTCTATGTTCCTATCCCAAATATCTTAATAAGATGCATTGAGAAGATATTTTCATCATAGCTCTGTCTTTCTGACAACATGGAAAAAGTCATGATTGTGTTTACTCAACTGCAGTATAAACCTGCATGGTTTTTGAGAGTAAAAATCGTGTCTTGAAACACCAGAATGTAGATAAAGCTACACTGTAGGACAGAACATTTTTGGTGGTGTGTTAGAGTGATCATCTCTGCAAATACTCTATTTCATCCACACACTTAGAGCTGTCCCTGACAGAGATGAAAGCACAACAGACATCTTCTTTCAGGACCCTCTCTGGCAAGAGATTCCAACCTCTGGCGTAACATCATACCAAGACAACCAATTAGCCTGCAGATCCAGAGGCTAGCACATCTGGATGACCTTGTAGGCCACCTAAGTTGAAAATATTTCCTAGAGGATATGGCTAAGGTGCTGCTGAACATGCTGGTAATGCCTTCAAACAATGTCAGAGTCTTGACAACCTTTTAATACAGTCACCCACAATCTTTTCTCATTTTCCATCTTTGCTCACTTAATCTCTGCGTACGTGTGTGGCTCAGAGGCAGTAGCAAAGGATTTCTCAGGATTTAGGGAAGTGGCCCCAGAGGAGCAGGGTCATGACAAAACCTCAAAGATAGTTGCTTCTCCTGGAGCTGGTGAAGAAAACAGCCTTATGAGGCACAGTCATGGCTGACCCACCAGTGGTGTGGCATTGACACCCTGCCTGACAGTGCTCTGTAAAACCCTAATGACCAGTGACATGAGGGAAGAAAAACGTCCCAAGCACTGGATACCACAGACAAAGATGGGCACAGACTTTGTCACAGTCCAGCTGTGATCCCAGTGGTACTGTGTGGGTTGCTTGAAATTTAATGTGCCTGCCAGCATGTTGGTGGCTACAAATAATTTATTTTATTGCAAATGTCACAGTGGCTCCACTGACAACAAATGACCATCCTGGATTTGCAGTAAGAAGACCAAGGACAGAATTTGTGAATTTTCCAATCTGGTTACAGAACTAACTTACAAAATATTCCTTGCTGAGCTGTAAAATACCATAGCAAAAAGTTGTCTTTTTCTCTTTTTGCATTATGCCAGCACTTGTCATTTTATTTGTAGTTTCCTTTTTTATTTTTTTTTTTTTTTTAAAAGACTTTTTGCCCTGCAAACACCTGATGTAACAAAGCCTGCAACACAGGGAACAAATATCTTCATTACTGCCATAGCTAGCTAAACACTGCTCACTTGCTCTCATGCCATAAAGAAAACACAGTTATATTCATTCACAGAGAATGACCGCATTCATGGCACTTGGTATGTTGGTATTTTTACTTCAACCCTATAGTTAGATTCTATATTTTCAACAGTAGAAAGAGGAGAAACTTTCTCCATGGAATCTGTTTCCTATTTGTTGGGACCACATAAAATTAAGGACACTGTCCAACAATGGTTTGAGAGAAATAGAAAATCCCAGGTTTAGAAATACAGCTTGTATTTTACAAAAGGCTATTTGGTGCACTACAGATAGACTATTTAAGACAGCTAATTCTTTTTTATGAACTTGTTTTCTACAAAATGGACAACTCCATGTACTAGCTTAATGCATTCTCACACATTAATTAATACCCACTGCATGAGTGATCCAGTATGACTGCTAACACTGGGATACTTACCTTTTGAAATTAGATGGACCATGATGTACTAGGGCTGTCCTGATTTCATCTTCAACAAAGACAGACCTGAATTAGAAGTGCAAGCCTCATAAAGCTAAAGGAAACAAGTTACACAGTCCTATTTCACTATTTTTTTCTACAGTGGCTCCAGAAGGAATTAGGCTCATAACCTCAGGGTTCGGCTCACAACCTCAGGCTTCTCTTATGATTTCATTATGTTATTTAGTTGTTTACTTATAACAAGCAGTTGCTGTGCAATGAATGAATGACAAAACATCAATAGCTCCAAAGTCACACTCAAATTATACTGATAGAAATCTCTTTGTATAGCGTTTCTTATCCAAGATGACAAAATAGCAGGCCTTCACCTTCTGGATAGGACTGCATGAAAGCTGTGGTATGGTTCATGATGTTTTCAGTATGACAGCCACATTGGGCAACCACCTAACTCCAGTAGCACAAGTGTTTCCATAGAAATACATAGGACTTTTAGAAAATACCTATTTATGTTTCAACATGAAGTACAGAAATGAAGGAATCACCGATCTTGGTCACCAAGTCATCTGTTATATCAGCTCCGAATAAAACAGAGCAACAAATCTTTGAAGAACTTAAAAGTGTTTTCAACCATTTGATGAGAACAAAACCAATTAAAAAAGAGTGTCACTTTGATATATATTACATAAAGCAGCATAGTTCAGTGATGTATTTCTTAAACACATTTTGATACTTCAAAGATAAACTGTTATTTAGAGAAACTAATTACAGATTTTAAAAATAATCTTTCTGTAATTAGAAAAAAACCTATTAATATTTGTTCAAACACATAGGGTTTTGAATTGCATAATGTACACTTGCCCTGTAGGTTTTTTTCTAATAACACTAGTTATTATAAATATGCTATATCTTTACATGCATGGTGGCAAATCAGCTAGAACCTGTTGTTGCCATGGTGTTACAAAGAGAATATTTATTTGATTTTGTAAGGTATCTGGAGAAGAGCAGCAGTAAGGGTGCAGTGTGGAAATCGAAAACCTTTAGAAAAGAAATGACAATCCACTGGAACATGTAAAATGTCTTGGGTACATACCATTTGTTAGCTATGGGTGTAGATCACTGCAGGCTGATGTGAGCTAGGTGGTCTAGGGCTAAGAGAAAAGGTTCTTACAAATTTAGGAAGTATTCTAGGTGAAGCAATGAATGGTCTTTTAATAGTGACAAACCCAGAACTATTTCCTTGGTTTTATTCACCCCTAATAAATGAAAACTCTGATTCCACTGAAATTAGAGAGGAGCTAAGATTTCACCAACTATCCCTACCAAGTTCAAAGGACTAGGAAGTTTGGGATCCCCTGGGTTTTTGGTCTTTGAACACAGAAACATAAAAAAGTAAGCACTAGACTTACTGCTTGCTTCCCAGACAGTCGGTGACCCCAGCAGTCTTCTGGCAACCTCACCCACTCACCCTGACCCCAGCTGCTTTCATGTCTGCTGTATGGAGCAGAGGAGACAGTTCTCCTACCTGGAAGAACCTTGTATGGCAGTGCTGGTTTGTTCAGGCCTATCCAGTGAAAGAAGCTCCAAGGAATGAATCGAGAGGCATGAACCCACTTGATGTGGCTGCTCTGCATCCGTCCTCCCTCCCCCTTCCTCTCCAAGCAAGAGGTTCCAAAAGTTATGAAAATATTGAATCCTAGTGCTTTTTACTTTTAAACAAGGGGAAAGGAGATGTGGGGGGAAGGGGAGTTTTAGCAGTTGGCAAAGCACCACACCATGCTCTGATGGGAAGGACTCATCCAGCAAGCAAGGACAATAGCTCGCTTGTGCTGGGCCCTACCACATCACTGTCACACAGGAAGGGTATCCGAAGGTCATAAGGAGCAGGCTACTGCCCAACTAGATTTTCACAGGAGGAGATGTAAACCTGATGGATTGAAGGCACATTACACACTGGACCTTGCTGGGAGGCTGGTCATATACAATAACAAATTTGTAGTTAAAGAGCACAGGAGTTTAATGAGCTTCCCTTATTTCAAAGAAACCCCTTCCCCTCACCCAAATTTATTTTTTTCCTTTCTGTCTCAGTGATAGAATACTACAGCACCTCAGTTATAATCCTAATTGAGCTTCACAACTAGCATGACAAATAATTATTCTGTTGGACAATTATGAAATCCAATTAATTGGATTTCAAAGGGGGGGGACATCACCCAAACACTCGCTGTTCCAGCCTACAGAATAATCTGAATTCATGTTCACTGAGTATTTTATAGGTCTCTGGAACAGAATTGACACCTTTGTGAGTTTTTTCTCTCCCCCACAAGAGTCCAGTTGCAGAACATGCCATTTGCAATTATACAGCCTTGTGGATAGAACCACCTTCTCAAACTCTCTGTTTTCATCAAAATGACCTGCAGAAGTAATGAGGAGATAAATAAACCATTCTTTAGGTTTCACATGAATTTCAGAATATATATTAGGAGGAGATTTCTATTGATACAAACAGTCAGCAGTATAGAAATATAAGTGTGAAAGGACTTGCCTGCTTGAACAAGTTTAATTTCAGTGCAGCCAACAAGGAACTGTGTGATAGATGTTCCTTCTGGAAGGAGTCACAAGAGAAGTTCCCCATGCTTCCTTTGTACTGACAAGTGACAAATTACATTCTCTCAACATAGATGTAAGACAGTAATACAGAATCAATAGCCTCAAATAGTATAGTGATATCATACAAGAACTAGAGCAAGACCAAAACCAATTATTCCTCCCCCCTTACCTCTGAAACAATTGTCATTGCTGTTTTGAACTTGGGGAATATTTTTTTCTGACTAAACCTAACAAATGGAGTAAGACCAAGAAGAAGCAAACCATTCAGATGCCTGAAAAACTTAGTATTGGCAGCAGCAGCAGCAAACCTCAGAAGCACCAGTGTCCCATCAGGCATACACACATATTGTGGCAGTACCTCTGACAGGCTTCTGATCCAGCATGTACAGAATGCAACTGCAGGACAAATCAGCCAAATGGTCTAAAGACAAAAAACAGCCCTCTCTTGACTAATTTATGTAGCTTCCTCCCAAAATGCAATACTGTGTGTCTTTCATAGTGTCTACCAAGCACTACAAGCACTGGCAACTTCTGCCTTCAACCGTTCACTTAACCAAAGAAACCACTTCAGCAGAACCTGTACTTTTCAGTCTTGAAAATGCAAAAGTTGATACAACTTAAGTGACAGGCTGTGGACAAATGTACACCTCTGCAACATGACTAATATGGGACATGTGCAAAATAGAATGGATGATAAACTCCCTGATAGTTTTTTTGGAATATAGGTGTGAAAACTCATGCCAAACTCAGGAGAGAAAACAAACCCAGAATTTTGTCATATAGCTCTTGCTTGGTATCTTCCAGTGAAACTCTAGGCAGCAGAGGTATCCTTTGTCTAGAAGGACAGACCATCGCCAAGCTTCTGTTGTGTATGCAGATTTAAGCCTGGTTATGTCTGGCTGGTGACAGACATTATACCTTCCTTTCCTTCTCAATATGAGGTCAGCTCTTCCAGTGATGAGCCCAGGCTCAATGGCAATTTTGGAAGAAGGCTTCTTTCTCCTGTAGTTTGTCTGAATAATCTCAGACAGTGATCATTTTTGCTTTCTCATCCTTCTAATTTATTTTCACACAATCCCAGAGAAGAGGGGAACAAAACCCATCTTTTCATGACACATTGTTTTCCTCCTGGAATTTGACTAAAATCAAGAGGGCTCTCACAAGGCTTGGCCAAGGTACAGAGGGGGGCCTAGCACTTCTCTAGTCTCACTTTCTTGGGATAGCTCAGTAATACACACAATAGCCTATTTACTTCACCCAGACCCCTACACTTGTTGAAGGGAGAGGTTATCTGGTTGTTCCAGGTCCCCACGGGATTCTCTTTACCCTACAAAAGCCATCCCACAGCTCTCCTTTTAGCATTAGGGCCCTCTGCACCACCTGAATGGCAGCATCAGTGGAAGAGAGACTCTGCCTCTGACCAGCAACAGGCTGGTAAACAGTGTGATTTTTATCATTAAATGAAACTATGAGCATGCCTACAGTTCTTCAGGCTGTTCCTTATGTCCCCTCCCACTTCCCTTTGTAGAGGAATGAACTTTATTACTGGGGTATGTAATTTGTAGTATTCTCACTTGTGAGCTAAATATGATGCACAATATTTCAAGTGACTATCCTTTCAAGCTTCTAGATCTACATACAGGCATGTCAAAAAGTGACTCTAATATTTTTAGGTGTTTCAGACACCTAGAACTCATTCTGGCTTACTTTCCATTCTTTTTTTCCCTCCCCACAGGTTTATAACTACAATGAGTACAGGAGATCTTTGGAAACAAATATTTAAATAAATAGAGAATTGCAGACAGTGGGGAAACAACCATCTGGCTTAGAACAGTCCCCTAAACATGTACAGAAAAATATCAACCTGTGCTTTTTTTTGTGTTATAGATTTCTTTGATAAACAGTTGTTACTATCCAGTTATTACTATCCCTTCACTGGAATGAGGCTTGACCTCTAGTTTTGAATTTCTATGAAATGGCAGCAGTACACATGAGTTATTAAGAGTAAAGATCATTTTAACAAATAAATTATAATTATCTCAGCAAAAACATCTTTATCAAGGATTGGAGGAGGAAAGGATGGGTCATAATACAAGAGGAAAAGTTTAGGTTTAACTTTGAAAGAAGATGCTCAACTGCCATGCAAAATAATTTCACTATTAATAGCTGTCATCTTAAACTAGACATGAGAAAATTACAGAAAACCTGAAGGCCTCAAAAGCAACTCCTGACAGAACACTATAGTATTACTAAGACCCTACAACTACATTATTACTGTCTTTTTTTTTTTTTTTTTTTGTGAAGCCATGTTGGCTGTGACCAATCACCTCCTTATTTTTCATGTGCCTTAGCATATTTTCCAGGAGGATCTGCTCCATGATCTTACTAGGCACAGAGGTGAGACTGACTGGCCTATAGTTCCTCACATAGACAGACAACTGTATTTTATTTATTTAGTGAAGAAAGTAAACTGGGAAGCAAAAGCAAGCACCAATATCTCAGAAGAGCTCTAGAGTATGATTAACACCATGTAGTTTTACATAGGGTAGTACGCCACTGAACAAGAACCTCTTCAAAAGCCTTTCACACTTATTTTACTTAACTTGAAGAGAATAAAGAGAAGACCTATTTCTACTAAGTTCTCAAGGAATTACTTCTCCATCCATTTTTTGTGTAGAAATTCAGAGAGGTAGAAAATTTCATGGAAACTTTTCCAGATAAAAACATGGCAGGTGAGGAAACAGTAGTGCTGTTTAGACATAATGGACTTTCTGTGAGGTTTTAAGCTACAGAGGAGAAAACTGATCTTACTTGCTTAGCTTTTGGGGAACTTTGGCAGCATATTTAAAAATTTGTAGATACAAATTAAAGACAGCTTGAACAGCACAGAAATCAAGTCCTCAGTAAAAAAAAAAAAAAAAAAAAAAAAAAAAAAATGAAATTCTAGTATTTAAATTTATTAATTATTAATGTTCCTGTATCACTCTACAATCATAGCCTTCAACTATTCTGTATCTATATCTATAATTTTCTTAAACTTCCCCATAAGCATCTGCTGAGACAGGATGGCCCACTAGTCTGAATGATTTCTATGAACCAGTGTCGATGTCTAATCCCAGCCAGCGACTAAGCACCACACGGCCACTTGCTCACTCCTCACCTGGTGTCATGGGGAAGAGAATTGAAGGGTAAAAGTAAGAAAACTCATGGGTTGAGATAAGATTAGTTTATTAACTGAAATAAACTAATATGGTAATGAAAAGGAAAATAACAAAAAGAGAGAGAAATAAAACCCAAGAAAAACAAGTGATGCCAATGAAAGACAATTGCTTACCACCACCTGACCAATGCCCAGCTTATTCTTGAGAAGTGGCTCCCTCAGCCAGATTTCACTCTAGTTTATATGCTGAGCATGATGTCACATGGTATATCCCTTTGGCCAGTTTAGGTCAGCTGTACTGGCTGTGTTCCCTCCCAGCTTCTGGTGTACCCCCAGACTATTCACTGGCAGAGCAGCATGAGAAGTTGGAAAGTCATAGTGCAAGCACTGCTCAGCAACAATTAAATCAAAAACCAGTTAAATAAAACAACTTTTTAAAAGTGTGTTGCCAACACTATTCTCATCCTAAATTCAAAACATAGCACTATACCAGCTATTAGGAAGAAAACTAACTCTATCCGAGCCAGAACCAGTACAGCCAGTTACACAACAAGAAATGCTAGCTATTATGATGATAAAGTTTTTAATTTACAATAAATTTTGTTATCCTCGTGTAGCTTTGTGGACTTAACTGTGGAAGCAACAAATTGCTGTCAGGGACAAACACCCTCTGAAATAGGGTGTTTAGACTAAGAATAAAATTGGGCCATATTATTTAGAAGCTATAATTCACTTTTCAGCTGACTGGAATATTCCTTTGAAGTTTACTCTACCATGAAAGTTCTGAGGAGGAGATGATAAATAATCAGAATTGCATTGCAGTGAGATTACTGCATAATTTGCTTGGATGGCAATGTGAAGCTCAAGGCCAGCAAGAGTAAACTTCATCTAGGAAGTTTAGAAGTTGGCACATCTTCACAGTTAGGAAAACCAAAGAAAAGAGCAATAGCATAATGTCTTATCTACAGGGACATGGTATCAGCAAATGAATCACTAAATATCCAGTGTTGCACTTTATGATAGTCTCCATATGCTCTGCTGAATTACACAGGCTTTGTAGGTATGCACTGCTTGAGACAGAAGGAAATGGGGTATTTTATTGCTTTGGAGTTAAACATTCTATAATCCCTGCAGGTCATGGTTAACATTTAAAGTCGAAATCAAACCACTGAAGAAAACAAAGCAATTCACTCTGAGGCTGACAGTTTGCTCATCAGACTGCAGAATTCCAGGTCAAATTACTTGAACATGCTTAACTTTGAACACTGAGACTTCATGCAAGAGTACTCTGTCTGAGCAAAAGGATGGACTCAGAATTTTTTTGATAGATTATTATCATAGAATGTTTAGGATTGGAAGGGAACTTAAAGGTCATCTAGTAACACCTCTGCACTGGCAGGGACACCTTTCACTTATTCCTTTAGATGACATATTATTGCCACAGGAGACAGAGTTTGGTGCAGGGGTAAGCAATAGCTGTAAGCAATAGCAACTGCAGGCTACCTGGAAATAACGTGGTTCAGAAATACAGTACTGGTGAAGCATGACAACAGCATTTTTAAACCAAAATATTATTGCCTGGGAACATCTGTACTCCTCAAAAAAATAAAAAAGAGGTTTCCTCATACAACGGTGATGACTTCCATTTTACCAAAGCTATGATTTTGTATAAAGACACATTTTGAAAGAAAAGTTTCAAGCACTATAATCACTGATCATGAAGGACATACACAAGCACTGGCTCCAGAGACTAAATAAGACTTCCATTCAATTCTTTTATTATGTAGTATTACACATCAATACTAATGGTATATATTAGTCTGATATGAATCAAAGTATGATTTGGTTTACTGAAGGATCTTCTGTCCAAAAAGAAAATCCATCACACACTGTTTATATTACCTAACTTTAAAGCCCAAGTATGAGGACTGTCTGGTTTAATAATTATTGGAATTAGCTCAAAATGGAAAACACCTTCACAAGAACTCAAGCATATTTTTTTCTCCTACTCAGGTTAATAGTCTATTTTTAGAAAGCATCCAAAAAGTGTTCAAAATACAGCTCAGAGTACAGGAGTGTACATTTTTAGAGGTAAGACCCAGAGTTGCTGCTGGTATCCCGAGGCCAACATGAAGCAGATGCCATGTAAAACTCTGTGAATCTAGGTGTTCAGGTTATACAGCTTTCTCAGGGTCAGTCTCCTGAGGGAGAAAGAGGCTTAAAACCAGAGCACCTCATCTGCCTGTCCCAACATTTCTTTATGAGAAAAAAAAAAAATGTATAAAAGCAAGGAAATGTTAACTTGTGGGCCTGTAACTGTAACAAGTAGTGTCCCATCCCTTAACTAGACTTGTGAAAACAAGTAATACTGGTATATTTTGCTGTCTCTTCCTAGAATAAAGCATTATTTGCATATCATAAAATTTGTGCTCTATCTACTTAGTGATAGATCTGATTTAAATTATAGCTTCTCAACTATATTTCATTACCTTTAGCATTGAATATGGGCACCTATGAGTAAGGCACCTTTTTTTCTGAACAGGTGATTGGGGACAGAATGACATACTGGTTCCTGGGAAGCTGAGCTAGTGCAGGGTATGTATCTGGATAGGTCAATAAAAACGAATTCTCAGAGTAGAGGAAGAATAGTGATGAAGTGGTCAGCCCTTCTTGGGATGGTGTTGCTCTCCCTGCTGTTCAAAGGCTTCAGATCTCCCCAGCTTTTGTGTAGTCTAACCCTTAAATAAAAAAAAAAAAAGAAGACAGGGAGGAAGATGTTAACCATATTGTGGAGGAGCGAGGATGCAACTCATTATACCTACAGTGAAAATTCCCATGGTATGGGTAAACTGAGCAGGCAGCTCTTACTATCCTTTCTTCCTCCTCCATGCCTTCCAGGTTTCCTAAAACACCCCACCTGAAACACTGAGCAGTGCCAAGTTCATGGCCATGCAGCACTGCAAGCGTTAGTATAGGGTCACCAAGAGAGATGCAGGCAAACAGCGGGACATTGAGAGCTAGTTTCCAGCATTCCTGGAAAAATACACTGGCTGCATTGTGTGTTCCCTGGTAGAGCACAGCCAGCCTTGCCCAAATTGCTCTGCTTTCCAAGAAATTGCATTTAGAATCTAACTTGTTTATACACCTTCTTTGACTCACTCTACTAAGTACATTGGCATGCAGAGGCTGAAATGTCTCTCCTGACTGTCGCCAAGGCAGAAGGACAGAACTTTATACTGTTATTTCACATGCTAAACCTACTTTGCTCTTTTGCTGGTTTCTCATTTACTTGTAAGGTTGTAGGTTCATACACAACATATCCAAGATCAGATTAATGGGCACGATACCAAAGGATGGGAAATTGTATCCTTGAAGCATCTTTGAATGCATTAGGGAAACATCTGGGTCAATGACAGAAAGCGGAACTCCATCAAAAGTGATGGTACAGAGACTTAGCGTCTTTGATATAGCAATGCTGCCAGTTTAAAGGGTGGATGGGACAGGGCCAGGACACAGACTACATGTGTATCTCTACCTTTCACTTCAGCAATAGCTAATGCGTGCTACTCTTTTCCGGGACTTGAAGAGCTCTTGAAGGTAACTTTGATATAACCTTGCATTATGCCCTCAATATAAAGTTTATCAGTAAAGCAGTTTAAAATATAAATGGGAAGTTAAAAATGAGAGCACCTACCTCTGCTGTTCTTTCTATGTTGTTTAGATTTTTCCAACCTGTAGCTCTCAACACTGCCACAATACTTTTCTGTTTTAGAGACTTTTTTCCCCTCTTTTGATTAGATCTATCTGTTGGGAACCTGAAGTGTGTACGAAGAGAGAGCAGGAGCAGACTGGGGACAGTAAATTCAGGTAGATTAAGAAGCAGATGGTGCTAGGGGTAGAAAGAACTGGCACAGATGGCTACCCAATTTGTTGCAGAACCAGCATTGGATTAAACTTTTTCCAGTCAAGTTCATGTTCAGCTGCCTACTTGGAATAGGTCTTAGTTTAGAGAAAAAAAAAAAAAAAAAAATCCACAAAAGATACACGGCAAGAGGAAGACCCTTCAAAAACTGGACTGTTGGAAAAAAGCCCAATTACCAACATGCACACATGGAGGTGGCCTGCAATCTGACAGCTTGTCCCTGCCTAAGAGACCACCATTGTATTTGCATGACCATTGTGGCCATTCTGCAGGGACATCCATCAGACCCAACTTCATTTAGCATCATAGCTGAAGCTCTTGGAGGAAGAGGTTTCATGTGCAACTGTTTCAGTGTGTGCATCTGTGTTGCTTGGATGGGGTGCAAGTCATCTATTCTGCTCTGGAGCATACTTGCTTGTCTTTGTGTAGCAGCACTGGAAAGTCCTAGCAGGAGCTGTCTCCTGCAGTCTGAAGCCGTGCTCACGCAGTAATCTCCTCGTGGGTGGTCTAGTACATATGCAGAGAGTCTGCTGAATATTTTGTGGCTCCACTCACACAGCAGTCATTGCTGTCTTCAGCCTTAGGCTGGAGAGCAGATCAGGTTGTCTGGTGTCAAAGGGTCTTAAAATTGGGAATAAATTTATTTTGGCTCTGTAATAAAGAATACTTCATATTCAATCAGAAATGGAGGCTAGGAGAAAGAAAAAATCATCTCATTGCTGATAGCTAGAGCTTCTTAGCACGAAAGGAAAATAACTGAGTTACTTCCAGAAAAACAAATGGTTTCTCATTATGTGATTTTGGGAATATCTACAAACCCACAGTTCTGCTGAAGAGTAGCTCACCTCTTGCCTTTCAGAAATCAGGTTTTCCTCAGAAGGCCCCTGACACCAAGCCCCAGTGCTTAAAGGGAGGGTTTATGTGTGCACAGAAAGCTTTATGGTATTTTTATATATTAAAATTGTCACCTATGCAGCTACGAGCTAGAGTTTGCAATTATTTTTTTATGCCTTCTAAGCAGATAACATTTGCTCAAACTCACAAGACTGCCATGTGGTCACTAACAAGTTTAACAGCTTGGTTACATTACAGAAACAAATCACATCTAAAATATCGAAGGTAGTTTCCTCTGACAGGTTAATTAGAGAGGGAATTTCTATGCCCAGCTACTAAAATGTTTTCTCAAATACTGGAATCTTATTTCCTGACCCCCCAAAACAGATCATATAAAGCCTATAAATGGGAATTTTAAGTACAAAATTACTATTTTTAGTTATAGAGGCTAAAGGTTTCATGCTTTGTTTGATGGCAAAAAATCAGGAGCAGTTGAATGGACTACCTGAAACAAAATGTGAGTAATGAGAACAGAGATAGACAACATCAACAACAGCTTGCTCTTCAGCTCAGCCCCAGACTGATTTGCCTTCCAAGCACCTCCTGTAACCTCAAGGAAGGTTACAAGAGGGCAGTCTTGCCTGAAATTTTTTATGTGCTAAATAGCAGTGGTCACTGTACTCCCACAAAGATGAAGGGAACCAGAAGGAAGATAAAACCTCAGAAGGGAGAACTTTAATTTGTCACTGATAAAAACTGCAATGGTAAAAGACTTGAAAGTTCACACAGATACACAGTTGTTTGCTGATTGCTTCAGTTAGGCTTCCTATGTAAAGCATTTGATTTCTATCAGCTGTCTAAAAGCCACCAATGGCTGTAAATTAAGGAAAGTGAGAGGTTAATTATTAAAAGCAAAGGGACTTTTAATAAATCACAGAAGCTGAAAGATGGAAGCTATCTCAGCAAGTCCAGAGCTCATCCTGACAGTACATTTCCAGAGCTGTGACCAGTCCAGTTTTAAATGATCAGACAACGGGATTGTCTCTGTTCTACAAGTCACACCAGAATACGCAGATGTAACAGCAACAACCATATAGATGCTGTGGCATCACAACGCCAAGCATGCAGACAAGTGTCAGTATCAGAGAGAGAGTTGGGGCCTTTCTCAGGAGTCAGGTGAACTGGAGGAAAGAGCCATTTTTCTGGCCTCTGTACAGTCTTCTACATTTGGGAAAATACATTCTCACACAGTTCCTACCCCATTAATACAGATAGCAATTAGAAAGTTATTAGAAATCAAGACGACTCACACACAGTAGAGTATTTCACTCCCTGATTTTTCAACCCTCCAGAATTTTTTTGTTATCTGCACAGTTCACAGCTTTGCCAACCAGCAATATAAGAGGTGTGGCTGATCTTAGGACATAAAGCCCAAGCTGAAAAAGAATCAAAGGTGGAATTTGCTTGTCACCTTGTGTGGTGTGTAACAGTGCTGCGTGGGTCAAACTGCATTGCTATTCCTTCCCAGGAACAATGTGGCTGTCATCTTACCAGTAAAAGGAAATTGTGGAAAGGCACTAGAGAAGTAAGAATTTAAATGATTTTATCTACATCTAGATGGGCAAGTTGCCATCAGAGACAGCTTAGCTTTACCGTAAAACCCCAAGAAGCTGGCTAAGTCAGTCCAAAAGTAGCAACTAGACAAAAGGCAGCTTTCCATGTGGTTGGAAACAGTCTCAAGGAGAATATCTAGAGCCTGCACTTTCTTCAAAATGAAGACAAAGTAAGAGGATTGCTGCCTGCCTTTGTAGTTTCCTCCCAGGGCACCCACTGGGTGATGTATACTCCAGAACAACCCTATCTAAATGGTTTATTCCAGCAGCTGAGGATCCCTTCATTTTACACTTACCAGCATTTCTTTTTTCTGATATTTCTATTGCACTCTCCCCACTTTTACCTCTTTTTTCTTCCGTACTGAAGTTGATTGCTGATTGACCTGCATCATAGCATCAGCTAAAGCTATAAGGTTCCTTAACCCAGGAACTCTGGAGCATACTGTTTGGAAAGGGTTTTTTTCCTCATTTCATGCTAACTCTATTCATACTAATACTTTGAACTTGGGGGAGCTGGAGGGGAAGGGAAGAAAGGGGAGTGTTTTTGTCAATTCAATTAGGGGTGCACATTGTAACCAGGACACAGCACAGTGCTGTTCTGCATTACTGCCACATGGATTTAATTTGATATTAAACATAGAATCAGAGCTTCTCATGTCATTTCCAAATGAAAACCAGGTGTTTCCAACCCAGAAGTGCCATGCAAACAGTATGTCATATTTTGTCTGAAAAGGTTAAAAAACTACAAACAAGAAAATTGTCTTGCTGACCAGTCTTTGAAACAAAGAAAATATAGAAATAAGGACCCTCTTTTTTATTCTTTGTAAAGTAGCATCTGGGAGGAGTCTCTGATTAAGAAAATGACCTACTCTCTCCTCAGTGTCATCCCTCTCTGTGAAGTTTGTCTCAAAGCTGATTTAAAGAAATAAATGGTTATAAAGCTCTGCAGAACTAGGAGTTTCGCAAGATGTTGCCTTGTACATGTAGATATGCTGAACACCTATGCAACTGAGAGTAGTGTAAGCAAATGCTCACCAGCACAGCACAGAGCAAAGACACCAGCACAGAGCAAAGAAAGTCTAGGCTGTTGTGCCTGTTTCTCGAAATAAGGGAGAGGAAATGGACTTAAACCACTGTTGCTTCACTCTCTGAATAATATGGAAAAGTGATTTTATTTTAATCACTTGATATTAGGCCTTTTTAACCATGTCCTCGGAAACAGTTAAATAGCCACAGTCCTTGCATGAGAATCTGGGTATGGAACATGAAAACTGAGTTCTGGTTGAGAAATTGGGTTCTTAAGAGTACACAGTGTCTCCTAAACATTGCAGCATGAAAACACAACAAAATAGCTGTTTCCTCAATATTAAAGTGATATTGCTAGAGGCAACTATCTTGAAAGGCAGTAAACACTGATAAATCAAGAGCATATTATTAAAGCAGTGTAAAGCAAAACAGAGTTTAATGTCTTTAATAGACATGCGTTTGTGATCAGTTACTTGGAGGACCAAACTTCTATGACATTCTACATAGTGCTGATGTTTCAGTGTCCTAGATGACATACTTTGTCTGACACACTAGAGAGTGTAAACTTGGATCCTTATAATTCATCTAAGAAACTTCACAGTAACAGAGTACAGAAAATTCACCTAAAGCTGCATGTACGTAAGTCCTTGAACATGAAATGGAAGAACAGGAACAATTGCTGAACAAAAGTTTCACCTGAGTCCTTCAGGTTACTGGCTACACTGTCCTTTGAGTATCAGTATTTTTGGTGTACTGGTGTTCTTCTGGTTTTGTAGTTTGAAATCAGCATTAAGTTACAGTGTATCATCCTCCCCTGTTTTCTGCATTATAATTTCCTTTATAGCACTCTTCTGTAGAATTAAACAATTTTAAAGGAAGTGAAAATTAAGCTGACTAGCAAGAGAACATGATCTTCAGCAGTGAAAAACTTATCCTCAGTTTTCATCAATTTTGATTTATTCCCATTGCTATTTTCTACTGGAGGTTTGCAGATAGTTATACAACTGGATGTTACTATTCACATCCCAATCAGCTTTATTTAAAGGTGCAGGCAATTGGCTAGATGGTTGAGGGATATTTACTATCACAGCATTCCTCAAATAGCATTTCAAATGAAGACAAAAGGCACCCCTTCAAAGAGGTATTCAGAACAAAGCAGGAGTCGTTCAGTGTGCAGGAAGAACTGCTAATCAATAAGTACACTCCTATGCAATGACACCATAAATGAATTCATCTTTGAATCTTCAAAATAACTCTGATTCACTTAGGATGCTGCCACATGAATTTCTAGAAATATTTTATTCTACAGAGACCTGGAAGTTAAGGCAACAAGTCTATTTTTCTGAGTAATCAGGACACACTTTCAGAAAAAAAGTCAATATTCCTCCCAAAATAAAGTAATATTTTAATACCAAGGAACAAAGGCACTATACAAATGTTGCCCCATTCTAGCAAAAATGCCTGCCTTTGCCTACACTAAATCTGGTATTTTTAAGGTCAGATCAATATTTTCACACTGAAGAAAAGCAAGCACTTTTCATAATAAATAAATAATGTTTGCTACCTCAGCACTATGAATGGTATTAAAACCATTTGCACTCATAAGTACTCCTAAAGGAGAAAAAAAGAAAAAAAACCCCCACAAAACTAAAGCATATGCATTTCTCTTATGAAAGATTGCTGTTGAATGCTATTCAGCATCCAGAATGGGACCTAGTTGGACACAGTCACTATATAAACATTAAGAACTGCTCTAGAGTTTTCTAGTCTTCTCAGTGGCATGATGAAAAATACAGAAGAAGACAGGAAAGCACAGACGTGTTCAGATTGATCCTTCTCCCAAAGAGGTAATGACACTCCATATTTGTCCCTATATTGTTCCCCTTCCTTCCCCCCATTTCAATTATTTCTTCTCTCTTTGAAAAGTCCCAGGCTCCTCCCTGTCAGATAAGATTAGATCCAATACTTCCTAAAAATTCTGCTTTGCTTTACAAACAGCTAATTTATGAGCAAACACATTGGACAATTCTCTATAGCCATGTATGAATCTTCCCTAGCCACATCCATGAAGAGAAGCACAATGAAGAATGCAATTTCTGCAAACCTCAAATTCATAACAAATAATTTTTATAAAAGACCTTAGGCTGGTTTCTGAATGAGTCATCAGAAAACAGATTATGAGGTAAAGCAAAAGCCTTTCAAATCTGCCTCAGTACTGGCAACAGATTGAATAAATTAAGTACCTTGAGTAAAGGAATGCAGTATCACCCCCAAACTAGATTGTAAGTGCATTATCAATTAAGCTATGGAGCACTTTATGAGCCACACTTGAAAGATACTTACTTCAGTGACTGGAAGCACTGCTTAAACTATCTTGGCTGTTCGTTGTGTTGGGTGGTTCAGAAGCATTTCTAGAAGAGTACAGTCTGCTTCTTGTAACAACTGTGGCTCATTTGGAAAATTCTGCTTGTTTCTGCTCATCTCCATGAAGGTCTGACCTACAACACCTAATGATATCAACAGGAAAACACCTCTGACTTTAACAGTAAGGATTGTTGTGTTTCCTTTTTGCAACCACAGTACTGCCTCCAGTCTATTTCTATTGTTGGCAAAAGTGATTTTTCTTCGTTCATCAAGGGTCAAGCATTAGTCTATAACCATGTTACTGCAGGTATCAATAAACAATTATTCTTCATGCCACAGGATAAATGCCTCGCTTTTATGAGCACTCTCATGACTTGAAATTCTGCAGCAAAGCCAAACAACAGTTTTAATGCAGATTTTAATAGAGCTAGCACTACCAGAGGAAAGCCAGAGCTGTCATCTATTTAGGCAATCTTAAATTTCAAGGATAACATTGTATGTCATGAAATAAATGTCCTGGGTTCAGCTAGGATGGGGTTAATTTCACAAGAAGCTGGGAGAATGCACAGCCAGGACAGGCGAGGGGCTATTTGATACCATCCTGATGTCATGCCCAGTATCTAACTGGGAGAGCTGGCCAGGGGTGAGGGAGGGTCATGGCTTGGAAAGGGGCTGAGCATGAGGTACTGGGTGGTGAGTAATTGAATTGTGCATCATTCACTTTATATATTCATTTTACTATCATTGTTGTTGTTACTGTTCTCTTCTTGTGTTGTTCTATTAAACTGTTTTTATCTCAACCCCTGAAGTTTTACTTTTTTTTTTTCCTTCCTATTCTCCTTCCCACTCCACCAGTAGGGAGGAGTTTTGTTGCTGGCTGGGCCTAAACCGCAACAATGACATAATATATATTGGGCCCAAATCCATACACATGGAGCCAGATATTCACCTAGGGTAAGCTATGGTAGCAGTACTGACTTCAAAAGAGTGTTTTACTTTCATCATCTGCTGAGCTGGTCCAAACAATGGTAGTTTTATACATAGGCATAGCAAGGTTCAGATTAAGACTGCTGGAAAATTCAGAGGCCATGGCTCTACTGTCGGATTTGCTGATATCAGAGACCTGAGCTAAGGCATTTTTGCTTATTGGCATTTGTCGCAGCCCCTAAAACCTAAAAATGTGGTAAGCTTTACCCTCCAGACATCTGCCCTGCTTCCTGTTTATGTCCTGACTTTTCTCATCCTTCTGGTTTATCCCTGAGGCAAAATAGTCCTGTTGCTCATCTTTGGTTTGTGAAGCTTTGCTCCCAAGTCTGAAAAGTCTTCAGCTGGCTCTGTTTAAGAATGAATCCATCAGGGGAAGGCTTTCTCACTTGTACAATCCCTCAGAATAACCTTGCTGAGAAGAATATCCTGGTTATACTAAGCAATGAGAATTTTACCGTTTTTATTAGGACAAAGATTCAGTAATATGTGTCTGTTCTCCATGTTTAACCCTTAACTGAAAATTAATTTTCCGTAAGCAGCAAAATTGATATTTCCTTCCACCGAAGGAAAAAAATCCATCCTATTTAAAATTGCATAAGATCTCATTGTTTGGATAATAAGAACAGCAGTGTTTGCTGGTATTTTCAAGCATTTGTGCTCAAAGAGTATCTATATCTGAGTGGTAGGGAAAAGTTCAGTACAAAAATCTCTGTAATCCAGTAGCCAGAGTAGACTCAGAAGACTCACTAATTGAGTTACACTTCCACAACAGCCAAAACCATGTTAACCTAGCAGCCATTGAGAACTACAGAAGGATCAGTTTGAAGCTTTGCAAGGCTAATTTTCAAAATGTATTAAAATATTTACACTAGGGAGAATAGTCAGAATTTTAATAGTAAATACATAAAAATTAAGTAAAATGTAGAGAACTTTGGAAATGCCAGCTTTCTGTAAATAGGACAATTGCTAAGTACAATGGTCAGGAAGAACTTACTGCAGAGGAAGTAATTTCATTAAAAAAAAAAATCTTTCTGATATTCCTTTTCAAATTGATCAATTTTTAGAATTGTTTACTGCAGTGCATTAACCACAGTACAACTGTTATTGTTCTACAGTGAATCAGTAGGAAATTTGCCATCAGCCTCAAGGGATGAGAAACACTGAAGTTCACAGCCATATCAAAAAGAGATATCAAAAAAAGCAATGACATTATTTTTAGCAAAATACTAGTATAAAATAGAACAGTTTCAATTGCAAGGGACGTACTGCAATCATCTAGCTCAACTGCCTGACCACTTCAAGGCTGACCAAAAGTTGAACCATGCTATCAAGGGCATTGTCCAAATGTCTCTTAAGCACTGACAGGCCTGAGGCATTGATCACCACCCTAGGAAGCCTGTTCCAGTGTCTGAGCACCCTCTCGGTAAAGAAATGCTTCCTAATATCAAGTCTAAACCTCCCCTGGCACAGCTCTGAACCACTTCCATGTGTCCTGTTGCTTGGTACCAAGGAGGAAGAGTTTAGCACCTCCCTCTCCACTTCCCCTCCTCAGGAATCTGTAGAGAGCAATGAGATTGTCTCTCACCCTCCTTTTCTCCACACTAAACAAACACAGAGTCCTTAGCTGCTCCTCATAGGACATGTAATATTATCACAGAATCACAGAATCATCTAGGTTGGAAAAGACCTTGAAGATCACCTAGTCCAACCATCAACCCAACATTAACAGTTCCCAGCTACACCATACCCAGCAGCCCATTCCAATGCCTAACAACTCATTCTGTAAAGAAATGCTTCCTAATATCCAGTCTAAACCTTCCCTGGTGCAATTTGAGGCCATTACATCTTGTCCTATCATTTATTACGTGGTTAAAGAGACTCATTAATTTGCATTTAGAGAAAGATAGCTTAAAATCAAATCCTTTTCCTAGAAAATCATATAGATGTTTTACAGACTAAAGTTCATTCTAAAATCAGATTAGTCAGCTAGGAATTCCTCACTGCTGTCCCTAAACCATAGAATAAAGAGTTTCGGCTAAATATGGTTTCCACTGAAGTCTTTAATGAAAAAAAAAATTCAATTAATTTGACTTCAGCCTTTTGAGTTAGTCAGTCACCACTGTGTCATGTTTTCAAATTTCAGGAAGAGTATCTTGCTGAGGAATCAAATGACAGATTTGGGAGCTTTTAACTTTAGGATGACAGTGATACAAATTACTAAGACTTGTCTTTTCTGTAAACTTCCCTTCCTCACGACTGCTAACCTGTCTCAAACATACCAATACATACAGCATGGAAAACACAACACATCTTTAAGGATTTAATTTCTGATAGGTGAAGAGTCCTCTCCCGGCCAGACAACATGCAAGCATTCACATGCTCCAGCAGCCCTGCTCATTTGTACTTTGTTGACATCAACATCAACAGAGAGGTTTACAACCACACAGGAGCAAATTTGGAACATCGTGTCCTCCAAAATTCAACAGGAACTGCTCTAAACTCTCTTAGACTTGAAATAGCACTTCTGCTTCATCCTTTTCAAGAACACTAACACAAGAGAGATGACAAGGTTTTTTGCAGCCTAACATTACCCTACTGTGCAATGGCTGTGCCTGCTAAGAAATCAAGATCCTGCAGGTTAAACTTTTATCTCATTATCTCATCAGCACAGCATCATTCCAACCACCATTATCTAAAGAAAAACCTTTAAGACTTTTTGGGTCACTTGTGACTGGAGGCTGCAACAGGGTGTATGTAAGCCATTAGTACATTTAGTAAAGAGTCTGAAGAGCCAGCAACTTCAGCCCTTCCCTGATAGCACCCACAGGATACAGCATGAAGCCTCCCTCTCCACTTTAAAGGCAGGATGGTGCTGATCCATCTGCCTTATATGCAGAGAAACAGCTCAGGCTCCACACACCCTCAAGAGGACATGGATGGATCAGGCCTGTACTACACTATTTCAGACAGTTGCTTAAAGAATGTCAGATTATTACAGTTTTTTCCACTGAGTAAGGGTATTAATTTATACATCCCTCCCCTGCTAATCTCCAGGGAACACTGGGTCCAGTCTTACCACCCATTCAACTCCTTCACATTCCAAGCATGGAATAATGAGGGAAGGAAAGACAAGGCAGTTTTTCAGTCAGCCAAAAAATTGTACCTGTAGGAAAATAAGAAATACCACTTAGCTTTTCTAGTGTAACTTCCAGCTTATGGTGTCTTAAGATAGAAAAATAATTTTAAGCATAAGAATCAGATAAACTCTTCAGAAATTTAAAATTAAGCAACATCTTAAACAGTTGGCTGAACTGTGACCACATGGATTGGTGAACAGACTGAAAATTATTAGTTCAATGCAAGTTACTGTGAGTTCCTTGTTACCTCTGATCGTTTAACTCAAAATTGCATCACTGCTTATTGTCCATTTATAAGCCTGCCTGCTTTTTTCACATTTGGAATATCCCTTTGTCTCACAAAGGGTATTTCCTTCCAGCCTCACTGCATATTGGTGCAAGACAGAAAAACTAAGCAGACAGTGGAACAATGGAAAAATGTATTTGTCATCCTGTGCTCCATCACCCCCCAGCTGAGCTAGAAGAAAGCCTGCATTCTCACATGCATGTGAGTTAAATACGTTTTGCCTCTCATGTTCAGAAAGCAGGAAGGCAAAAAGCAGGTGAGATGACAAAGGTCAAGAAGTGACATTCAAAACTTACTTGTTACGGGGAGAAACACCTACAGGGGATTCCATCATACATTCAGTCGGACATAATAATACAGGATAAAAGAAAATCAGCTGATAAGCACTGTGGCAGCAGAGTAAGTGTCCAGACAGTAAGTTTTAATAAAAACAAACAGGATAATTCTCACAATCTCACCTGACAAGCTTTTGTTGTATTCTTTTGAACTCATCTTGCACGGTGCTCATGGGAAGTATTTCTCTCAGTAATCATCAGCACAAGTAACAAAAACCACTGCATCATATTTGCCTCCCATTCAACACAATGAACACAACACATGAAGCAGAATGATTTTTGGTTAATAAGTGTATATTTGAGCCTGTGGTTTCTGCAGCACATTGCTCTAGGCCATCAGCTCTAAGAAAATTCTTTACTCGTTCTCTAGACTCTGTTTTCCCTAAAAAGAGACCAGGTTTTCGTATGATTGCCAAAGATATAAAGTGCTAGCAATTCATGAAAAATAGGATGCATATGTCCCATACTGTAGGAGGTGGGAAGGTCTTCATGACTCCAAGATAAACTGATGACAGGTCTATGGGTTGCAAATGTAATGTGCTGTTTCATCCATCCAAGCCTTCTTCCACACATTTTTCAGAACTTTTCATGCCTTAAGGAAAGCTGACCACAAAGAAGCAATTTCTTATCCAGTAAAAGTTATCCTGGTGGTGTTGTCTATCCAAACCCAGATCATCACAAGGAACCTTGCAAAGACATTTTCAATGCAAGCCCTGTCTCTGGCCCTAGTATCTTCACTCCAAAATTTAAATATTAATTTTGCCTCTCTCGTATTTGTGAACTTAGTCTTTGTTCATTGTAAGCTACCTGACTTCTGTTAATTTAGAAGTTCATCCACTGGATAAAAGAACATTTTTGTCAGTAGAATTAATTAGCAGCATGTCAACAACCTGGTCTCAGCAGCAAAATCAGGGGGATCCAAGAGAAACTTCCTCAATGTATCTTCCACAGCTCCATTTGCAGTTGCAGTTGTTAGTCTGTTGAGGACAGAAAAATTACATTTGTCTAAAGGAATAGTATTAGAGCCTGGACAAACCCACCATACTTTCAGTAAGAAGGCTTACCTTAGCACTAAGGCCTCTATAAAAATTAACTGCCAAGCAGACAATGTAGCATATGGTTTTCTGATTTTTAACATAGCTAGGACTTAGTATTTTCTCCTTTTATCAGGTTCTCAAACTATTGCTGTGCTATGGCTGGGAGCCTGTTGGAGCAAGTCCAGAGGAGGTCATGAAGATGAGCAGGGGGCTGGAGCACCTCCCTTATGAGGACAGGCTAAGAGAGTTGGGGTTGTTCAGCCAGGAGGAGAGAAGGCTCCAGGGAGACCTTATAGCGGCCTTCCAATACTTAAAGGGGGCTACAGGAAAGCCAGAAGGGACATTTTACAAGGGCATGTAGTGACAGAACAAAGGGTAATGGCTTTAAACTGAAAGAAGGTAGATTTTAGATTAGATGTCAGGAAGATATTCTTCACTCTGAGGGTAGTGAGACACTGGAACAGGTTGCCCAGAGAGGTTGTGGCTGCCCCCTCCCTGGCAGGGTTCAAGGCCAGGCTGGACGGGGCTCTGAGCAACCTGGGCTGGTGGAAGGTGTCCCTGCCCATGGCAGGGGGGTTGGACTAGATGATCTTTAAGGTTCCTTCCAACCCAATGCATTTATGACTCAATGATTCTAAAGGCACTTCTCTCTCGGAACAGATTTAGCTCTTCTGTCTTCTCCAACATGCTGAACTGGGCTTCCTAACTCCACCTTGTTCCCTGAACAAAGTTTAAGCTTGGAGTTTATCTCATAGCATTGCACCTATATACCAATTAGAGAGGTCTTCCAAATCTGTGGTCTACCAAGGAAGAACACAGAGGAAACTTCATCAATGCTCAAGTCACATAAATTGTGCCATGGGTATAACAATGGAACAATTTCCTTCCCAACATATTAGCCCAAATATGCTGTAAACTATGAATACTTTTCGGTGTCTCGATTCACTGCAAATGCAGGGATTACTGAGAAAGAGGTAACAAGGCAAGCCAAGAGTTTTCCCATACGGTTTCCCAATGAAGTCCTGTTACTCTTTGGCCTTTAGGTGCCAGAAAGCAAATTAACTGCAAGTCTCTAAGTCTGAATTTCTTATTTTTTTAATCATTTGGAGGCAAACCTCAAGGATGTATTTTGGAACTACCAGGAAAACAGGAAATTATAAACCATACATTGCAGAGAAGAAAAGAAATTAAAGTTCATGTAACTATGAGACATTCCCAGAGTCTGTGGATTACTGACAGAATAACTCATACTGCCTGTATGAGCTGTTGTCAGTGGAAGTAGACATTTGCAGAAAATGAAGCAGCCTGAAGAACAAATAGGTTTTAGCAAGAACAACTTTGATTCTGCAATCATAACAGCCTGTGAGTTTTATGAGATGAAAGGAAAATCCTTAAGACACTCTTTTCACATCTGAAAGTGCAAACATCTCAGTTTTGAGTAATTTGGGATTAGTAAATTATCCAGACAGTTCAGTGTGGAATACTTGCAGTGTTGAATAGCCAGAGGCCCAAAGAACCAAAGATGCCGCTTAACACAGATTCCAGAAGACACAGAGAGGAATATGTATGTAAACACAAACCTAAAACATATGGCATGTGTCTCACAGTAGCTCCTCCATATCTGATGAGAGGAACTAAAGTGGCATAAAGCATGTTTTATGCCTTGGAAAATAATTTATCTTCTAAGGGGACAGCAGAAACCAATTTGGTTTCCTTCTGAAGACCAAGCTTGGTCTAAGAGTCAAACCGCAGAGGTCAAGGCAGAAGTCAACCACAGCATACACTTCTGTGCAGATCCAGGAGATGAATTTTTAATCCTCGTCATCATGTACCTAGAATCACAGAATATCTCAAGTTGGAAGGGACCCATAAGGATCATCAAGTCCAACTCCCTGCCCCTTGTAGGGCTACCTAGAACTAAACCATATGACTAAGAGCATCATCCAGACACTTCTCAAACTCTGACAAGCTTGGTACCATGACCACTTCCCTGGAGACTCTGTTTCAGTGACTGACCACCCTCTCATTGAAGAACGTTTTCTTTTTCCAACGTCCAGTCGGAACTTCCCCTGACGCAGCTTCATCCATTTCCTCATGTCCTATCACTGGTCACCAGAGAGAGGAGATCAGCAGCTCCACCTCCGCTGCCCCCTTGAGGAAGTTGGACACTGTGATGAGGTCACCCCTCAGCCTTCTCCAAGCTGAACAAACCAAGTGACCTGAGCTGCCCTTTGAGGCCTTTCACCATCTTGGCTGCCCTCCTCTGTGCACACTCTAATAGTTTGACATCCTTATGATATTGAGGTGACCAAAACTGCACACAGGACTTGAGCTGGAGCCACACCAGTGCAATATAGAGTGAGAAGAATCACGTCTCTCTAACAGCTACTTGTGCTGTGCTTCCAGCACGCCAGGACATGCTTGGTCCTTTTGGCTGCCAGGGTGCACTTCTGACTCATATTCAATTTGCCACCAACCCAGACCCCCAGATCTCTTTCCACGGGGCTGCTCTCCAACCTCTTCTCCCTCAATTTGCATGTACAATCATGATTTCTCTGTCCCAGGTGGGGAATGTGGCACTAGCTCTTCTTAAATTTCATACAGCTGGTGATTGTCCAGCTCTCTATCCAGATCTCTCTGCAAGGCCTCTCTACCCTCAAAGGAGTCCACAGCTCGTCCTAGTTTATATCACTGGCAAACTTACTTAATGTACATTTGATTCCTGTGTCCAGACCATTTATAAAAACATTAAGGAGCATTGACAATAAAATTGAGTGCTGGAGAACCCCACTGGTGACTGACTGCCAGCCTGATGTAACACCATTTACTGTGTATCTTTGCATCTGACCCGTCAGCCAATTGTTCACCCAACATATTATGGACTTGTCTAGCTTGTGCTGGATGTTTTATCCAGAAGGATATTGTGAGAGACAGTATTAAAAGCTTTGTTACAATCCCAACACATCAAATCTACTGGCTTCCTTTGGTCAACTAGATGGTTGACCTTGTCACAAAAGGAAATTAAAATAGTTAAACAGGGCTTTGCCCTCATGAACCCATGCTGGCTATGACCAATGACTGCGCTGTCTCTCAGGTGTTATACATTAATTCCCAGAAAAACCTTCTCTGTAATTTTACCAAGCTCTGAGGTGAGACAGACAGGCTTGTAATTACCACAGTCTTCCTTCTTTCCTTTTCCAAAAATTGGGACAACATTTGTCAACTTCCAGTAGACTTGGACCTCTCCAGACTCACATTAAAAAGTAATAGAGAGAGGTCCTGGGATGACATTGGCCAGCTCTTTCAGTACCCTGAGATGAATCCCATTGGGCCACAGATTTATGTGCATCCAGCTGGAGCAGCAAGTCTCGAATTAGTTGGAAGTTAATCATCTCCCTAGTCACAGTCTTAAAACACAGGGCTCCGTGGGTCCCACGGCCCATCATTGGTGTTGAAGACAGAGGCAAAGAAGGCATTAAATGTCTCCACTTTGTCTATGTCCTTATTGGTGAGGTGACAAACCTCATCAAGCAATGGAAAAATGTTATCTCCAATTCTCTTTTTCCATTAACATATTTTTAAAAGCCCTAGTACTCTTTTGTATTGTCCATTAGGGACTTTATCCATCAGAAAAGCCTAACATAAAAGTTGAACATACTTGCCGTATGAGATAATAAAAGGAATCGTTCTTCTCCTTCTTTCAGTTGACACACTTCTATAAAGCAAATTAGCAAATAAAATGATACTAAAACCTGAATTGCATGGCCTTTGCACTAGCTAGAATGAGTGTGTCTTCCAGGGGAAAAAAATAGTTTAGATCATCAGCAACAATAATACATAAAGGGTCAATATTTGCATCAGTGGTCACTTCACACAAGATCACATTGTATACCTAATTTGTTCCCATTACCAACTTTACCAGCTTGGAAACAGAACACTGAATTTCTGTATAAATTGGAATGGATTTCCTTCCTCTGCCACTCATGTTGCTGCTGTCTTCTCACCTGATGGTCACAGAATTGCTATTTCAGACCTCAGGGTATTCTCTGGTCAGAATGCAAAGAGTAACATTTGCATAATCTCCAAAGGAATTTTAGTATGGTTAAGACTTGTGCAAATATATTTTTGGGCTGCTACTCTTCCATTTACATAGGAGGGAAAAAAAAAAAAGTCTTAATATTTGTTTCCTGCCTCACTGACCCTGTTTCACAACTACTCATGCTTTTTCATTTGGACAACTGCCACTGCAGCTAGATCTAAAGATTCCCATCAGTTCCTGTGGACAGGAGATTAGGCTCTTTAAGGTCATCTCCAAAACTGGTCTTCGGTTCTTTGCTGAGCCAGTATTACTTTCTTGCTTTTAATGTCACCCATAAGTTCAATTTTAAATGTTCTCTGGATACACTTCAGCATGAGCCAATAACTGGCGAATTAGAGATCACTGTTCTCTAACAACTCAACACTGCTGCCTCTTTCCTGGCGACTCCGTGACACAAGCTGAAAATTAAATCAGAGACTCCCCTCTTCATCCCACCCAGCACGGGGCAGCAGCAGCTGGGTGAGTTATCCGTCATGCCTCTGACATAACACCCCAGCCCGTGCCATGGCTGCAGCATGCCGGAGTGGGAAGCAGGTGGCACATTTCTACAGGAAGTGCTGGTGCCTTGGCAAGAGCATCGCAGCCAGCAAGTCTGATCATCCCAAGCATGCAGCCACATTTCCAGGCCCCCTCACCATCACTTAAAGAAGCTGTCTATTCCTGCAGGTGCTCCTGGGACACAGCTTGGAAAGCAAGTGTTCTGCCATATGGGGCTCTGGGCAGGAAGCCACTGCTGAAGATACGTTTGGCACGTAGGCCTGCTGTTAGGGAGGAGATTAAAGCAAACTGCTATGAATGGTGAGGGAAGATGAGACTCCCACGTGACATGCCACTAACAACAGATCACAGGCAAGTGGTGAGATGGCTTCAAATCTGATTTCCAAGATGAGGGCAGCAAGGCTGCTACAACACTAGAGTCTGAATTATCATGAAAGTGAGTCTGACAACGTTACACCTGAGAAATGGCTAAAGGAGAGAGAAGTGATTCAGTACAAACACTCAGACCTGTGGTTCAACTTCCTTGCAGGAATACCCATGAACGCACCTTCTGTCCTTTCAGCTGTGTACAGGAGACTACCAGTGTGGATGAGTGGGAAAATCTCTAACACAGCCATAGCAGTAGATTAATTTGAATAAAGAATTTCAGGAGGAAAAAAGAATCAGAAAATATAGTAATGAATATATACCCTGTCCACAAATTTTAAAAATGCAATAGATTTCTTCATTAACTCCTTTAAGTAACAGTGCACACTGTTACTCAGATGTATCCTTAAGTGTGCTTGAGTTACACTATGCATTTGTGTCTCTGCTCACTGTACACTAATTTTCTTTCAAATATAGGAACTTTCTTCTGTAAAGACATAATTTAAGAATTGGCTTCTTACATTTTATCCAGAAATAAGATTATAACTGCATACCAGTCACAGGTGGAAAGTTTATGACTAAAAATTCTACATAGGAATGAGACTGCAAATATTTGTGAAACAGAGGAATTTAACAGAAGAGGGGGCTAAATTAATTATTTACACTTTCAGTCAGAAAACCTGTGGTTCTATAATAAAATTTTCTTGCAAAATTAAGCTCCACACTGTGTATTGCATTGCATTGCATGATGCTCCAGGAAAATATCTATCTTAATTAAACACCATGTTTTTAAGGTGTTCTAGATCTATTTACAGCCTACATACTAAACTGCCCTTCAGAAAAGATCTAGCACCTTAGAGCTTTGGCAAGAAGGGAAATTTTAGTCAGGTCTAGACACAGATTGATTTGAGCTTTTGAATATTAATAAATAACTTTCTCACATTCCTGGAGTCACCAAGTGTGTAAGTTACTGCTTGCTGTCTATAAGCAAAAAACTTGTCATTGATCCCTTAAATCTGCTGCCACTAATTAAATCAATTACCAACTAAAAATGTAGTTCCAGTAGGACTTATTACCTAGCTCAGCTGTTTTCACTAAAACTTCAGTGTGCTCAACATTAACAACATAGTTAGGCAAGAATTCGATGACACGGCATCCAAAAGAATGACACATAGACCAGCTAAACAGTGAGACAACAGAGCGATCTCATTGAATCCACTCCCCACATTGATAGACTTGCAGAGTTCTTTCCTGGCAAGACTGACAGCATTTGGAAAAATACAACACTGAATACAAACACTGCAACCTTTAAACATCATTCTCAAGCCAGAGCCAAAGTGATGTTACCAACTTCATGTCATGGGAACTTCAGTCGTTGTACCATTTTACAGTCACTGACACATCTAAAAAAATCAATGTTTAACTGTAAGAAGGTTTAGTAACATTGTATAGTACGAGCACTGAATCTGAAAGCTGTGGTAGATGAGGAAGAGAACACACAGTAGGCAACAGCAAGTAATGTAAGGCTGCCTCTCAAGTACCTCATGGCAGCCTGGGTGCAGCCGGTACTTTGACTCGAAAACTGGCTGCTGAGGTGGTAGGATAACACCCCACACTCTGACCACCCTGCTCTACCTGGCTGCAGGAATCCTCGTGGCCAAGTGGGAGCACCGCTTTCAGGGTGTACAGCATGGGAAAGCTGTGCCTGAGGCATTAGCATTTATTAGCAGTCCTTTCGGATGCCAGTTATTAAGAAGACATCATAGAAACAGCAGGGTTAAAAAGGGGGCCTAAAGGGGCTCCCTGCTCAGCATTATCCAACTTTTTCAGATGCAAGGGACAAACCACTACTTGGAAAGACTTGTGTCATTGCTAAGGGCAAACTGCAACAATTCATATAGGAGAGAAATGCAGTGAAATTATACCACCATAATAAGACAATACTGGCACCCAGTGGTTTTTAGAAGAGGTCAGGCTTGGGGATTTTGTGAGTTTTTTGGTTTGTTTTGATTTGGTTCATTTGCTGGTTGCGAGATTTTTTTTTTTTTTTTTTTTTTTTTTTGTAAGGGTTTCCTTTTGAAACATATTTTGATGCATGTCCCACATTTTGTCAACTAAGATCAGAGTAAAGACTGTGATTTATTCCTAAATAAGAATGTAGAAAGTTTTGATTCAACTCTTCTTGATTCAGTTTTGGCACTCAGTAATGTAATTTGTTGCAGCAAGAAATAAGAAGATGCAGGAATATTTCAGTCCAATAGAGTTTATGCTCTACCAAAAGCTAGGCAGAGCAGAGACCTCCAGTCTCCTCTGATTGTGTCCAGGTTCCCATAATAGGATATCAGGTTTTCTACACTAATCTCCTTCTGAAGTTGGAGGATCTGTTGTGCTGGTAGTCCTGTCCTTAACTCACACTTATGCCATGTACCATTTTGTTGTCTAAGAAAGAATTTAACACAAGACAACATAGTTCCTTAATTTTTTTCTTGGTGCTACCCTAAGAGGAGTGGGTTATCTTTGATCTACATTTATGTTCTATTAATATTCTAAGGAAAGCTCTGGAGTAGGAGTGAAAATACGAAAAATGCTTTTAGTCCATTATTTGTCACAGAACAAATACTGCTGCGGCAAAACAATTTTTCTTAATCTGCAGTGGTTGACATGCAAACAACACCTGCATAGTCACGGAAAACCAATTAAGCAGTGAAATAAACTGAAAAAGAGATCTACATAGCAAGAGCAAAGTACAGAAATATAGACAGCTGCCATTTTCCACTCTTCTCAAAAAAAATCTGAGGACTCAGGAACTACCACCTGCACAGCTGTACCTGGGAGGTGTTTAGAGAAGACTGCAGGAGAAAGTTCTACACATCCACCCCTTTTGTGGATGCGGTGACAAAAAGTCCAAGATTTTTTCTACTTCTTTGAAGGCCACTGAGCCTGTAGATGTCACTTCAAAAACCTGCACTTACAGAAACTCAAAGGAAGAGTTCAGAAAATGCTTGACATATACTAGCTCCTTTGCATTGCAAGAAGCAATCCAAAGCCTACCTCAACTCAGAGAAAGGAGCAGTCAAAAGGACAGGAAAAATAGATCTTGTGAGGGGAAAGGAACAGACACAGCCTTGTTTATGCAGGACTTAAACAATAGCAAGCAGTTGCAATGTTAAGCAGGGAACACTGTGAATTTGCAGTAGAAATCCAGGAGTCAGTAGAATAATGTATAGATTGAACACAGGAAAGGGCTATCGGAGAAATATGCTAGCAACAGCAACTCTGAAAAGAAGTTTCCTTTGGTCCACACCAAATATAGGTAGAGTGATCTTGGGAATGTACATACACACTCCACAGAAGACTCTTCTCTGTGCTGCCACTTTGACCTAGGACTGGGAAACCAGTTTATTCAAGGTTATGCTTTTGCCCCCTGGGGTACAGTGGGCAACTGAAGTGGCAGATTCATGGGTTTGTGATAGGAACTTCTCCATCCAACCATAGGATCATCTTTTGTTAGCTACAGACCTAGCCAGGCTTCACCTATCACCAACATGACTGCAAGAGCTTCTGCAGACCATTACCAGCATAATCAGCTTATTTCTTTGGTTTAGTTTTAACAATTTTTCCACAAATTCTGGCTTTTTAGATGTCTATCTTGATGTAAACCTCCTACAACATATTGGTTTAATTTTTTTTTTTAACATATTAGTTTAAATTTAAGGCTGAGGGGGCTGAGGGGAGACCTTATCACCCTCTACAACTACCTGAAAGGAGGGTGCAGAGAGCTGGGTTTGAGCCTCTTTAGCCTAGTAGAAAGCAATAGGACAAGAAGGAATGGCCTCAAGTTGCACCAGGGAAAGTTCAGACTAGGTATTAGGAAGCATTTCTTTACAGAACAGGTTGTTGGGCGTTGGAGTGGGCTGCCCAGGGAGGTGGTGGAGTCCCCATCCCTGGAGGTGTTCAAGAGTAGGGTCGATTTGGAGCTTAAGGATATGCTGTAGGTAGGAACTGTGCTAGGCGAACGGTTGGACTAGATGATCTCCAGGGTCCTTTCCAGCCTAGATGATTCTGTGGTTCTGTAATGCATTGAACCTTATTTACAAATGTAAACACATACGTTGCTCAACTAGAACATTTACTGAAGCAGCAATGCAAATAAAATTACACAACTCACAAAAAGAAACACTGTAAACTTCACTGATGTTTCTGTCTTTATAACAGCTGTCAAATCTTAAAATACCTGGAAATACCAGGTATATAATTATCACTTTATTCTGCTTGGCAAAACAGTGTAAAACTGGATGGTTCTGTTGAGTTGGAGAATGATGGAAAAGCACAGTTTACAAGATGAAACTTGTTTGAGCTTGAAACATCCCCCTCTATCTATCTATTCTATCTATCCTTTTTTAGGAAACACTTGCACACTGGCTCACATTTGACTCAGCTCAGGCAAACACAGTGTTCCAATTTATTTCCATAAGAAAAGAAAGAATAAAATAACCCCCAGGTACATTGCAGGAAAATGGCTTAGACACAGACCTGCATTATAGAAGATAACACAGTTGCCGCTCGGCATAAAATTATAAGGCCCACTTCATCAAGGTGTGTTTTATCCCTTCCTCTTTTTTGCTCAAGCAGTCACACCTCCTTGGACAGGGACAAGTTTTTTATTTAACTGGAAAAGCAATGGAAGAAATTAATTTATTTATTTTCTCATATTTGATGAGTTTTCATTATTATAAATTCCACTGTATTAAATGTCTTTCAAACATGAGACCAGATGTCTTCATGTTTACAACACATTCTTTTGTCACAGCTTGTCAAAATATAGTCTGTCTTGGAAAATCTGAATAAGCATTCATTACATCAGTTTTCATAGCTGCTGGTCATAATGTTGATTTATTTGCTCTCAGAGTTGTTGTGCTTGTTCTCCAACTTGCGTTATGTAACACCTGACTTGCTGTACATGTTCCCTGTTGTCATGTTTATCACCTCTGGGGGATGGGTTAAGGTTATGATTTAGCTGTACTGTGTCACACTGGCTTATGATGAGATAAAATTACTGATCATGAGACTAATCTGGTATTTGTATTCAGCACTGCTGTCCTCTCCATAATTTGTGAACCATCTCTTGGAAACTATTAATAATTATATCTTTCACTTTTTCTCTTTGGAGAGACAATCTATGCAGGAGATAGCTTCCTCCATCTTCCTCTGGACGAGCAACATAAGGGTGAATTATTTATGGCTTTGTGGGCTCACAACACTCCAGCCAATCCAGGAAGAGCTGTATGTAACATATAGATGGGTTTGTGATTGAGGGGTAGATTTAACCATGGACAGGTTATCCATGAATGTGAAACATGCACTACAATCAAAAAACCAAGTAGTTAAAGCATCTCTGACATGGAGGACGATGGCTGGGCCTTGAAAGAGAAGTCGGTGACATGGCACCCAAGAAAAAATTGTGTCAGACAATGGGACTAATTTTTGAAACAACCTTGTAGACACCTGGGACAAGCATGGCATTGAGTGGGTATATCACATCCCCGACCATGCACCAGCCTCCAGGAAAACTGAACAATACAATGAATTAAAGACTATGCTGAGAACAGTGAGGGCTGGGACCTTCAAACACCAGGATACACATTTAGCAAAAGCCACCTGGCAACACTAAGGAATCTGCCAGTCAAGCTGGCCCTGCCCAGTCAAAACTATTACATACTGTATAAGGGGATAAAGACCCTGTATAACACATAAAAAAATATGCTGGGGAAGACAGTTGGGTTATTCCTGCCTCAGCAAAACCATGGGACTGGTTTTGCTCAAGGACCTGGGTGCACTTGGTGGGTAATGCGGCAGGATGGGGAAATCTGATGTCTACCTCAAAGGGGGGTTGATTTTGGGTGAGAACAGCCAATGATTTTAACTGTATGATGTTAAACACTATGTAATACTCTATGACATCACTATATTGGTTGCTATGTGCCATATCAACGGTAATACAATAAAAATTACCCAGATGAAGAATTAATTTTGATGAAACTAGGCAAAGTGCAGTGATGACAGAACCAGCATGCAACAATCCCAACACCACACACCATCTCTCCTGCCCTGGAGAACTGCGACAACAGATGGAGCCCAAAGTCATGGACTAAATGATCTCAACAGACATTTCAGATGGATGGCCCATAGACTAGGGGAATATCTGTGTGTGTATATTGGAAAGTGTGGGACCTGGATGTGACATAAATGGTAGAGAATAAGGGGTGGATATTTTCCTAGTTTCAGCTGGAATAGAGTTAATTTTCTTCCTAGTAGCTGGTATAGTGTTGTGTTTTGGATTTAGGATTTAGGATGAGGATAATGTTGATAACACACTGATGTTTTAGTTATTACTGATCAGTGTTTACACTAAGCCAAGAACTTTTCAGCTCCTCAACCCACTCCACCAGCAAGTAGGCTGGGGTGCACAAGAAGTTGGGAGGAGACACAGTCAGAACAGCTGGCCCGAACTGGCCAAAGGGATATTCTACACTATAGGATGTCATGCTCAGCATATAAACTGGGGGGAAAGCTGGCCAGGGTTCACTGCTTGGGAACTGGCTGGGCAGCAGTTGGCAGGGGGTGAGCAATTGCATTGTGCGTCACTTGTTTTGTATATTCTAATTCTTTTACCATTATTATTTTTATTACTATTATTATTATTTGCCCTTCCTTTTGTGTCCCATTAAACTGTGTTTATCTCAACCTATGATTTTTACTTTTTTTTTTTTTTCCAACTGGAGGGAGGGGGGTGAGCAAGTGGCTGTGTGGTGCTTAGCTACCTGTTGGGTTAAACCAGGGAAATGGCCACAAGTGTCTTTGTTAGCCTAGGCAGTTTAAAACCTCATAATTTCAGATTAAGTACTCAAGGGTCCATTCTGATCACAATATTCTAACATTCTCTTTAACTCAGATGCTAGTTTAGCTTCTATCTCTCACTCCTTTTATACCCAGGAAAACCTAATTGTGCTAGTTTAAGCACATGCTTAATGAATTGGTTTAACTGATGTGCTGTTTTCACTTTTGTAGGGAGACAGGGCTGACACAGTGGCACTGGAAGGACAATGTATCTTCACTCAGTAAGGGAAGACACATCTAGAAACCTTTCCAATTCCCGAAGTCAGACTGGGTGCAGTTCTGGGTGACAAGTGAATACACCACCATAGCTTGTCCCTCACTAAATGCTTCATTTCAGCCTTCACAGGTGAGAAGAAGCCTCAGCTCATGCCACCCTGACCTTTACTAAAGCCCTCAGTGTCCTGCAGAGAAAGCTCAAGGACTCATCGACAGATTGAGCAGGCACCTATGCAGTTTTGCATATCTTCTTATGATGACACAGGTTCATTATCCCTCCTTACTTCCTCCAGATGAGTTTTTCAATAAATTAAAAATGATGTAACATGGACAGGCAAAGAAAAATTCCTTAGCCTAGAAGGGAAAAGAAACACAAATGGGGCTGGGAAAACTAGATTTTAAGAGGATGTTCTTAGTGGATTAAGTGGATGTGATAATTGTAAATGTAGGATTTATTTTCTTAGATTCAAACATTCAAATATGGATTTGTCTTCTATACTTGTATATTTGTTGTAAAAGCTCTTTCTAGTATTTTTTTTTTGTTAGAAAGATGCAGGTCAACACAAGGATTCAAGAAACCAGTGTTTTCATCAGAACACTTGTCTTACTCTTGCCTCAGGAGGTGTCCATTAATAGCTAAAATGCCAGTACCTGAGGTAAATTTGCAAGCATTAACAGAATGGAGAGCTGTTCACACCTGCATTTAACAAACTGTAATCTTACTGGTGCATTTACACTTCTACATAAAGCAAGCAATTAAACAGATGCCATGAGTTTAAATCTCTATTATTCATGTAGTCAGTTTATCTTTTTTTTTCTCTGAGAAATCACTTAACTTTAATATATATGTCCAGTTGTAGCCACGGCAGTTACCAATACAGAAAGAATCAGCCCTGCTCTTGTGGCAAAACTCCTTGTGCTATAGAGGTCCAGAACTTCTACACTGAATTCACAAGGAGGGAATACAATTGTTGCTGAGAGCAAAGCAAGGTGTTGTTTTATATTCCTGTTTTTTTTTCCTTTGTTATTCCCTTAGCTCTGACTCTTGATACAGAAAAGCATAGCTTTGCTTCATATTGTCTAGACTCTTACTTTAAAACAAAAGCAAATAAAAACCTATATTAAATCTTGTGATGTATTCTTTTAGGCCTGAGGAACCTATTTTGGGACTTAGGAAGTGCTTAAGTAAGAACTCAGTAAAGGTTGTTTGTTTTTCCTTGAGACTGTAAATTCAAGACAGCAAATCGAAGACCTTGTATTTTTTAGCCAATTATTTTACAAATTTCTCATGGCTTTTTTTCTATGCATTGTGACTTCTTTAATACAGATTTCCACAAATGCTGCTAATTTTGTAATGCATGGGTTGCTTTTGTTGCTCATTTTACGATAAAGGCAGGTCCTCCCTGTTCACTGTTTGAAACTTGGCTTTTTTACTGAAGCTTGTAAGGACACAATTCAGAACGCTGCTGTTTAGAAAACCACAGCAGTTTCAGGAGCTCACTGTGAAATGAGTACTGAATGTGCTATCAGCAATAAGTGATGCAGCAGACAAACTGAGCTGGAGAAGAAAGTTTTACATGCTGACAAAAAGTCATCGAAGCAAACCTGCTTTCACAGATACCATTATGACAGCAGGGAACAGGACTCAATGACATGACAGTGATGACTCTCTGCCAGGACTCTCGGTGGTCGCAACCTTGCTTCTACCTGTCTTTTGTCCCCTTCATGCCCTAACTCCAAAGTGAATCCTTCTGAAATTAAGTCCATTTTCCTTGGAAACAATTTAACACACTGAATACAAGTACTGCCTTAGTTAGACAGGGTCATAATGTAGGTAGTCAGCACTCTCCAATCGTTGAGAAAGTGACAGCCCACAGGAGGTGCAGATGGGAGACTCAAGAGAAGACCTCAGTGGTCTGGTGCTTCCACAACATCTTCCCCACGGGGCATAGCTGCATGGCACTGTGTCAGGTGCAGAGAATGAGGGCATCACACAACTAGCCAGAAACAAGAAGCTCCTCACTTTTCTAAGTTGAACAGTGGCCAGATCTGAGGGCAGGGATGGTTGAAATTGTCCTGCAATAAGTGGTCTACCACAAACCTGTAGATCACAGCCCACCTTCTGGCCCTTCTCATCTTTCTAGCTGTTTTTCTTCACCTCGACTGTCTCTTGGAGCCCTGATGTTTTGCAGCCTATGTTTCCTGCAAGCCATGGGCACACAGGAGGGAACCAAATCTATACTAGGAGTCAAACTTGTGCTCTTCAATGCAACTCAACAGGAAAGGAAACATGCTCACAATTATCTGAGCCTTGCAACACTGGACTTATCTCTGCCAAGCACTGTGCCATAGATTTGGATTAAAGTTACATGGTTCAGTCAAATGTACTAACATGATGAAATAAAAAACTGACTGCATTTTAAAATTCAAAATCAAGATTTGAGAGATTCCAAGGCTGCCACATCCTGAAAAGAAACAGAATTCAGATAATGTGCAAGACAGAGCAAATGGTTAAGCACTACTGAAATAATTTACTATACCAGTTTTATAATATTCATTCTGTAAAGAACACCTCTGAACACTTTAATACCTCATTCAAAATAAACCATGAATCTCTGTATTCAGAATGAATGTAGCTGATACTGGTAGCTGATACTCTGTGCAAAGCTCACTAGAACTGAGTATATCTTTTTCTTCCGGAAGTATTAAACACAGCACCCAAGAGAAAATTAAAAACCTTTGTTCTATCTATCATTTACTTGTGTCTGCTACTTCAGATGCCCTTCAAAGGCACATGACCCAGCATGGATAGATGTGTATCAGTTCAAGATATTTCTTCTCTCCTGCTCTTCCTGGTAAAGGGTAGGAAAAGGAAGAACAAGTAATAGACCTGCTACAGAAGGAAAGAGGATGCACCTATAAATTTCTATGCATACATATAAAACACACGACTATGTATGATTTCCCTTTGATGTCTGTAACTGCTCTGCCTGCAGAAGCTCACAGTATCAACCCCATGCCCCTGTTCAGTGTTACAAAATTGTCAAAATGCTCACACCCAAGAAACGCATTATATTGACCAAGTATAGTTGTGTGGGGTTTTTTTAACTACACTTGGATGTATAAATCAAACAACTGCTGAAATATGCAGCTGCATGGAGACATGCAGGTCTAATTCATGTAGAGAGTGCAAACATTTTCTAGACATAATTAACAGGCCAACTGGATATGAAGTCTTAATTTTCTGAAAAGGTTTTATGAACAGATTCAAAGCAGCATTTTAAGTGGCGTTACATTTGTCCTGTGATTTCTAAAGTGACAGGCTGCATCCAGCCTAGCTCAGCAGGAACTGAAAGCTGCCATTATCTAACAGCTTCTTACTGGCCCATATGAAATGAACTGACACAGTTAACTTGACCCACACAGGCCTAGAGTCAAGAAAACTAGAACACCTTTTACCCTTAAATAGGGAACAAGGATAGGTGACCAGCAAATACTCTTAATTCCATTCTGGAGTGCAGTCATAGGTCAGTATCTATCCAACAAAGGCATTTTAAGTGTTCCACTGAAAGATTTCTGGAATATTTTGTCCAGTACCGATTTTCACATTTTGAAGTGAGAAATCACAAACTATTGACAAATTTAGCTGAAATTCACACATTTCTGAATGACATCATAGGAAGCTGTTGTCACATACTTGATTCTACCAAATGGTACAATGAGATCTTTTGTACAAAGTTTAGACACACTCAGAACTTTCACTTTACCACAAGAGCATCTGTTAAGATAAAGAAATTATCTATTTCTCAATTATTTCTTTCTGTTTTCACTAGTCAGGCTGACAGCAGGTTCTCTATAATCCACCCATATTAGCTGACTTTCAAGGAGGAGCCCAGTAACATATGCATAATCCTATGCAGCATGCAGTTCTTTATATTTTACATTCTTCTTACATCTCCAGTGATCAGAGTTTGGCAAAAGAGAAAGCAGGTTACATGACAGACAATTAAATCTTTGCTTTAACCTGGCATAGAAAATGTCTTTGTTCTCCTGGGATTAATACTGTTAATTGTGAATGTGCAATACAAGGAGAACTACACGTTTCTGTACTTACCATTACTCATATTAGTCACCTCTGAAGTTATGTAACAACAGAGACTGTGTTACAATAAAATTTGAGCAATGCTGAAGGACTAAAGTCAGAAACCATTTGCTGTGCAGATGACTAACACAAATGTCAGTATGGCAGCTGTGATTCCATAGCTGCTTAGGTCTCTTCTTTGATAATCTTCCACTTCTCCAAAAGATGTATAGGGACTTTATACCAGCTACCAGCAAATAAGGAAAACACTGTTTTCTTAGCACTTCGCTAACCATTAATCCATACTTTTCAGTGCGTATATAATCAGCACATAACTTAGAAATTCCTATGAGTTTAAGAAGCATGTATATAGTATTGAAAACACACAGTATGTAAATGTGAAGATTGCACATTCAGAACAGAGTAATTAAACTTGACGAGTCCAGTTAAGTATTCTCCAGTTGCTAGAAAAGCTCTGCAGTTTAATGTTGACCCCCAGGACTTCCAAGAAGTTGCTTTCTGTGAGTTTTACTTGTATCACACAATCAGCAGGGGACATGCAGCCATGATTTACAGACTCCCACCAGTTCTGCATAGCTGTGAAACCCCAATTTACCATATGCACTTCTTCACCCTGTACCACAGACTACAGCCCTGCCTCAAGAACATCAAAGTTACTATGGAACAGAAATGAGAGTGAGTAGAAGCATCTAAAGACAGTTAGATGGCTTGCTGCCTTTAACAATCCTGAGCAATCACCGTTACTGACTCTTAAAGTGACAGATCACTGCTGCTAATTAAAGACCATTCATTTTAATAACATTTTTCTGAATTTCCCAAAGCAATATATTCACACCACTTCAGGGTGGTAAGGTTTTTTACATGCGAAACCCAGTTTAGCAATCTGTCTTCACACCACCAACACAGGAAAACACCAGCCCTAGTTTAAGGACATCATGTCCTCAGTGCAGCCTGGCTCAGCCAGAGGACAGCCATGGGACATCAAAGCATGGCACAACCAGGAAGGTTTAAAAATTGTCCTTGAGAGCAATTCTTGCTCTTCTTTTGGACATTTCTCTGGAAAAAGGACAGAAAATTGAGGGCCAAAGGACTCTTTAATGGGTGTGCTAGTAAAAAAATTATTTATAAAGAACCTAGATAGAAGACGCTGATGTTTTTGTCATGTTGTGTTACTTCAGTTAAGCAGTGTCATCTAGGATAAATTACTGTATGTTCAGCACAGGACTTGTATCTGTTGCCCATGAATTTTATGCTCCTGATTTAGTATTTTTTCCCATTTGGTTTAGTCCACTGGAACTTACACAGCTGGTAATGCTCAAGAAATTCTAGCAAAAAAACTTCTGAACCTATGGCCTTTGTTTTTTTCTGAGAAAGCTCTTGCAAATTAGACCACACCACACAGTATACATTTTTTTGTACGAGGAAACTCTACTGCATGATAATAACCATTTGGCTCATGTAAGCTCTATCAGATTGTCTTTCAACAGAGAGAGCAAACAAAGAAACCAAAGCTGTGTTTTTCACTTTTCTGTCAGATATGGCCATACAGCCTACAGAGCTACCTAATCTGAGCACAAACCATGTTCTCATATTGCAAATTATGTTGCAAAGCACCAAAAAACCTGAGGAAATCAAATCAGAGTTTCAGGGTTTCTGCAACTAGCCATGATCCCCTACTCACACCTTGAACAGCTCTGGCTGGTGAGGACAGTGTGGCCATTTCCACAGCGAGTGCGGGACTGGTAACCCCAGGCACATCGCTGAGCATCAGTCTTCAACAGAAGCAGAAGCTGTCAAGCACTGAGCATCCACAATGCCTGGGATTGCGCTTCCCCCCCCCCTGCAGCTTATCCAGCCCTTTATAAACTCAGCTGTACATGGCAGGTAGGTAAGAGGCAGGAGCATCTGTCAGGACACCGCAGATAAGGATGGGAAAGGAGCGCTGGTGGAAGACAGCTGCAGGGAAGGTTGCCTGACAACTGAAACTCCCCCTAAAAGTAAATGCTGCCATCAGGAAGGCGAAGAGCTTGTACCAGCCACATTGCGAGCCCAGCGCGAAGGCTGTCCCACACCGCCCAGCTAGGCAAACCCCTGAGGGGCGCCCGGTGCCCAGCCTCAGCCCCCACACGTCTTCCTTCCCTGCGCTGCTGCGGGCCGCTGTCCCCCGACCCGGGCTGCTTGCCATCGCCTGCCGTCCCGCTGGCTGGAGACAGCCCATGCCGCATCTTCCTTCGGGCCTCAGGAAGCCCGGGCGGTCGGTACGTTATGCAAATCTGCCATCTGCTGGGCAATACGGGGTAAAGGGAGGCTTTACAAAGCCGTGCTGCTTGCGCAAATTCCGAATGAGTAGTAAATACGAAAATACGGGATTTTTTTGTTTGCCTTTTAGCTTTTGCATGTAGTACACCATGATTTCTCCTACGCGCATCTTACAAATCCATGGGATTTGGCTTTATTGGCAAAAGGAGTACACCACAGCTGCAGGGTTCCCTTTGGCAGCATAGCATGCCATGGTTTCCCACTTCCTGCTTGGCTGGGAAACAAACTCTGCAAGGGACTGTCTTTGGGAAAAAACGTGCAGCAGCAGGGCCCATAGTGTGGGGCAGGCCCGGCAGAGGCCCCAGGTGGCCAGACCCAAAGACCAGGGCATGGCCAGTAGAAAGTGTAAAATCCCTGGAGCCCCACAGGGATTTTGGGGTCTCACAAAGCTACCCCTCCACACCCACCCCCTTGGTACCTTGGTCTCTGCCCCACAAGGCTGCAGGCCCTGGTGTTGCCTGGAGGCTTTTGCCTGCCCCCAAGCGCCAGGACTTACACCACCCATATTATCTTCTCTGGCTGCCACCATGCTGTCAACGTTGGGAAACATGAAAGCCAAGAGCAAGCCCTGGGAATCTGGGCAAGATTCTATCCCTTGATCACAGAGCAGCTTCTTAAAACTGAAGGTGCAGTGATTTGCAATGAAGGTCCATCAAAACAGTTTGAAAAATGCTGTCTGTTACTCTCTCCCTTCTTTGCAGGAGGTTGCAAAGTTGAGATCCTATCTCCTCAGCTTAATGGAAGACTTTTTGACAAGCCATTCATTTTTAACCTGAAGAAATGCCGTAGTTCTCAGCCTATCTGCTGGACCTCCCCTCTGCTGACCTTTAGCTTCGGGTATGCTGATTGTTGCTCATGCTGACGTTTCTGTAGTAAAAGCAAAACTGACTTAATCAGTAATAAATAAATCTTGTTATTTCAATTGCACACTAATTTGTACTGAACTAAATTCAGTAGGTGAACAAGGAAACCACCTATGATTATAGATAACTTCAAATTAAATGTTTTATGACAAACTGGTGGATTTTAGTTTGTGACAGGCAGATGGACATTACAGGTTGTTACCACTACTTTTTAGTAGGGAAGTAACTACAGGTTCTGGTTCTCATATAAGATGTAGATTCCATTATTTACATTTGAGTATTTTAGCTATCATTCTGTCAGCAAAAAATGATGCCAAGGAAAAAAGAAACCAGTCCTGGAAACTACTTGGTTGTTGCATGACTGGTAAATTCCTGACAGGTGTTTCTAGATTTTCAAATACAGTCCTTAGTAATTCCTTGGAAAGTCTGACGGGTGCCAAGTAACTAGTTCAATGAATTACCTGTTTTTGAGTATTTTTCTTTGCTGTTGTTTGTCCTCTAAGAAATAAGGAAATATGAAGCTTTGAACTAGTTTGCAATGAATTAGTTTGCCAGGAATTTTGTGCAGCATTTTGGAAGTTGGTTTGATTTGTTTGGCTTTGTTTTGTTTAGACAAATCATTTGTCTTCTTCATTCTTAATACCTAATTTTTGGCGTTGACATCTAATTTTGTTGGCATGTAACTGAAAGCTAACATTGTAACTGAAAGACAAAAAGGCTATATAACATGCATTTCCTTCCCAGTTATTTAATTCAACATGCTTCTGTGTCTCTGAGAAGCTCAGTTTTCTTAAGAGCTTACAGGCATTTTATGAATGGGATATTTTCACCACAGGTACTTCAAGGTGTTCCTACTGTCAAATCTCATAGGAATCATACTGATTAAACAAGCAGTGAATTACACAAATTGCACTTTTGATGGACCACAAAGCCGGTGTGATATTTGCTAGCTTTTTCTCATGATAGTTTACAAGAGCTGCATTTAATGGAAAGAACTGCATTTGTATTTGTGTTTGTGAGGGGATGGTATCGTTTCACATGTTTTAATGAGTATGTGGAATCCTGAGATGTTTGGTGTCACCAAAATATGTTCCTTATGCTTAGTCTCACTTTTTCAGTATTCTGTATTTCACAGTTCCCACAGAAGATGGTGTTTATTTCTTAGTGGTGTGTTCTGGTTATGTGTAAAAAAAAATGCAATGCATCTGCTTCTATATCCACTTTTACACATGTTCAATAGAACTGACTAAAATTTACTTCATGACTCCATGTTTACATTTTAAAATGAAATAATTTTACGTGACAATCTGCAATGGCTTGGCTGATAGCTGCTCTTACTACCCTCCATGTATAAATTTTAACTCCTTCCACTCTCCCCAATGAGTCAGTCGAAGTATCAAGGGACTAGAATATGGTATTCAAATGTTAAACATATCAGTGAGAGGTGAAAGTGTGCTGGTCAGAAATACCATATACCTTTTTCGTGATTCCCCATTGTGTCAGTTACTATTGAAAAATAAAATTAAGATGGAAAGTGAAGCTTTGATAGATAGAAACACAGGGAATGCCAAGAAAGCCAGTGGATTTCTGTTGACTAGAACAGAAGACTAAACTTCTGGGTCTTTTAGCTTTCAAGTGCTCAAGCTATGCAGAATTCCAGTCTGTTTCAGCATGAGTAAGTGACTTGCTCACCAAGGACTGAATTGTGGCACTTACCACATATCCTTAGCCTGCACTGTGATCTCCAGCAAGTCACTGAACTTTTCATGCCTTAATTTCCCATCTTTTAGCCCAGACACTGAAAAAGAGCAAATTTTATTAAGCATTGCCCTTTAATACATTAGACTATTTTGAATCATATCCCACGAGCAGTTTTCAAGATGTTCTCAAAATGTTTCTTCATGTACAGATATGCCTAACATTAATAAAAGTCTTAGGGTGGCCACAGACATCACTCAGGTACTACAGTGGCTGAGCAGTGGTTAGCAGCTTAATGTAGTGGTATTGCCTTATAAAGCAGAAAGTATCCTGTTTGGAAGACAAATTCTATCTTGTGCACTTCTAAGTCAACTGCATACTCTAGAGACTTATGATCTGGAGCCACCTGATTTAAAATAGAAGGCATTATCAAAGCTGTCACACCAACCAAGTATTTGAAAGGTGTGATCAGTTGTGCTTAACTGATACTGTCAATTGTTTATGAAGGAATTTCTACTTTCTTCCAGAATAGATAACTGGGGCCTTGCTATTTAATATCTTTAAAGGAGACATTAGACAGATGAACAACATTACAAGTGAAGCTCTATAAAATGCAAGGAAGAGAGTTTGTTCTTAATTCAACACTGCTCACAATGTATAATTTATTCTTAAAAATCAGGAACCAGAACTGATACGAAATTACTAAGATAATACAACATCCTGAGGAAAGTAGATTTTTAAATGGGGCTGTTGGAAAATGTCTAGGGCTGCAGCTTGACTCCTTGTGGGGGAAAAAAAAAGGGTGTTTCCCAGGCACTAAACATTGGCCTCTAAGTAGTGAAAATAGATGAGAACAAACACTTGGTATCTATGTTAATTGTAGCCTAGTTGGAAGCAGGAACACCTGAATTAAAAATGATGTTGGGATCCTGGAAGTTGGAAATTGTGTTCAGCGTCTCTGGCATTTGAGTTCATTTTTAGGAAAGAGGCCAAGAGGCTATACTGGATACTGAATTTTATTAAATGTCAGCTTGCAACCACTGTTTATAAACACACTTACACACACCTGTAAGGAATCCTATTTATTCTTACTCGATTTATAGCATTACTAATTCATAAAGTATTACTAAAATAGTTTCTTGAGAGCCAATCAAGAATTAAATACATAGCCATTTTTGCAATTTATGAGGATTTCTTACCTGAACATATTCCTGTAGGACATATGTTGAATACTAAAGTTTTCATCGGTATTTTCCAGTGTGCAAATACATGTTATAGTTATATGCTATATCTCACCTTAATTCATAACTGAGAAGCCAATACAGCTCAGCAGCAATTAACCTTTTTCCTTTGTTACTTAGTCAGTTATTTGCAGCCTTGTTTCAAAAATAGGAAAGATGAAGACGAGCAAACTACAACAAATTACATTAACAGAGAGCAGGTCAATGGCAGATCTGGAGCTGTTCCTCATGTCTGCTGGCCCATAATGTTATATTAGCACAATGCCATCTACATTTTTGAGCTAGGTAAAGTCACGGAAGTAGCCCACCAGACCATTCAAAATCTGTTCACATAAGGATATCAGTCTCCTTTAGGTTTTCCCCAGCAATGGCATCCTTAGAGCATTTTAGCTTCAATCACCTGACTTAGTAATGGCATGTGCACTGTCTTGGCCATTCCTCACCTCTGTTTCTTTCATCTAAGGAGTTTTAGTCTGTCCACCATTAAAGACTTCCCTCAGTTATAAACTCTGACAGACCCCTTGGCTGAAACTAGGATATGACATTTGATATGAAAATTTTAAGACTTGATCTTTTGAAATAGCAGCTCTACAGATTGAAACACCTGGATCTTTTAGTTAGAAAGAAAAAGTCAAGCATGTATACACAGATTAAAAAACCAGCTTGCTTTGCAAGAGCTTTGCGTAGGTCTCCTACTTGTAGTAAATCAGGATCCATTAATTATGAGGCAGAGAGTCCTACACTTTAAGTAACCATTGTGAGTAAGATTATGTTAAATGTCTGCATGAGTGTTGTAAACTGCCTCCTTGGCATTGTCTCAGGAGGCATTCAGTAAAACTGTGATACTATCACTCCACTGTGCTTATAGAGAGGTGGAACATGCCATCACAGTTTCATTAGCAGCCAAATTAAGTCCTCAAAGTACTCCTATTTTCTGTAATTAAATGTGATGACCCCGGGTTTGTTTTTTCCTTTGTGAGAAAGAGTTTTGTCTATTTGTTTTCACTCTGGTGCCCTAGGAGCTTCAAAGCAGATAATACAGGCTCATCACCTTTCTGCCTCTTCTAGTTGCTCACAGTGCCCTCCGTTTTTGAGGTATCACAGCACTTCCTAGGTCCTCTGTAAATTCATTTTCCATTAAAAAGAAAGTCAAACAAGTATGTCCCTTCCACTATTCCCCATGTCCTAGAACTCATTTTCCTTTTTTCTGCAGAAAATAGCTCTGGAGTAAGTGCTGCTGATGATCTTTTAAGCAGGTGAAAAATACATCTCTATCTATCTACCTATCTCTCTCTCTTAGCTTTAAATAACACAGTTAAACAAGATGTAAGTGAAATTCGTAAGACCTGAGCTGAAGACTGAGGTCTTTTAAAAATATATGACATCCTCCAAAGAAAAGGCATTGTCGCTAGAGATAGAAAAATACTGACAAAAATGAAATTTACAAGTATTTTTTTTACCAAATATTAAATGAAGGTGGAAAAAATGATGAGAAGAAAATTGAGTTAGTCCTGGCAATTGAGATAGGCTGTCTTTTCCCCATAATTTATCAGAGTCATAAAGTCCAACTGCTAATAAAAAAAGAAGTTAGAAAGTCCTGAAATAATTATAGTGGCACAATGATGCATTCTGGAACAGTTTGACCAAACTGATTAGCTCATGGAGTAGGAAACAATTCCAGAGGAAATTGCTTGAAATATTTTTTGATGTGCTCAAATGCCTAATGCAGTCTAAGGAGGGAGAAATTCAGGTTACAGTTCTGCAGTCAACACTAACTCAAGGTTTGTGAACCAAATAGAAAGACAAAAAAACTTAGAATTTTCTCCATTCTGATTTATCCAAATCTTACAGATCTACTGCTGTAATACAAATTTGTTCCTTACATCTATTTCCTTTCATTAAACATTGTAACAAAGCCAAAATAAAAAACTCGTTTCTAAAGAATTTACCTTCTTTCTGTTGTTTCTTTGTATGGTCCTAACCATCAGTATTCTTACTTCTTAACAAGTGAGACAGGTTTCATCACTGAGGCAGAACCAAGATCCTCCAGTAACAGTAAATGAATGTCACATAAACAGAATTATGTTTGTGATTCCTGCTGTCCTAGAACTAAAGAAGTTAAATATATGTATTCTTGAACTATTTAGAAGTAAGCATTAATAGAAGAGCAACATCTTGGTTAATGAAAACACCACAAAAAAATGAATTTTAAGAATAGTAACATTTACCCTGGCTAAATCCATGTTAATGGGCTTTCGAAATATTATTACAGAAAACTGATTAAGATTGCAAAAATCTTGCATTACCAGAGTTTTCCCACTGTGACACATTAATCATGCATAGTCATTATCATCTTTATTTACAGTTTTGATTTTTCTTTATAGATGAGGTGGAAACTTGCATTGCCCTCTTGCTGTTATGTCTAAATGTCCCTGCTGTGGATCTGAATCTTTTTCTTCTATTCTAAAGCCAAATCCCTTTGTAAGAATACAAGGTGCAGGCAGAGCCAGGGATTTATATTCACAGGTGAAGAATGTATATTAAGTACGTCACTAAAATTTCATTTGCCCATAAGAAAACATAATTTGCATGGCATTGCTTAAAACATTTAAATAATACAAACTGCTAGTTTGGATTCTGGCAGTTCGCCCTGAGAGCTGAGACTCTTGTTTTATCAACAAGTGTTTTTTTCAATATTTATTGTAGATCTTAGACAAGCCAATTCTTTCAGCACACCCTGAGATGCTGCATTCACTACAGAAGGCAGCAGTAACAAATGTTGATGACAGTTCTCATGTGAGATGGAGAAAATGCCCTCAACGGCATCACAAAGTCCAGACATACTTGGCTCTTGTAATTGTTCATTTCATACATCTAATGAAGAGTAAATGCATATCTCACAATTCTGAATAGCACTTCCCCATTCCTCCCTAGCAACTGAAACTCATTCTTCCTTTAAGGTCCTTTGTCCTCAACTAAATCAGACCAAACGGTTACTGACACCCTTCGTTAGGGAGGGCCAGTAAACCCTGCTCCTCTCCTTACTTCCTTGCTTGCCTGTCAGGTGTCTTTCTGCACAAATTCTCATTGCTGTCTCCCACTACTTATGAAATCACAAGGCCATCTTGTAGTCTCTTCTGTGCCAGTGGCCAGCATTCATAAGATCTATTGCCTCTCAGCTACTTTTGTCTAGCAATCAGGATTTCCAGTCAGGAAAAATAGGACATCATAAAGAGCAACTGGAGTATGTCTGCATCACATCAAGGTCACTTTCAGCCCAGAAATCCAGTGAAACACATTTGTTCAACACAGAGGTACAAGCACTTTCTCCCTGTGTGATGCTAGGCACATGTAAACCTTTGTCCTCATAGCTCTGGTCTTTGATCCTGCCTGCTTTACATTGCTTGCTGTCCTGGATATTCCTTGCTCTGCTCCTTGCTCCTTTAACCACAAACATTTTGGCTATTTAAATTCTTGTAGAATGCATGTAGCCTGTAGGACTCTGCACAGTCCTGTTGGCCATACAACAAGCCTGGGCAACTTGGAAATAAATTTTCTTTCTCTCTTTCTTCTTCCCAGGGTTTAACATTTATACCCTAAAACTTTTACTTGGGCATACTTACCAAAACTGGTTAGCTGTACACTGTTACAATACATACATTGCAGTACTCCATGTACTATGTGGGTATATTACATGATTCTCTTACATATCATGACTTCTTTTTTAAACAAAAGTCTTTCCCAAGCATACAAAAGTGGGCTGTTGCTTCTTGAGAAAGTCAGAGTCTGACCCACTGACTACATGCTGTGAACACAGAGTAATGAAGTGGAATGGTGCTGCGAATGATAGGTCATGTTCATTCCATGGTTGGAAGTGAAAGTGATCTCCTACTGCTTTTAACAGAGAAGAGAATCCTCTCTGTGGGACCAGAAGGATCAGATTTTAGAAATATCCTAGTCATAATACACAGAGATGCAGCTTTTTCACAAAAGCTCAGTAACACAGATTTGGGGGGGGGGGTGTTTGAAGTAGAACAAGGTGTAAGTTGGTTTAAGAGACAAACTTGTGTGCTGGATATTTATTGAACCAGTGGTACATCAGAGGGAACAAAAATAACCACTGAGTTATTTAAGAGAATGATCCATTTGTGTTTAACCAAAGCTACATAAGTAATCTTTTCTTCAGCTTTATGCTAGCCACAGTTCCCCAGTGGAATTTCAATTTATATCTCTTACATAATCAGAGCACACTTTCAGGAGACAATTTGACCCCGAGGGAGACAGGAGGACTGGAGAGACTTGCTAATAGTCATGTGGTAAAAATAGCCTTTTCATAAGCCCTGCATGAAACACGGAGAATGCCTTGAAACTTGCCCTAGCTAGTATCAGAAATAGCCGAGCCAGAGATGAAAAGCATCCTTCTGCTTAAATGTAAAGGGAAAAAAAAACCCAAGATATTCTATAATAGTACTTCATGAGTCACCCCAATGTGCTAATGAGTTTGTCACAATCCACCATTTAAAATGGCATGCCTTTCTCACCAGCACAGAAGCATATCAGTTCCCTGGACATTGAGGTTCTCATGCACCCCTTCTCTGCTTAAATATGGAATATAGTAACATCAGTCTCATTTAAGGGTCTATAGAAATCAGTAACACATCTCAGGTGTTTATTTGTAAAATAAAAAGTGAATAAGCGTCATGATCCCTGGGAAGCAGCACCTTCTCCAGGAGTTGGGAGAAGAGCAATTTCTTTCCTGGTTTTCCCTGTTTTTTTGGTAAAGAAATGACATAGCTAGTTTCCCTACCCTTTCTGCAGGTAGCCTGGCTATCCCCTGTTGTCTGACAGTGGGAGGAGATTTGTCCTACTTCATATTTGGAGGGCTAAGGATTTTGTGTATTGTTCTTCCAAATGAATTATTTGCATCTCTAAACTTTCCTATCAAGTATGGAGCTGCTTATCCAGCTTCCATGAGATATAAAGAAGGCAGGTGTTTTTTTTCTTCCCAATGCAGTACAGAGGGCAAAATACATGCAATTTAAAGTAATCTATTAATGGGATAAACACCTGGGGTATGAGTAGAGGACATACCTAGTCTTTTTTATGACTAGGGAAAGAGCCATACAGTGAATGAATGCAACAATTGGTAGTGGTCAAGCATCAACAAAAAGTTATCATTGTTAAGAAACTAAAGTGCTGTATAAATTTTATAAAAATCTCTAAAACCACATCCAATCTGAAGCAGGTATTTTGAAGTAGGAACGTGCCTGGAAATCAGGCTAAATCGGTGATAATTACTATAGAATCCCAAGATACTGGTAACATCTGTGTTTGAAATCAACTATGCATAGAATTCTGTCCTGATAATTACCTACTTACTATAAAACAATTTCTTGTTTGTTCATAGAAAGTAGCTGCTTTATAATAATCCATACTTCAGTTTAGCAAAAGGTACTGTAGAAAGGTAGCTCTACAAGTTTTTGAGCAAAGCATTTACATTTTCCTTTCTGGGTAGACTTTTGCTTTATTTACTCCTAAACTTTTGTTTTATTTCACTGCAGCATTACACCTGAGGTGTCCTTGTCAGTGAGCAGCAAGGGCAGAATGCTCCACAAGGGAAAGTGATCAAGGGTGACAGCAAGACAGGCAGGGTAGTGTCACCCCAAACAGAGCCCAGGCCTACAGTGCCTGAAGAGGGCAAGCATGGCAGGCCTGGAGATAGTAAACAGAGTCAGCTGAAAGTGGAGATTGTCAGACAAGTCCGTGGTGATGAAACAAGGCTGAGGTCAAGCCATGAAGTCAAATCCATGTGTCAGGGTCAGGATTCAGATCAACAGGGTGCCTGCCCAGGTATTGGGCATAGGTGCATTGTAGCTCTGGCAGAAGACAAGTGGTAGACCCCAACCGAAAAGCAACTCCTAGAGAAAGGTGGAGAGCCCTGCAAAGGCTTCTCAGGCAGTTCTCCCTCTCATGGTTTCAAGGCTGGGGAGCTGCACTATTGGTGCTGGCCCTGAGACCAGGCAGTATAGCTTCTAAGGACAGAGTGTTATGCTCAGGGCTGTGACAGCCTGTGTCTGGATTGTGAGTGTTCCCTTTAATTACTCACTGTACACATACTTACACAAAAAATAGAGGATATTTTTCCAAGAAGTGGCAATAAACCATGGGGACATTCAGTGGGCAAGGAGTTAAATTAAAATTTAATTAAAAACCAAGGAATTATTATATAGGAATTAAATTATAAGGGAAGTTAGGGATCTGAGGAAAGTGTAAGATAAAAAGACACAGCTCAACTCCTAGCAAATATTTGTCAGAGTAGAGCAATGAAATACTTCATGGCAGAATCATACTGACACCCCATGACACTTTTTAACAAAACTTCACTAGAAACCATTAAGGATAGCACTCTGGAGTGTGCTCTCTGAAGGGAGAGAGATCAGAAGACAAGAAAAAGCTAACTAGTCAATAGCTCCAGGCAATATAAAAGTGAAATAATGGAAAAGAAAAATCCTAGTTATAAATACTGACTTACTATGACTACATTTCTCCTTTCATTGTGTTCTCAAATTATCCATTCTGAGATTAGCATATCAATGGAAAAAAGCTAAGACATGTGCCAGGGATTTCAGTCAAAGTGAGGTTGAGCCCTAAAACAGATGAATTGTATGTGGCTACAAAAGGGTACCTTATTTTATTCCAACAGGTAAGTCACATCAGGCATTTGGGTTTCAAATTCAAAATAGTTTTCTGTCTCTTTGTCAGCACTTGAGCCACCATTCCTTGTGTCAAAGCTACAGTGCAAATGGTAGATCGATCTCTGGGTGCTAAACATGAGAGGAGAAGTTGCTGGCTCCCCAGTGTTTTTTGACAGAAGGAAGGCTTGTGTGACTTCAGATAAAGTAATGTATCCAAAGAACCAGAGAATCCTGAATAGCAGAGAAATCTTTTCAGGTTCAGTAGAATCTGAAAATCCTCAGCTTCTCCCACTAGACTAGTTCTGACAACTAGTCAATCACAAAACAGTCTAAAAAATGGCATTATGCCAGACTGGACATTTACCAAGTTCGCTCCACTTGAGGCACGGATTTTAAAAACTCATTGAGACATTGAGACAAAGTCTCCATCGGCAGACAACCTGGGATGTTTAAGAAAGACTGTTTTTTACTTCTTTCTCAAAATGTGACATTTATTTTAATTCCAGTATGAGAGTGGTCTTTTGATTATGATCCTGGGCTGCATTTGGGATCACTTGTTTCCATCCAAAGATCCAAGGAGAAAGTGTTCATTCCTACTATTGAAATATCTTAATGCTTAATACCTAATATTGAAATGCTTAGACTTATGCATTTTCTTTAATCACTCTTTATTTCTGTATTATATTGCTGACACTAGGATAAACCTTTTTCCCGGTGAAAAAATGTGAGAACACATTTATGTAAGGCATCTTGATACATAGTAATTGGCAGAAGCCAGAATGGTGAAGATTTAAAAGCATGTAAAAAGTATACAGAACATGCTAACTGTACTCTGTGTGGCTGGGATAAGTACTGAGCTGAAATTATAGTGAGATAGAAGCAGTGGGACCATAGAGAAAACTTTCTAACAAGGAAGGGTAATGAAGCCTTGAACTACGCTACAAAGGGGGGGGATAGATGCTCCGCTCATGAAGGTCATTGAAAACAGGTTAGGTAAACGTCTCTCTGGCCTGACATATGCGGAAATGATCATGACTTGAGGAAGGGCAGTAGTTTCTTTCATTATGAGGCTGCTCCGAAGAGATGAGGCTAAATGATCAGTTACATAAGGCCAACAGACCCCCTGTCTCAGTGACCTCTCAGTGTCTCTTGGGAATTCCTGATTGCATGAGACCCTAGAAATATGGAAGCAATTGTGGCTTATAAGGGTGTCTTTTGGGGGGAAAGAAAGGGTGTGTGCAATGTCAAAAATGTGCAGTGTTAGTGGGCAGAAAATCATTCAAGAATTCTGAAAACAGAAATTAATCATGCAGTGAGAAGTGAGGAGGAAAGGAAAAACACATTAAGGCAAAATGTAGATTTGAATTGAATGCTGATGCAACCAGTGGAGTGACCAGTGAATTGTAGGAACATGATGCAGGTAAGAAAAGAAATGTCCCTCAGCTGCCATCTGTCACTGGCAGCCAGATCCTCCACAGTAGATCTTAAGAGCAGCCAAGTTTGCTGTTCTTAAGCACTGCAGACATCTATAACATTTCTGCCTGTGTGGGAGGACTGAAAGATAGGAGGCATTTGAGAACATCAGTGATGCTCTGCTCAGTGTCTTCCCAAACAGAAAACTCAAAGTATTCTATGCTGTACTGGGACCAACTCTTCTTAAGCCTCTCAGGCAGTCATGCTATCAAGTTGAAATTCATTCTCACGTTCTCAGACTTGCTGAATGACCTTTGAACAACTACAGCATTACATACTGTATTATAGTAATAGAAACCCAGTGATTTATTCAAGCAAATCCCTTGATGCAGAAATCTCTTTTAAGTTATGTACTTAAACTATGATTTTCTAAAGGTTAACCTGGATCACTTTAAAAGTGAAGTTCCTGTTGGCTTCTCTGAGAATTGTGAGTTCAGTTTTTCTTATCCTGTCTCCTTAGAGGTTTTCAGTCGTATGTTGTATCAAATTATTAAGACCAACAGTATTGTTAGCTAGAGAGATAATCACTGTTACCTGTTAGTTTTCTAGCTGTGAGTATTCTTGCAGAATTCCAGATGTCATCATTCCTTCCACCTTGTCTTTAGAAGAAGAAAAATTACAGATTGCTTTACATGATGAAAATCCTGGGACGTTGCTTTCCTTCCACAACAGCTCATTTACTGGTCAATCCTCCAGAGAATAGTGCATATTCTTAAAGAAAAATATTTCTTCTTCAAGTCTGTGACGTATCCCAGAGAACAGTCTTCATAAAACCTGCAGGGAATATACGTGATACTTCTTGTTTCAATTTTTGATATATTTTGTACCATATTTGAAATTAATTAAATATTTAAGCTCCTTTATTTAGTGCTGCAGATCAAACCCAAAGCGCAGTAACAGAACAAGACATGTTTGCCCCATGAACTAAAGTGAACCTGAGGAATGCATCTATAAAAGCATAAATTTGTTCAGCATTCGCAGTAACCTGAGAGTCCAGCAAAGACTACCTGTCGCCTTACCAATGAATACCATTTGCATTTTTGTGGTTTCTGTGAGTTTGTGAGGTATGTATAACATTGTAGGTGGTAGTCAGAAGAAGCAGTTTCTTAGCTCTAGTTTTCAATATCCCCAATTACCTTTTTGAAAAACTCTTTCTCTGTTTTGTCATGCTTTCCTACTGTCTCCCAGCTCTGTTCCTTTGTGTAAACGACTTTTGCTCCTCTTGCTGCAGTTGAGTTAAACTGCCATCAAAGATTAATAATCTAACATTAACCTTTCAGATCTTTGGTAACAGATAGGTCATTACTTCTTTTTTATTTTATGATCACGATTCTTTTAGCCCAAGGCTTCTTTCTTTGTAATTCTCTCAAACTTCCAATATTTGGGAAAGTGTGTGAGAGAAATGGAGCGATACTCTGTGTGCAAGGCTCAAAAGCTTACTTACAGCTCTCCAGGATTTCACCACACCCACACCTGTTGCCTGTTCAGCAGTACCAGCAAACTGAGGGCACTTAGTACTTCTGAAGCTACTGATCTACTGCAGCACTTATGACAATGTTTAGTATTTTAATTAAATTACTAGGAATTCTGGAGAAAATCATATGTTGTTAATCTTGTTAAGTCAGCTGAGGTCTGAGTCTTACTGAATACATGAACACACATGTGTGTTTGTTGGCCAAGGATTTGCACCCAGAACGGATGAGAAAAGAGAAGGGGTGGGAGGAAAAACCACTGACCCAGTTAAAACTAATGCATCACAACAAAACAACAACAACAACAATAATACTAATAATGTGCAGTTGTAACCAGATCAGACTTTTGATCCAACTGTCTAGTTCATAAGAGCAGAACCAGCATCACAAGGAGAGCACACAAGAAATCCATGCTGTAAGGCCTTTTTGATGTATATACTTATTTGTGTCCATGTGGAATTACAAGACAAGATTAACACCCTTTGTCTTTGAGGCTGCATGATGTAGAACAGCAAAGTGCTTTCTGCAGGCTGAAAATGGGTAAACATGTGGTTATTGTGACTCAGAAGTGTGATCACTTGCTGTGCTGTGGTAACATGGCAATATGCCATAGCCCTGGGAATTTCTTGTGGGTATCCAGTTCATCACTCTGCTTTTGGGAAGGCGAGGGGTAGGAGGCTATCATCTGCTGGCACCAAACTCCCATGTGAGCCTAAGATCGGGCTGGTTCTCAGCTACACTGCTCCTAAGTACACCATTTGTGGCAGCTTCTGCATCAAGACGAGGCCGTCCTTTAACCAAGCTGCGCACAGAGGGAATCTGTCTGCTGCTGTTCTGCAGTGAAGCCACTAGAGGGAAGTGTCAGAGTGCTCTCGCCTTGCCTGCTCACCGCCTCTGAAAACACGGTGATTATCAGAGCTTTGCTGCTCTATTACACCTGTAAGAAAGGCACTCAGGCTGTGTCATTTAAAATGCTCTTTATTAGAGCTAAAACTATAAAATGAGAATAGGATAGATAATCTTAAATTCCTTTTAGATGCTAGGAGCCCGGAGCGGTGTAGCATTGAGCAGGATGCCATTCCATGTGCAGGATGGACACACTCTGCATAGGGAAATTTTGTTTCAGGAATTTAAGTTTTAACTACCAATTTCACAAATGACAGCACAGTTCTGATAAATGTTATCTTCGGAATTCCATCATTTTGAAATTCTAAATGAGTCCTGGTAGTGATTTTTGAGATTGTTTTTTGTTGAAAATAAGTGTCTCGCTAGAAAATTTGATCTAAATAAAAATGAAGTTGTTTACTCATCTCTGTCTGAACTTCAGCTCGTTATCAAGACAAGAACCATCTGGAAAGTTTGAATGCCAGAATAAATAAATAATTTCAAGGATATTTGAAGTGTTCATCAGAGTAATTTTTAGTTTGGTATATTGCTGGAAATTGCTTTCCTAAAATACTTGAAAACACATAATTAGCAAGTTTTATTCAGCAATATTTTAACCATTGTTAGTATTTTCTACAAATATTGCATATTTGCGTATTTAAATTATTATTATTTTCAAAACATTAATAAAAATGCTTGTATTTACCAATATCTACAGTGATCTTGCTCATAAAACTTTGAAATATCTTTATTTTCCCTCTGTTTGGCAGTAGAAGTTATTACTGAGTTAACGAATGAAATGGAAACATGTAGCTTAAGGGACCATCTGAGCACAGCCAACACAACAGAAATAAATCTGTAAACATAAAGTTACTTAATAAATTTAATTTCAACCAGTAGAAATTACCTATTTTTTTTCAGAGTAAGAGATCCTTCTAAGAGTAGAAGCCAATGAACTGTTATTGCACTAGGCAGTCAAGTGACAGTAGGCAAAATTGTGTTTATCTATGCTAGACTGAGTCTGTCTATATTAATAAACTTACTGTTTATTACGAGTTTATAATAAACTCATTATGCATTGTTAAGATGCAATGTTAAGATGTTAATGCAAATTATGTGACTGCATATAACTTACAAAGAGAAAAAGGAGCAAATGTAAAGCAAAGATTATTAGATTTGAGATGACCATCTGGCTTTATTTAAATCTGTTTCTGATTTTCTTTCTATACAGAGAGTTGCAGATAGATGTGGAATATGTGTTACTCACTAAAATGGCAATCCTTTCTCTTTACCATGGTTCATACATTTATATTGATAAACGGTCCTCAGTGGTTGGCTTTTTAAAATTTCCAGTGCTTAAATGCAGAGGTGGTAATTTGCTTCTCAAATAGCTGGGATAGATTGTTGAATCAGTTAATAACCAGCCATTCCAATCTGTCCATCTTTAATTCAGGATTCCCAGACCAGCTTCTTGCACTTGACTACTGTCCAGGAATTCTTTCTTAACTTGGTGATAGACAAGTAGCTATAAAAATAATGTGTGATCTTTACAGTCCTTGAATCATGATATTAATGTCATGTGAATATTTAACAGTCCTATTAAAGAAAATAGGATCAGTCTGGTAATCTTTTGGCTGCTGTAAGGTCTAACAAGTTGTAATCCTTAGTTTCCCTGCCAGCAAATTCCTCATTAAGCACAAGATATCCTAAAACAAATCAACAGTAAACCCAAGATGTTAATATATGTAAAGTTCTTTGAAGCAGATAATTCTAGCCAAAAAAGGCTTTTTTTCCCTCTTCTTTCTACCATGTAGCCAAGCTGAAATACTCTAAAGACTTTCATATATTGAAACTTATGATTTCACTGTGAAATGATTATAGTGAAGTACAGGAAGACACAACACAAATGAGGTTTAGAATTTCACTACAAGCATAAAATTCCAACCTAAAATATTTGTATTATTTTATACAAATATCTCTTTAATTAGTGAATCCAAAGAGATTTTTAAATTGATCTACAACCCCTTTCAAGATGACATGGGCACACAGTGCATTTTTTTAAATGCAATTTTGATGCAATAAATAGTGAAGTCCAAGCATTTTGACTAAGATTCTTAATGTCAGTTTGGGCTGAGAGCCAGAATTTCAGAGAAAATACAGGGAAATATTCAGGAGAGCTGAATCATAACTGAAGTTCTGTGTTGGCTGTGACTTTAGTAAACAGAAATAGACATGAACACATCTATGTCTTTATTGTACCAGCATGGCTAGGCAGAGGTCTTGTTCCACCTGTATATGTAGCAGGACACTTCTCAGGTAGAAGCTGTGCTATACCTCCAGGGACTGAGAAATTGAGTCATAGGATCTAATACAATTCAGGTTGAAAGAAACCTCAGGAGATCACCTAGTCCAACCTCTCATTTTACAGTTTATCTTACATAGGTGACCTTTTCTTGCCTTGGAGTTTATACCCCTCTCCTCCCCCCAGACCCAGCTACATCTCTGTGTTTATTTCCACAGTATTGATTCATCTGCCTAAGGGTCAGATGCTGCCCAGACTCAACAAGGCAGTGAAATCAAATCCTCCCATTGCTTTTCCAGCTTTGAGCTGACAGGGGCACAAACTTCAGTGGTCTGGGAGCAGAGCTGCCCCTAAAACAAGCGATGACTTTTCAGAGAGGTTCAGCAAAGGTGCAGAGGGCTGTGTCCACCCTGCACTGAGAAGTGGGGTAGCAGAGAAAAGGGGAGGAGGAGGCAGAACGGTTGCAGCAGCTGGAGTTGCCAGGATCAGTTTGCCTAGCAACCCCCCTTCTTAGGCAAGGGCATCTAATTCAGTAGCAATAGCAACATCAGAAGCATCCCTGACACTTGGTGATCTGGGTGTGTGTTAGGGAGCATGACAGCTGTCAAAACACCAGCCTTAGGGCTCCGAAGCATCCTCAGTTTATTGGTAGGTAAACTACATAGATCTGCTTACCAAAACTTATTCCTGTGGTCTGTGCATATGGAAAGAACTGTATATGGCTTATTGTAGTGAGACAGCTATTTACACCAGACAATTGTTGAATGTTATTTTAGTAATGTAGAAAACAGTAATAGAAGAGTATATTGAAAAAAAACCAAACAGTTGTGTAATTCTATCGTATGCCATGAATACTGTTGTAATTGTATAAGCCACTAGATGATTATCCTCCAAAAATATATAGAAAAACAATAGCATATTATATGAATAGAAGCTATTACCTTTTACTAGGAGTGGAGTAAGACCAGGGTGCACTATCATAACATACTCTGTTCATATATACCCTAGAGTGTGTATTTTAATACATATTAATATATCTATTATAATGTATAATATATGTACAGATATAAAATTCTGCTACTCTTGCAGTTCGATCTGTATGCTATTATGATACAGTATTCTACCTGTAAAAGGCTTATGCAATATTAATATATCTATAATTATGTATTTTAACATTTATATAATTAACAGTTGTATTGTCTTATAACAAAAAATTACTCATTCAATGAGTTTAGATGTAAAAGATTAAAAGAAACTGAGCAGTTTGGAGGAGGGGGGTTATGTCATTTTAAAAATAAACAAAAAAACCCTCTTTAAATTAAAAGTCTCTCTACATGTGATCCTAGAAACACCTGCTCTTTGCAGAGACTTTTTCCAAGAGAAGGATTAGCTAAATCCCCTCATTGTTTCATGGGTAATTTCTGGCTAGATTAAAATAATATACTAATATAGTTTGTATACCCCTAGGAAACTGTCATTTTTTGCTCCATAAATTGAAGAGAGCAAAATATGCCAGGCTATGTTTCTGTATTTGTTCTGCTTTCTTTAGAAGAAATACAAACTTTGAAGATGGAACTGATCCTTCCCCTGTTTCTATACTGTTTGCTAGAGTCTATTCATACGCTTTTTTTCTTGCAGGTGATATTAGTGGAGGGGTGGCATGATTTAGATAACAAAGACTATGACTGTTGGCCCCTGGAAAAACCAGATGAGTATAACATGCTGGACTGTGGAGGTGAGTGAAAGCTGCTCAGGATAAATCATCTCTTGCTTGGGGAATGGTTGAAAACCCAAAATTGAAGTACTCTGCACCTAACTTATGATGAATGTTATGCATGGTGGAAAGCATCTGAATCACTAACTTCTTTTTCTAGAGAAATAAGTGAAAGAAAACAACATTATTTGTCCAGCATTCATTGATTCCAGAAGAAAAAGTAATAGCAACAGCTGAATCCCTTCCCTCAGACAGAAACATTTTATTTCTCATTAGAAAACCAAATGCAACTTAATCTAAACAAAACAGGCAGGCAGCTCTGCATTGCAGCAAATTCTATTGAGTCATTGCTGAAAATTTGTAGTGTCAGTTCAAAAGTGGACTGTGATTAAACCCTCCAGTCAGTAAGCAAAATCATTGATTCTAAGCATCATGCTTTTCCACCTTGCTCAAAACTGTGTTCCATGGGTACTTAAAAAAATCTGAGCTCTTTAACCAATTATTCCAGTCAGTTTAAAAAAAAATCAATTAATATTATGAGATAATTAAAAAAATTCTTTATGTTAGAAATCTGTTGAGATTGAAAAATAATTAAATAGCAACTGAAATATGGCAAGTTCAACTTATATGTAAGAAAAATCTTATACTATAAGGTTTATCATACAGTAGAACAGGTTGCCCAGAAACCAGTTATGGTTTCTCCATCCTTGGAGATTTTCAGAACCCAACTGGACAAATTCTAGACCAACCTACTTTAGGTGACTCTGCTTTGAGGAATACAAGGTTGGGCCAAATGATTTCCAGAGGTGCCTTCCAGTTTCAGCCATTCTGTGAATTTTGTGGCTCTGTAACCAATAAACAACTGATGTAAAGGTACACTTTTGTTTATGCCGTAAAAGATAAGACCAGAAACAATGTGTTTCAATAGAGTTTTTAGAAAAAAACAAGAACACTTGAGTAACAAATATTGATAAAACCCTTCAAGAAATACACTGCTGGGTCGCACTCTGAGCTCATTACAGTTAAATGTTTTTGAAACAGTGAAATTCAAAGTCTATCTAGATGATTGTCCATTAAGACTTTTATCCCTGTATGAATTTACTATTGCTTTAATATTGAAACAACTATTTATCAGAACAGACGACTTGTTTAAGATATTCTTACTAATAATCAACGTGTGAACTGAGTACAAGGGAAACTAATATGAGTGGGTTTTAATTAACATACACCCTTCACAACCAGTTTTAGAATGAACTCCAAACTCTATCCCGAGTTACTCTGTGGTTCATCCTTGTCCTCTTCTGGACATTGCTAAAAGCAAAGCAGGAGGCGTATACTGTAGCCCTATAGCTGTGGATTTAACACAAGCTCTTTCTTCAAAGAATTTAGATGTGGAATTATTTATTGCTGAAAGTCTTGTTTATCTTTGTGAGAACTTTAAAGAGAAGTAGAAAGTAATTTAACTGAAATTTATGCTGACCTTTTGCCTTCATTCTCATAGATTGTCTGAAGCTCAGCTCTCTTACCTTTTAGTGCAAATCACACAAGTGTTTTTTTGTAAATCTTTGCATTGTAGTTTCTCTCATAGTGTTAGCATTAATAATGTGCTTATTTTTCAAGGGAGATGTGAAATCAAGAGGTTATTTTACAATTTGCTTCTTTATAACTGAAAGGGAATTATGTTTAGGGGAGAAAATAGCATCTTCACTAAGTGCAAGTGAAGAATACACCTGTAAAAACAACTCCAGAGTAATAAAAGAGTTTATTATTGAACAACAACAACATAAAAGGTGAAGACCCCTTGAAGGGCAGGTTTACCTATCCCCTGCAGAAGGGATTTAAAACTTCCCGACAAACTGAAAGCTACACACTTGCATGATGTAAGTAATTTGATGTCTTGTGAATTAAAACCTTCATCCAACAATATGGAAAGATCTGTTCTAGATGTGATACGGTTTCATGAAACGAGAATGCTTTCTTAAATATATAATTATTAGTGTATATAATTTATGTCTCATTACATTAAGGGTTTTGACTAAATTTCATGTTTGCTGCAGTTATCTGTTCTTCCATATTGAGGTCTGCCTCAGTGAAAGCATACAAAAATGAAGGGAAATGTTTGTTGCCTGATCACAGAGGAAAGCAAATATACCAGGACAAGCAGCACTGCATTTTACTGGGAGAAAAGTTAGTCTAGATAAAATGACCAGATTCTTTGTCATATTTCTCCAATTGCTTGATCTTTTCTAACTGCGTGTCAGAATTTATCAGAATTTGGATTTGTGTTTACCTATATAGCCACTAAAATGGATTACTGTTTTGGGCTCATAAAAAGTGGTAGGAACAATAGATGAAAATCACTACAGAGAAAGTTTTACATTTGTATGCATCAGTAAAGCAGAAAATTATGGCAAATGTATAGCTCATGATTGTGTTGGTTTTAGGCCTGGAGATGGCATGGGTGCAAAGGCCTCCAGAAAAGGCTGTGAGTGGGGAATTCTTCAATGTGACCTATGCAGTCTTTGCTTCAGACGGCTTTTATCAATATGCAGTGCAAAATGGAATCCTTTCTCACAGGTATTACCTCCTATAAAAATGCTTTCATGATCATGAGTATATGGGGATTTTGTGTGTACATTTTCAGTGACATAACAGGAACACATACTCTGGGGCTCCTTGCTAATTCCTGCATCTCTTGAGGTCTCTTATAGCTCTGCTTGCAGTGGTATTTTCCCTCCTGCAATGGCTCTGTTCTCAGAGCAGCCATCATGGCATGCTTGTCCACATGGCCAAGGTTAGGGCATGTCATCCTGTGTCTGCATTACTGTCTCAGTGCAGCTCTGATCTGCACAAGGAATCTACAACTGAAGTTTAAGCATGATTCCCAAACTAACTGTGCCTTATAGTCATTTTAATCGTGTATTTGAAGTACACACCATGGATATGAAAAAGAGGCTGGCCCAACCCTGAATCCACTGAATTCAGTGATGAACTTTTTGAATTTTGTAGGATTTAAATCAGTCCAAAAGCTTATATGTATCAACTCAGAGACTGTGTTGGTAACTGTAGACCACAGAGGTTAAATACAGAATGATTATATGTACAACTCCACATCACTAAAGGCCTAATACACCCTCATTTACACTTTTGTCTGTACATAGCAGTTCTCCATCCACATACAGTGATGTCTGGGACAGAGGTTGCAGCTGTATTTTTGTGCTTGGATAGTGTAAGAGACATGTTTATGGATAAAACTCACATTTTCTTCTGCCAGTCTGAGTGTTCACATTGCAAAGGTCAGATTGTAGAAGCTGTTATCCAGAGATATTTTTTTTTCATATTGAAAGACCTATGATCCTATGGCAAGAATTTGATACTGTATTTTGATAATATCTGTACTATGGTTGCAGTTTTGCAAAATTTGTTTATCACATTTTCTGAAATAAATGACTATTAATAGTTCCAAGAACTTAACCATATAGCATATTTTTTCACTGCTTGGAAGTGAATCTGTTTTTCTAGTCTTTCCAGGGAGCCACTCCCTTAAAACAGTAAGGAATTTAGAAAATTCTGCTCTTTGTGTCCTTATACATATCTTGCACATAGAGACAGATGGAAAATATTTTAAAAGAGAGAAAACTCTGCTGCCATTTTTCAAAGGAGTCAAATTTGCACCTCATTGTAACTAGAACACTAACTGGTTGACTCTTAAACTTACAGTGGCTGACCCAAATATGGCTGAGGCTGGCAAGACAATGTATAGATGTCAGCATAATTAGGTGAAGCCATGATGAAGATATTGAATAGAAAAGATAGAATACAGGATAAATTGTAAAAAGCAGACATAAACATGTGATAAAATTAGGCACCGACTTGCTTAAGTACTTTTTTTTAACTCCCAGCATGAGCTCAAAGGCCAAGAGATTTTAATATTTTTTTCTGTTTAGATCTCTTGGGAATTGACAAATTTGCTTAGCTCAGGTTTCACATATGTCTATGCATTTGTAAATCTGGCCGTGAATACAATCTATGTCAACCTGATCCTCTATGTTTGTATTTATTTCTTATAATAGAGTTTTCTGTCTTAAATCTATAATACTCATTACTGACTAGTTCTTCCTTCATTAAAAACAAACTGAAAAATAAATTCTGGTGTTCTGGCATTGTTTCATAGAGATCCATCACAAGTGCATAATATTGATGCGGGGATCGAGTGCACCCTCAGTCAGTTTGCAGGTGACACCCAGTTGGGTGGGAGTGTTGATCTGCTCGAGGGTAGGGAGGCTCTGCAGAGAGACCTGGACAGGCTGGAGCCATGGGCTGAGCCCAGCTGGGGGAGTTTCAATAAGGGCAAATGCTGGGGGCTGCCCTTGGGCCACAACAACCCCCAGCAGCGCTACAGGCTTGGGGAGGAGTGGCTGGAGAACTGCCAGTCAGAGAGGGACCTGGGGGTGTTGATTGACAGCAGGCTGGACGCGAGCCAGAAGTGTGCCCAGGGTGCCAAGAAGGCCAATGGCATCCTGGCTTGTGTCAGCACTGGCGTGGCCAGCAGGGACAGGGAAGGGATCTGACCCCTGTACTCGGCACTGGTGAGGCCGCCCCTCGATGACTGGGTTCAGTTTTGGGCCCCTCACTCCAAAAAGGACATTGAATGACTCGAGTGTGTCCAGAGAAGGGCAACGGAGCTGGTGCAGGGTCTGGAGCACAGGTCGTACGAGGAGCGGCTGAGGGAACTGGGGGTGTTTAGTCTGGAGAAGAGGAGGCTGAGGGGAGACCTCATCACCCTCTACAGCTCCCTGAAAGGAGGGTGCAGAGAGCTGGGGATGAGTCTCTTTAACCAAGTAACAAGTGACAGGACAAGAGGGAATGGCCTCAAATTGCACCAGGGAAGGTTTAGACTGGATATCAGGAAGCATTTCTTTCCAGAAGGGGTTGTTAGGTGTTGGAATGGGCTGCCCAGGGCAGTGATGGAGTCCCCATCCCTGGAGGTGTTTAACAGTTGGGTTGACATAGCGCTGAGGGATCTGGTGTAGTTGGGAACTGTCAGTGTTAGGTTATTGGTTGTATTGGATGATCTTCAAGGTCTTTTCGAACCTTGATGATTCTGTGATTCTGTGATTTAAACTAAACCCTATAGCTAAGTCTGGCTATATCTACCAAGTTCCACGTGTTTGTGGAAAATTATTTTATTTTGAAGCCAGATTTATTAGAGTGGTAACTAACTGAAAGTGTAACTGAGGAAACAGTGGGGAAAAGTGTTACATCAGACATTTCCAGATAACTACATTCATCTTTCAGGGATGAACTTTCAAAAGGCCCACCTTCTTTTGCAGAACTGTCTATTCATAAAGTCCACATTTTGCTCTAAAATTTTGGTTTGAAGTACTGAAGTATCTGATACTGTTGTCCAATATAGTTATTTTCCTTGACTGTTTGGGTTGTGAAGTGAAACCTGGAGTTGAATGATATGTATGTATCACATACATAGATGAAGGTACATAATTGAAAACACTGAGAATGAAAATAGCCAGGGACACATATTTCTGATAGTGGAAGTAGAGTAATTCTATCTTTTGTGCTATATGCAGCAGTGCTGAGTAATCCCATCTGATCATGAATGGGGAGAGAAGTGGAGGTTGGTGGCCGCTTGCAGCATAGTATCTGTCAGAAGTCCCTGCTGGATAGCAGGAGAGAGTGGTCCAGCTGGCAGCAATCTTGATTGCTCTAGGAGCACTTCAACCAGAAGCAAAACAAAACAGAAAGAAATGGTGTAACTGTTTATTTCACTGCATATGTTTTTGCTGCTAATTTTTCTGTGCAGGATAAAGAACAGGCTCTCCTGTGCTTGTTGCAATTTGGGTGAATCAGGAATGAATATAAAAGATTCTCTCTCTCTCTCTGCTGCTTGACTAGCAATGCTACTGCTGCAAAGAAATTCTGCGAGGAGCATGAATGCCCTGCCAGCTGGAAAGATGCGAATGGGGAGAACTGCTGTGTCTACCATGCCAACATTCACTCCTGTCCTTTAGCCTTCATGGTTAGTATAAAGGTGCAAGCATCATGTGCTCTGTTCTTGCTACTGGATTTTAATAACCGGGTTCAAGCTTACAATTAGACCAAATCTATAGTTCACTAAAACCACTGTGGGGATATCTGTCAGGTTTAGATTTGTTTTGCACTGGATGCTGAGACTGCAAAGCACACGGCTGGATTTTTGACGTCAGTATTCAGAATCTCTCATGATTAGTGGGGCCAGTTTCATCTCTTTGAGATTACTTGACTCAGAGCTCTGTATACTCAGTAGAGCCAGATCATTTCATTCTAAAGCAAGCAGGGCAAATTGTCGAAGGTGTTACTGTCTCTGCAGCTTATAGGGGGACCCTTAGTGATTTTCTTGAACTACTGCAGTCAAGTGGGGTGAGTATCAGTGGCTTTGACTTGTAGAACAAGCCTGTATACACATGTTTTGAGATGGAATGATTTTTCTATTTTAGATCAGAGGAAAACAAGGATTCCAAATACAGGATAACAAAATTTGTTAATTCATTGTAGGCAGGATCCATTCTTAACTTGTTTCCTTGGCTCATTGTAAGAGCCTGTACCTCTCTGAATGACCGTCTAAAGTTCTGACTCTAACAGTACAGTTTGGTTCACATTTTAAAATTTTTATCTGTGAGGTAAGCCTTACCCTGCATAATAACCTTCATGTATTTCCCCTGTCTTTCCAGTTGATCTCCCTTCTGGCAATCTGACACATTCTTCCTGATCAAAGATGGTGTAATAGAAAATCTAATCTACATGTCTTGTGGCTATTTCATGTACCCTTCTGTGTGAAGGCTTACTGTCTCCACAAGAGCTCTAGCTTACTTCTTGGCAGTCTCTTCTTAAGGAGCTGTTTTACTAATGACTCCCTATGGGCCTTAGCTAATACTGGGACTTTGATTTAAAAGAGGAATCCCCAGTGGAACCATCACATCAAAACTTTTGTCTAGAACCATAGTAAAGAACCTCTGCATTCCATCACTGTGGTGACCTCTCCATTATTTCTTACTCTCACAATTATTCTGCTTGGAAAAGGTGAAAGCATGTAGCCAACATGCATCATCTGGCTTCCTTGTAGTACTGTAAATATTTCAGTTCCTGCTTAGAAATCTAAGCAGGTTGCCTGCCATGCAGAAAGAAGGCCATGAATATAATTGTATAAGATTGAAGATACATTTCAAAACAAGCTTTTTCCATTATTCAAGAGAAGGTTTTGCTGGTGGTGGTTTTTTTTCAGAGTCATGACTTTTAAAACATTTTATCGTGGTTAATGTGAACTCCATTTCTTTTAATTTGGTCTGTGTCTTACAGTGCATTGAAAGAAATGTGCGAAGAAATATCTGGAGTCAGGAGACAATCTTTTCAAACAAAAAAATGCAAGATCTTAAGACAGTCAAAATAATCCTCTGTGGTTGCAGTTTCTGGGAGGTTTACATCTTAACAGTTTTACTGAGAAATGCTCTGCAAATATGCACAGAAGAGATGCCTTCTTTCCTCATTAAAGAAAAAAAAAAAACCCAACTATCATATCAAAAAGGAAACTGCCATAAAATCCCTTTAGAAAAAGTATAAAAAGTGGGATATGATTCTGTTTCTGGTTCTAGTACAGCAAATCTTGAAAAAATGTATTAACTTCATAGAATTAATGCAGTTCAAATTTGGGACCACATTTTGACTCATGTCTTAAAATACAACAATTGTGAGATTTTAACTCAGTATAGGAACAATTACTTCTCTCTTATTTTATCACAAAACAGTGTTGCTTGTGGTTTGCCATTTTTATAGATTTGGTTATGAAATATCACTTTATTTGCTGGTAGAGAACATGAGTCATTTTAAGAAAGTAAAAGAGGAGGATCTAGGATTTTCATTGTGTTGTGGTTTACTGACATAACCAATATGTCTGATAAAGGGTAGAGGAGGAATATGTGGTCCATGGATCCCAGATGATGGCCAGATATTTACTCATACTTTGTCTACAGCTGGCAAAATGAGCCAAAGAAACTGGACTGCCAAGGTAAGGTGTATTTATTTCATATAGGATTTCACCTGGTTGGCTCTTTTCGGAGCTTACTAACTACTAGTTTAGTGCAGTTCATGTACATGTTCCCTATCTCATTTATTTGTCAGTTATTTGTGTTAATGATACTTACAGCTGAGTAATATCAATTCCCAACTGACTTGACTTGGAAGTAACAGTTTTTGACACTACTCCTTAGGAAGTTAGTAGATGTAATGGGGTGGGAGGGAAGAGAATAGCCTAATCTGTCAAATGGACAGATAGCCTACACTAACATATTCCACTACTGACTGGACTGTGTGGCAGGTTAATATGGTCATTAGGGGGCTTCTACCCAGGAGAAGTAACAGGGAAGCAAACCTGGCAGAATGCATAGGCTGATAGCCCTGCCTGGTGAAAAAAATACATACCAAGAGGGGAATCAGACCTGCCTTTCCCACAAGAGTTTTCTTCTCTGCTTCTGTTTGTTTCCCCAATCAAGGACTCTTGTCCTTACTGATTCTGAAAAAAATGCACATATTCTTTTGCAAGACAACATATTGGGACAATGGTTGATATAATAGCCTACTGTATGCAAGTGAAGTTTTGATATTTGCTGCTTTGTTCACTTGTTTGGCAGGTGGTTTTAGTTCATGTGGGTGTGACTTCTCTCATTGCACACATCAGAGTTGGAAGAATGCAAGTTGCTCTGGAGGCAAAAACCACAGTCCTTCCTGCAGTAGGTATGACACAAAATGAAGATGTGAGGGAATTGCTTATTAACTGCAAATCTCAATGCTTTTAACCCTCATGCATGGTTACCAAGAGCAAAAGGGATTCCTAGCCCCTCTTATCATTGAAAATACACAAAGGTCATCCTAAGATCTTTTTCACATAACATTGAACATCTGAAAAAGTGTTTGAGCCTCTAACCTGTGTATGAATCTAGAACAGTAGGAAGCCACTCTTGTCAAACAGGTAGAGTCAAATACCGTGACCAATGGCTTCAGGTACTACAAGGCTTGTCTGCAGTTGATGGGGATGTGAAATTATGAGGATTTGGACACTTCATCTGAAGGGGAACAGACTATCCTAAGCATATTGAAAATGTAGAAAGCCATCTTGGTCTCCTTGTTCCCACTTAAAGTCAATTGCTCCCAAAGGCATCCGTCTTTTGTTTACTTTAATCTAGCTGTATGCAGAGAAGCAGAAATAACTAACAATTCTCTTAGCAACCTAAAATGTTAACAGTGGACTTTATTTAATAAATTAAACATACAACCTGAAGAAAAATATTGGGAAAACAGGATTATTATCACAGTACTCGTTAGCTACTCTTTTGGGCATTTGAACATGTATTTCCCAAGGTTATGAAAAAAAAAAAAAAAAGGACCAAAGCAATTCCAATGTGGATGCAAGCGTTTATCCATAGAATTTGCTATTCAAGAGAGCTGCAGCTGACCTTTCCAGGAAACTTGCAATTTATCAGGAAAGAAATTTTTAAAATGCAGGTCATCCCCTAAGGCAGGAAGTAACGTCTGTGATTATCCTGGCATTATACTGGAATTAAATGTACTGAGGCAGAATTATTACTGAGCAGTGGATTTTGTTTTGTTGAGCCTTTTTTAAAAAAAATATATTACATAGTAACAGAATAATACCTTCAGCCCATCTCAGAAGGCTGAAGTACAGCATGGTACTAGTTTAGTGATAGAGGTAAAATTGAAACAGCATTCAGGACATGTGAGAAGGAGTTTTGTCCTTTAGGGCATTTGTTTTAAGTCACATCTGATACTGCTGATAATTTTTATAAATCCTTGGAGAAAACAAAGTCCTTGAAGTATGGGTTACAAGGTTTCATTCTGCAGTACCCAGTGTCTTCTGCTAGTGCTGAGGAAGGGTCATTGGCTTCTGGGGATATTAAGGGCTGGATTAAGTACAAAGAATACAAAAGACAATGTCTGCCTTGAGGAACTTTAAGTATCAGAAAAAAACAGATGGACAATGAGAAACAGTGATGAAGTGATATATATACAAAACATACCAAAAGCTCTGATGCCATAAACAATTTAATATGATCAGAGAGATTCTGTATCACTTCAAAAATTCAGATTATTCTTTCAGCTGCTGGGATGCTGCCTAGATTCTTCAGAATTTATTCTTTCTGGTACTTTTAAGTTTCCCAGCTCAAGAACCATGTGTTTAAATCTGACTACAACATCATGAATTATGAAACAGCCTTAAAATATTCTGATTTGTGTTTCCTTTTCTAATCAGTCTGTGGAGATGGCTTTTGTGAGGAAGAAGAAGGCTGCTCTATCTGTCCGGCAGATTGTGGGGAATGCCCACTGTCTGCTGATGCTAGGATAGCAATTGCCTTACCAATATGTTTAGTCTGCACTGGCTTCATTTTGACAGTCATAGTAAGTATCCTTTCTCTAGTCTTCTATTTCTTTACTCTTACTTCCATGATTTGGTTAGTTAGAGTGGAGCTCTCTTTTAGCAGAGGGATAGATTTTCTTCTGCATCCAGAACCTATGTGCTATGGAAGAAAGCAGAAGGAAGGCAAACAACTTTTGGCTTCCTTACGAGGGGAGGCTTATTGGTCTAGGAATTTCCATCCTGTAAGAGAGAAGACTGAAGAGGAATGCAACAGAAGAATGGATATACAGTGCTAAAAGAAGAAGAGGTTTTTCACAACATGGGAACTAGGGCATGCCAGTAAATTAAGAGTACTTTTCACTTGCAATAAAACTCTTCTGTGAAATAAACTGCTTCAAAACCCTATGGAGGCCAGAAGTATAAATGATTTAAAAAACAAAATAGGTGAATTCATAAAGGGATTAGCTCCACTAGAGGATATTAAATCTCAGAGTCCAAATATGATGGAAAACATTAAACTCATTCTCATTTTTAATGAGAAGAGGAATTTTTTTTTTTTTTAATAAGCCCATTTTCTTAGTGTAACTGAACCAGTTTGGTTCAGTTCAAGGTGATTAATTCTGTATAATAGATATAAATTATTACAGACTTATGAAGGAAAAACTAAAAGAGAACGAGGAGAGAGTCGTGTACGAATATGGAAGAAGTAATTTTGGATACCTTTAAATGAAAATGTCTGTATAAAGAGAAGACAGCATGCTATTATGGCTTATTACTTCACAGTGCTTCTGGGACACATTCCTTATGTGTCTGCATCCTGAATAAAAATCCTTTTCTGAATTTTGTAACAAGGATTTCGCAGATGAATATGGCAGCTATAGTCATTATATTGACTATTTACATAACATAATTTCTTTGGGTTTGCCTTATAAATGCTGCAAATCAGTAGGCTCCCCTTTCCTCAGGGATTCCTTCTCTTTTCATCTTGTACTGCAGTTGCGGTGAGCACCTGAAGTGTGCAAGTGCACTGAGAGGGAATGAGCAGGAGAAGGCTGATGGCCTACCAAGTAAGGTACTGCAGGAGGCCTGAATCACAAATAGGCTTTTTCTCTATTTTGTGACATTCTGTGTGCCTTTGTGAGTTGGGAATGGAAGCAGTGTTGACTGAAAACTACTTGAGCATTTATAATGCACAGGGCAGCTGTGACAATGTGTTTATAGTAACTATCCTGTAAAACAATATGATCTCATAGAAATGTGTAATCAGACAGATGAGAAGTTCAGTTTTAAACAACTGGCATTTTAGAAAGAGCAATGGAGTTTCTTGGCCTTGCATATGTTTATCTAAAGACCTTGTAGCAAAATTTTTATTTCTGATATTTTTCTGTAGGTTTTGAGGTTTATGTTTTTCTTCTTGCATTTATGTATACTTATTCCTTCTAACTTCTGCTGTATCTTCTTTTTTTTTAAAAAAATGTTTTACTTAGGTGATAAGTAAACAAGATAGGAAGGATCCTTTTATCCAGTTCAGTAATTAATATAATGTAAAAAGAATCACCTGGGAAACTAAGGCCATCTTTAATCGTTCAAGTAGAGGAGAGGATTCCTTTGATATCAGTGTCTGTAGCAAGCCTAGTGGTCACTTCTAGCTAATATGTCTTTGTTAAGTCATACCTTTGCAAGACAAAATGTACACATCTTTTCTCAAAAACCTTTTGAAATAAATGAGATGACTTAATTTTGTTTCAGTGAGCTCTATATTTGTCATAAATTTCTATTAAAATATCAGCACCATGTTCCTTGCATATTATCTGGGTGTTTGTTACCTCTTTCAGTGTGTTTGTGTTATTCCCAATATTGAAATCCACACTATAAAAAATGGTATAATGATGCTAAAATGCTGCTTTAGTCTGACATTTTGTTATTCACTGCAGCTATAACAAATGTATAGAAACAGCTGCTCCTCTTTTGAAAGCATGTGTTTACACTTTCTATGTTAGTTTTGCATGTCAGCTCTACAGAAAATCAGCTATTGGATTGATTCCTTTTTCACAAAGTAGTCACAGAATCCCTACCTAATATTCTTCATGCCAGAGTATTTGACATAATACAACCTCGTTTATGGATCAGGGGCTAATTCCATTACAGATGTACTGCTCCTTATCTTGGGGTTGGGATGTATTGTGTTGTCATGCTCTTATAGCATAGGACATTTCATTACATAAGGTAATGTAAAATACTCATCTGATGTCCAGGCTGAGGTGTAGATGTAGTGCATAAGATGTATTGATAATAATGGAGAATTTGTAGCCAATGCAAAATATGACATGTAATTAGATTCTAAAATATAGAATGTACATTTAAAAATATATTTATTAGATTCTGTCTTCTTCTAAGCCTGTTATTAATACTTTTGGTTCTAATGTTACTTAAAAGATACATGTTGGATGCCTAAACATCAGATTTTTTTTGAATACTTACAAACTTTCATATTTGAAAAAAATAATCTCAGTTCAATTCCTTCAAAGACAGTAGGGCCACATCAGGAATTAATTTTATTTATTTTTGTAGTGGTTTCAATATCAGAAACAAAAGATGTTTTGGGATGAAAGCTGGATTATAGACTTCACCTGCATCAAACAAGGTTAGTAATTTGTCATTTTAATACTATGACATCGTCGTAATGATGACTGATAATATGACGAGATTTGGAAACAGACAGTATGTCTCATCTGGACAGAGCTGTCCAGAGATACCATAGTAGCCGAAATGTAGAGTTATTCTAAATGGAAACACTTCAGCTGTGCTGTACACAGGGTATGTAGCCTGTACTGTGAAAAATTATTTTTTCAAGTTAACTCCTTTTTTTTTTTTTTTTTTTTTTTTTTTTTCATATATATGTATATATACACTCTTATTCTCAAGTTACCTCAGGGATCTCTATTGGAAATCTGTGTGGAATGCTGTAGAAAGGGTCCCAATGTCAATGCAACTTTGAACTGTGTATGGATAATACTATGGTGTGGGAACATAACAGTCCTGATGCAAGGTAAGATGCTGAACTTCCTCAGCAACACTTTATTGGATACTAATACTAGGGAGAGTTGAGAGGTTTCAGCAAGGCTGAGACTAATTGGCTAAAACTGTTTTTTAATTTGAAATGGTGAATTGATATGTAATTCACTGAATTTATTTTCAAATCCATTTTGTTACCTTGAGCTGTGTAAGAAACATACATTGAGATCACTGATTTTATTTTTATTTTTCATCTGACTGTATTGTTGCTCTTAACTGACTTCCCTCTGGTGTCAGAATCACTTGCCACATCCCTGTACTTTACAGTCTTCTAAGAGCTCCAAGTAGACTCATTAAAGTATGGCACAGAGCTTGCTCTGCTTCCCTGGGTTCTGTCCTTGGCATCTGAGTAACAGCAAGGGCTAATCACCCCAAGAGCAGAAAAACAAAACCTGCATCAAATCCTGGGCTAGTGGGCAGGTTCTCTAGCAGTGAATCACCTCTGGAACTTCTTTTTATGCAGCAGTCACATTCCAAGCAATAGCTTTCTGTCTTAAGTGTTAACAAGACCAGCCAAGATGCAAAGATTTGGAGAATTCCCTGTGTTTGTCTGCCTCTTGAATCTCTACTTTGGCAATATGCATCTTCAGGTGCCTTTTCTCATCCCACACCCAATTTAGATCGCATAGTATGGACAGCAACAGGAAGCATGATGAGTGCTCCCCCAGCACCCAGTGACTCCAGTGCCAGCTGCATCACTGCTCTGAGCTCCTGCACAGCAGCTGCTAACGTGTCCAGGAAACAGCACTTCACCCAGACTGGGAGATAGTAAGTCAATATATTACTCATTTACTGCAGTACCTATTATACCATGGTTTCACCTTGCTTTCTGGTTCTTGCAACTTTACTGTTGATAGGTAGTGCAAAAGTTTGCTTTTTTCCTGTTAGGGCAAATCCAGTAAATATCATCATCTAACTTCTGTACCACATACTAGCTGTGGAATGTCTTATATGCCAGGCTTCTGTTTTGGTTGTGATTTCTCCTCTTCTCTTGAGGACTTGTTAAAAGGCTTTGGCTGCGTAACATGTCTTGCAGCCGTTAATGAATGGCCCTTACTGTTGAAATATATTTGGAACCAAGTCTTTTATGCAGCCCTTTTTCTAAAATGCAGGTAGAGCACATCTAGGTTCTTTGCACTAAAGAGTGGCATCCTATACAGTAGCACATTAGAAATCTTGTCTTTAAACCAGCTGACATGACTGAAGATATTCATCTCTGGATCTCATTATAAAGGTGCATTACATAACTATATGGGGAAACAGTATAGCCATATCCTACTATCTGGAAAGCAATTCTTCCCATAAAAATACTATAATTAGGGGAAAGAGGTGGCATATGTGCAAAGTTGGAAGTAATACCTACCATTTGAATACACAGGGCAGGATCTGTGCTTTGCAGATAGAGGAGCTTAGAATCAGCTAAAAGCAGCTGCCTTTTCAGCATAGATCACTGTTCTGGAAAATCAAAGCCACTTCATTGATGAGACTGTGTGTCCAGCATAGATCATTTACTGTGAGCAATTTTGCTACTTCTTTCTGAATTATAACACTTTTAACATCATAATCTTCCTCAGATGAATCAAGGTCAAACATGTTCATCAAGGGTGAAAGATGTATGAAGGGGGCATTCAGTCTCATTGGCAAAGCATCCATACCTACTACACTACAGACACCATACTTTGTATTTATATGGTGGGTATCACTTAAATTCCTGCATGTATCTCCAATGGATTCTTTTATTATTCCAAGGAAAATTGCTTTGCTGTCTATCACACTCAGCTGCTTCATTGCTGAGAATTCCTCATCCCATGAGAACAAAAGGATGTTAAATATCAGTGGTGGATCTCCAAAACAGTAGACAGAAGCGATGGATAACAGGGATGTTGCTCTATGTGTTTCAGTAGTTCTGACATTTCTTTTGCTGCTACTCCATCACCCAACTACCTCAACTGACTCTAACTGTCTCACGTTCCAAATGTCATCCACAGACCAAGGATGCTCTTTAATAAAATCACTAATGCTTCCCTTACCATAGAAACAGGGCCCTGTCACCTGTCGTGTACTCAGATTCAGAATTACACCCACATATGGACATGCTTAACTTCTGTGCCTTGTTTCTAGAGATGTAGAAGAAATATCCAGTACATTTTTGTAGTCTGTCTGTCTTATGAAGCTGGCCTAAAACTCTGTGAACAGCATTTCATTCTGTTTCAGCGATGGTAGAACAGTGGCCATAAAGAAAATAATGAAGAAGGCATTCACGCTGTCCAAATCCATACGTAAAGAAGTAAAGCAAGTAAGGTAAGAAGTGAAGCATGAGAAGGGTATGTTGTTCCATTTTTACACTGGTTCTTTAGGGGTTAAAATCTGTCAAAATCTCTAAATTCATATTCCTCTTTCTTTCAAACTTTGACACCAGATCAAAATCTCATACCTGTTTTACTTTTCTCTCTACATCATGAAGCAGAGCACTTGGATTTACAGTTACTCTACAAACAGGAGGGACAACCATGAAAATTGCTGGTGTGATGTGATTTGTGTTGATTTTCACAGGGAACTTGACCATCCCAATCTCTGCAAATTCATTGGAGGTTGTATAGAGGTTCCAAATGTTGCCATTGTGACAGAGTACTGCCCCAAAGGCAGCCTGTGTGATGTTCTGCTCAATGAAGACATTCCTCTGAACTGGGGCTTCAGGTAGAAAAACACTTTTGAAAAGCTAAATGACACAAACTGTGCTATGTGCTGTTTAAGGCAAGATGTTAATTTTAGTTAAAGTCCCTCGGTAGACAGGCCAGCACTGTGATATGAAGAAAATGAAGAAGAAAGAAAGTGAATTCTAATATCCAGCCCAACTTATCTTGTGGATTTTTGAGCAATCATACATTTAGTACTGGTCATGCTGAGCCAAAGAGTTTTCAACCCACCTCTAGTTATACTGCAAAACTAGTTTTAAACATTTTTTCCCATGTAACTTCATTTTGTTCCCAAATATTTGGGGCATCCCCATTTAATTAAAAATCACTGCCATCTCTGTTTGTGAAGACGTATTTGTGAAATGATTAGCATACCTACAAACACTTTATTATATTTACCAATACAGAAAATGAGCTCACATTGTCAATGAAACTTCCACAGAGGCAATGACATTGTTCTATGAAAAAAAATCTTCTTGGCACACTCTACTTTTGCCTTCAGCAAAGAAAAAGATTGTAAGGGAGGAAACTGCAAATAGAGTGAGAAAGTTAACAAAAAATTGTTTCTCTTGTAAGTATTTGAAAGCACTCTCAAGGATACAAAGATGCTGAGAATTTTTAGAAGAAATTCAACTGTCTTGAAAGAGGCTAAAGGCCTTTGGACTTAAGACAACTGAGAGGGAGTTAAGGGCTTTCAACAAACCACCTAAAGTTTTTTTTTTTGAAAAATGAGCATGGGGACACAAATTGAAAGCTATTGCCGCCATAGGAAAACTTTCTGTCAACTTCAGTAGGCTTTGGAGCCACTCTTGAGTGAAGGTTTAGTGGAAATACTTGCTCACTGATTATTGTCTTTCAGGTTTTCATTTGCTACTGATATTGCGCAAGGAATGGCCTATCTTCACCACCACAAAATGTATCATGGACGGTTGAAGTCTAGTAACTGTGTGATAGATGACCGATGGGTTTGTAAAATTGCAGGTAAAGAGAAAATAAGAAACAAAATTTCAAAACTGTCCAGCTAACACACTAATGTATATGGATTTCATACTCAACATTCTTCCCAAGCACTACCATGTCGACGTTTCGTGTGGAAATTCTGACTGTACCAGCCTTCACCAGAAGTGTCCAATGCTGAAGCAAGTTTCATGTTACATTATCATGTCAATTCATTTAATGTGTGTTACTGATGCACACATCAGATCTCACAAGTGATAGAGTCCATCAACATCAGTCTGAGCAGAAACTCTCTCATTGTCAGTTTTGATACAGAGAGAAAACCTGATTTACAATTCTGTAAAGACATGGAATAATGCTGGCTGGTAAACACCGGGTAGTTTAATGGAGAAAAGCAGACTCTTCTCAGAGCTTTTCAGTCCTGTACACAAAACTGAATTGTATTCTCCCAGAGACAGAGCTACACATCTAGTCTGCTCCTGGTACAAGAAGACAGCCTGTGGGGACAGGAAACCCACCTGAGAGTCTAGTTTAGTTTGCAGCTGCCAAAGGGAGTGAAAGCAATGATCATCTCTTCTACTTCCCCCACAAAGTAGTTATAACACTCTATAACCCACAATGATCTTAAAAAACAGCAGCAACAGATCTGTCTTTCAGTGGTTCATCCTATGACTAAGGCTCCTACACAGGGCCATGCCGGCATCTCCAACTCATTTAGTATCCTGCTGCCTTCAGAACAGCCTACTTTGCTTAGGGCCTGTTTTGGAGAAAAGCATAAAAAATTGAGATAGTTGGATTACATCAACTGCATCACCTTACCACAGCTCCTCTGAATTAAATGGGGTACCTGTGAAATTGTTCAGAAGTTAACTGCTAGCAATGTAGAGACTGCAAATATTTATGGTTTATCTGGATGTGATAATGTTAAACAAACCTCACAAATAACCAGTGGGGAAGCTATCGGAAAAACTACAATGATCTCCAACATAAAGAATGAATCTCTAGGACCATCTTAATTAGAGGTCACTCCAGGCAAAACCAGACATCTGCATTCTGCCTTCCCATACACTCAGCAGAGTGCTGTTCATATGAGAAAGAAAGCTGCAGTCGGTTGGCTTTTTCTCCTCTCTGATACTGTCACATGCTGAGAATCAGTTCTATGTTAGGCTAAAAGTATAGCTGCAAAGATGTTTCACACTTATGCTGCCTTTGTTCTGAACCTAGTGGTGTGCAGGTAAAGCCCACCATTTGATTTTCAGTAGTTCTAGACTGTCTAACTTGTAATTATAACACCACAGATAAGGATCAGGGGATGTGTGGGACAGAAACCTGCATTCTTGCACTGAAGTTAGCCTATTCTCTGAATATAATTTTATAAAATCATAAAATTATTCTGTTTGGAAGGGTTCAACTTCCCTGCTGTCATGTGGTCTCACCCAAATACTCAGTTTTCAGATCCTGTATTTGCAATTGGTTTAGAGGAACAAGACCACCAGACACACACTATTTTTAGACTAAGTTTTGTATTTCATATAGGAAAGATTAATTCCTTTAGACTAGTTGTGTTACTGTCTAGTAATGCACATGTTTCAGAGAAGTACCCATGGAATAGTTTGCTTCCTGTTTTCTTCCATGTTAGATTATGGCTTGCAGTCATACAGAAAAGAAGATTCTCTTGAAGGATCAAGCTCTTACCAGCAGCACTTGAAACAGATTTACACATCTCCTGAAATCCATTCCCTTTCAGACTTTGAACCCAATTCTACAACAGACATCTACAGGTAGTTAACTCTTCCTCTTTCTTGCACTGAATAATCTCATTTTAAATTGAATATTCTTTAATAACAATGAGGCGCAGCATATTTCTGTGGTCACACAAGGTATGTTTGACTGTATTTTTTAAAGGATTGATCCTGGAATACAGAACAGCATAGATATTACAGGATCTTTTCTTTCAAGGTAGATAACCAAATACAGAATTCACTGATATTGTATAAATGCAGAGTTGGTCTAATGATTTATAAGGAGTTACTCTGCACTGGTAGACAAAAAGGTATAAAGATCTGCTATTATCTAGTAATCTTTTCTTGTTGCTGTTTCTTATGAAAAACTAGATTATTTTCAGTAATGGCAATACATTAAAAGTTAGGAGCATCAATCTTCCAGGATGTCATAATGCACATATTCATCCCATAATTCTATAACTAATGTCAATACATTATTCTGCTGCATATACACAGTGACATTATGTGGTTTGCCAAGAAAAATTAGAGTTAGGAAAAGGAAATAGATACACTAGTGAATAGCTCCATCCCTTTCCTTTCAAAAGTTCTTATAAGAGATCACTTTGCTTATTTGGCTATCAGGTTTAGCCTTGCCAGTGATAGATAGCTTCTATCCAACCAGATAAACAGGATTACAACTGAATTTTCAGAGAATAATAATCCAGTGAAAAAGACGTTGAACTACTTTATTTTAAAAATTAGTTATATTTCTTGGTTCTCACATGAGAAATTATTGTGTTCTTGTTGTAGTCTATTTCATAACAATGATACTTCCTCTGTCTGCTTATTTCCAGTAGTTTGCTGAAAGCATTTGAGAGGGGAAAATGCAGAATGATACTACAAGATGTTTTGTGACCCTTTTCTCTTACTTTTTCTTGCCACATTCCCAGCCCAGCAGAAGTCTTCTATTTCTTGGTAACTTTGGTAGCTGGCAGAATGCAAAGAACTGGAGTTCAGTTAGAGATTAAAATGCTGATAGTGCAAAACAATTGATCAGAAGAAGGCACAGTTATTAACACTGTTTATTAACATTTACCAAAGAGTAGCTATTACTGCCTTTTATCAAAAGCTTTGAATTTTACTCTGGCCTGCAATAGGCCACAACAAATGCTTACGACCATAAGTGACTGTTATAGGACTTTTATTGAAAAATTAGTTGCAGAAACAGAAAATATTGTTTAAATCTTGCTCTTTTTTCAATTAGGATTAATTAAAAATTATATGGACAATCATGAAAACATTATTTTATATATAAAATTAACTGGATTAATACACATTATTCCCTTGTAAAGAAATGTATGCATATAAAATGTGCTAGAACATTATTAATTGTAATCCATTCTACTACATTATATAAGCAAGAATTTGAGGACTCAGTAGTATTTATGTCTACAGTCTTAAACATGCCCTTAGTATTTGCTTCCGAATAGCTCAGCTAAAGGCAATTTGTCACTGTGTTGGTATTTCTGGCTACTGTCATTTGTCCTGTGTTGGTCTTCACTTTTTCAACATGGACTGGTCTTAGAAAATACTGTGCTCCAATTAATCAGTAATTTTAGAATTGTCTTACAAATTAGAGTTTATCATTGCCTCACAGCCAAAATGCATTGCAGAAAATGTTTCCTTGGTGCTTCTCTGGCTCACAGATTGCCCCTGTTCAGGTTAGATATCATTATTTGACTTCACAGGACACTTGGTCTCCTGAAGCTGTTGCTTGCCAAGGACTCCCCTTAAAATAGTTCTAAGGTACTAAGAGCTGATCTGCTCATATCATAAATGACTACAATGAACTTTTGACAGATTCCGTGAATGCTTGCTAAATCTGTCAAAATCTTGTCTTCTTTTGTTGTACTGCAGTTAATCCTTTCTTGGTAAAAAAGGAAAAAAAGTAAGAGATGAAATCACAAAAGGAAGAAGAGCAATGTGCAGTCAGGAAAGAAAGGTAGAGATGTACCCTGTAGCATTAAAAGGGTTGTCTTTTTAACTGTGCTATTCTTCAGAACCTGCATTTTAACAAAGTTTGTGTTTGATTATGTGAGCAGGTGCTAAACCTTCCTGATACATGTATGTGGGTTCGCTGGCCAGGGAGCAGTGTCCCAGTCTTGAAATCCTGTTTTTATCTGTGCAAAAATTCCATTTATGTTTCTGAAGGTATGGCCCAAATAAAAAATGAGTAGAAACTGCAGGAGTGGGACTTGTAATTTTGTGTGCTCTTACAGATTAATCACTCACTTTTAAAGTTCTCCAGGGAATGTGTTGGTCAGATGGGAAAGCTAAAATTGAAATGAGAACAGGAACATGAAAGCAGCTCCTGTTTGAGCTGAAGAGGCTGTTTCCAGTCACAGTTTTTCCTAGATGGCTCCTCTTGATTTGTAATTCCTATATGAATTTCAGTATCCACTGCGTTAGGACTTTTTTGAGCTGTGCTGCTGAAGCTGAATGACATTGATACTGCTTTATCGGAATATCATCATCTAACTACTCTCCTTGAAAATCTATTTCAGCTTTGCTGTGTCACCAGGACTGGTATTCCTTTCTTCTACCAAATCACACCAAAATTGAGATAAAAATCTCATCAGATTAATTTCTACATTATTCAGCATGGTTTATATGCATTCTTTTAATAGGCAGTGGTGATCCTCTGAAAGATAGACATACCCCTTTATACAGCTAGAATGCCTTACGGGACAGAGCAACCATTAGCAATACAACAGATGGAAGACCAATATTCCCCATACAAATAAAATTTATCAAGTAGATGCATGTGGGGAGTTAATTATTACACAGTTTCAATACATAAATTGGCAGAAGCATCTTTATCTCTATTGCTGGCTGGAGGGTGTGCTGGCTTCTTAGAGATCACTGTTCTAAGAGATCTCTAGTGAGTTCAATAAGGAGACTGAACACCCAGTTGTTACCCCATTTTTTCCATTCTTCACCCCTGATGAATGTGTTTGACACATTCATTTGTTCATCTGAGGAAGATGATGATGATAATAAAAATGTAATTCAGAAAGAATGAACAAAAATGCTTACTATAAAAGATACTGTAAAAAAGACTCTGGACACAATGTCTCATCATTGACTTCATGGAGATTTTTCAGAACCGTGATCTATGCTGGAAGAAAGTCACGACTCCAGCTGATGATCCTGATGAACCTGCTCCTGCCCCTTGATTACAGCACAAACCTGTCATATGTGTTCAATTGGTAGATATCATGTAAGTCCCTGCACATATCCCCTCTGGATTCCATTAATTCTTCCAGAGAAAATTGCTTTCCTGTCCATCAAACTCAAATGCTTCATCTCTGAGTCTGAAAACTGTGAGGAGAGCCTGCTATGAAATGATCAGTGACAGATCTCTGAAAATGTAGTAATAGATAACAGCCTGTTGCTGTTACTCTCCATTTTGGGATACTGGTCTGTCAGTCATAAAATGGGGAAGAATAAGAAAACATGGAAGAAACAAATCACTAACTCCATTAGCTGTTACTTCATTAAGGTTTCGGTTTGCTTTTATTCTGCAGTTATGGCATCATTTTACTAGAAATTGCCACAAGAAGTGACCCTATGCCAGTAAGTAAAGATGAACTTTTTGAACTTTGCATGACAACTTTGATTCTGTTTCTGCTGAAAATACAAACCAAATTCTGAGTAACTGCACATTTGATTTATTTTTTGATCATGCATTTTTCTCTGGATTTGGTGGGTGCAAGTTCAGTTCCAATGGAACATGCAATCAGGGCTTCCTAATGCATCTGCTAGTCTTCCCTTCAGGACTTTGAAGAAAAGTGTATGACAAAAGTAATGTACTCCAAAATGGCCTTTTGGTTAGCTCTGTGAGACTTAATGGCAGAGGGGCAGAGAGGAAGGTATGCCAAAACATTTTCCTTTTTCTCCTGTTGTTCCTTCCCTCTCCTGCTATGCACAGGCCTCTTCAGTGGAGTCTTGCAGTGATCAGAATATGATAGAAGATCAAATGAGCTCCTTTCCATAAGGAAAATGTGTTTGCATATGTCTTCTGATCGGTGCTAAATGGCAAACACAATAAATGCACCTTAAAATTGAAACCAGATGTTCTGGATATGTACCCATATTCTATCTGAAATAATCTGCTTAACAAGAATTGTAACAATGAAGACCTGAAACTGCCATTCTTACATTTCTGACAGTTTGTGATAATAGACCAATGTAGGCCTTGTGTTTTCTCCAACTTTTTCCAGTATCTTGCCAGGTATTAATTTGTTTCAGGAGTTGTTTACCTCATATAAACACTGACACTAAAGTCTTTCAGCCATGAAAACTATTTTAGACAAGGTCACCCAGTTTAGACCATTGTTTGGTTTTGGTTGGTTTTTTGTTTGTTTGTTTGTTTGTTTTTTCCCCCTGTACTCTCATATAAGAAGCTGATCTGGAAGTTATAGGGAAAACATTACAGAAGTAATGATGATCACAGTAATATATTTCAAATGGATGGTATGAAAAACACACCACTCGTTTCAACATTGTTTAATCCCCTTTTCTCTAGAATGATGATGTGCATTCAGCTGAATGTTCCTGGTGCCCACCTTTGGCAGAACTAATTTCAGGGAAGGCTGAGAATTCTTGCCCATGTCCCACAGAATACATAGAGGTAAGATAACAATATTGTTTATAAAAATTATTTATTGAAGTGAATTTAAGACATGTCACAGAAGTTTTATGGCAATATTACCTTTGATAAATATAAACAACCCAGAAGTCATGAAGTACATCTCAAATAAGGCACAATGAAATGCTTTCATAGCCTTAATAAAAAACCTGATATTCTGACAAATTGAAAGTTTCAGTTGTCCCCTCAAATTGTAAGTGTAATAAATGATGTTTTTAATATTCAATCATTGATTTTTGTGCATTTATTATAAAGTGTTAAGTTCCATGAATATTTTGTATTAGCAATGTCTATTTAGCTTACTGGCAAAGGACTTTCAAAGTATGAATTTGGTTTGATTCTCATGAAGAGGGTTTATGTATTCATGAAGCTCAATAAAACCTAATAAAACAAAGTACACCCTCTCCCAGTTCAATTAAATTGGAACAAGACTGTGGCATCTTTGTTTCAGTTAAGAGTTATCTAATTCACCTTTGGTGGTTTGTAGCAACCTAAATGTAACAAACTTCTCATAAACAGCACTGGATTTTAGTAGGGAGGTAACATTCTTAAGAAGTAGTTGAGTTTTTAATTTTTTGTGAATTTTGTGTACAGGCAAGTCCTCTGAAAACAGTATGTGACTCCAACAGTGTAACACTGTCTTAAAGCACAAGAGCTTAAGCAGTATTTGGCAGAAGGAATGTGTGCATCTAATTATTTCCCACAGCATGCTAATGTCCTTCATTCAGCATAAATCTGTAGAACTTCAGAGACCTCAGTATAGCTCTGCCACTTTTCACCAGTTGCAGATAGGGCTTCACATGCACACTTTCCACAGAGAAAATAGTGGTATTAATTAGAAACATTGCTTGCACTTGGAATACAAAAGGCTGTTTGCTTTTCCCTCTCTCTTTCCCTGCTTCAGTTAATCAGAAGGTGCAGAAAAAATAATCCAGCCCAAAGACCTACATTTGAACAAGTCAAGAAAATGTTGTACAAGATGAATCCTAATAAAGTTAGCCCTGTCGACATGATGATGACTCTGGTAAATTTAGTGTTTTAATCCAATCCAAGTCAATCTGCTTGCTTGCAATAACTTTCACCTCTATCCTTCAGGTTTGTGTTTTGATCTCATGCCTCTTCTTTGATGAGAAAAGCCGCATTTTTCGCTTCACTTCTAGCAGGCTGATTGTAGCTACAGTTCTGCTAGAGACCCAGTTTTCCTTCTCATTCCATTTCTGTCATTTTTTCTTGACTTTCTCAACTTCTTTGGGGCTGAACACTTTTGTTTCTTTCTTCAAATGTTGTTTGTTTTTTAATGACTTACAAGAAGCAATATTCCCCTTTACCAGTGTCTTGGTGGTGATCTTACAATACTGAGGATATAGAATCCCTCCATGCACAAATAGTATGCTTACAGATGCATTTTGAGCATCTTAAGCTCAGCAGCAAAGAGACTTCTGCCTTCAGATCCTGTTGCCTCACACAGAGCAAGGATGCAAAAAGCACAGCATAGCATAGCAGGATAGTTTATGAAACAGCATTTTAAGATTTTGATAAAAGATTGAGACTTAGATTCCATCAGTTTTGGTAACATATTTTAATACACGTCTGCAGCTTGGTCTCTGCATTGGATTTGACCCCAAATGTTTACATGGACTTTGAAGAGTCTGGAATTGGCCTCTGGCAATCTCTAAACCTAGAATCATAAATTTACATAGAAAGAAATCTGTTTGGTTTTTTATTTCATAAGAACAAATCAGGTATCTCAGACCTGAGCCTTTGCTTATCTTGTTTTCAAAGCAGAATCATTCCAATGCTTAAATCCTATCCAACTATTACCCTGTTTCAGTAAAAGGACTATTATATGTAATTCTCTATGTTATTTAGATGGAGAAATATAGCAAACATCTGGAGATAATGGTTTCTGAGAGAACCCAGGATTTAATGCATGAAAAACAGAAGACTGATCGTCTGTTGTATAGTAAGTTATATAGTAAAAATACTGGATATTCTTCTCAATAATAATTTGATTTTAACTGTCTAATTACAAACAGAAACCCTTTGATAGATAGTTGATTATTTAATAGATAACATGTATTTGTGAATTAATTAACATAATTGTTCTTTGCAAAGCTGGAAGGGTATTTATCTACTTTTCATAGTTTCCCCCTAAGAATCAGTGCACTCATCTGAGAGCTATGACTCCAGAATCTATAGTGCTCTCAGTTTAATATTGTTTGGCAGTCCTTCTATATAGTTATAAATATTGGGGAATTGCTTTTAGACTAAGGTTAGTTTTGATGGCAGTGTATCTTCTGGAATTCTGCAGGAAAAAAGGGATAAAGTGACAGGTATAACACATAGGAGAGAAAAAGGAAAAGACTGTGGAAGAGCAAGATAGCAGAGATAAAGAAGATAAAAAATATCAGAGAAGAGATAGTAAACAAACCTAACACAGGAAGAAAACACCAGCAAAGGCTTGAAAGGAAGTTAGTAATAACTAACCTTACTCTGACTTGAAATGTATAGATATTGGTTTGTTTGAACTAAAAGTTATGGGTCATCTGAAAAATCTGGTCTTGTTATCAGTGAGATTTACTGTGAATTTTCACATTACAGCAGAGCAGATTTTGATGCTAAAGAGTGCTTTCACCTTCAGAGTATTTCACATTTACAAACATTGCCTTCATACTTTCAAACAAACATGTTCTGCTTATTGTGTGCTTTTGTGCATGTCAAAAGAGTAACAATGCTCAACTTTTTACAACAGGTATGTTGCCGAAGCAAGTAGCAGATGATCTCAGGCAGGGAAAACATGCACAAGCTCAAAGTTACTTAAGTGCCACCATCTTTTTCAGGTAAACAAAAATGAATGATAAGACTAGAAGTGACTCCTACTGTAGAAACTTCTAGGCTCCTACTGGAGGTGAATCTTCTGAGCACAGAATTTCTATATAAACTGCTGTTTATCATACCAGGTGTCAACATTTGACTCTGCAAATGTCTTTCAAAATTCTCACACCTCTCCTTTTTTATAAAATATGAGATTACTGTTGAGTTCTAACACACAGCAGCACGTCGCTTTATGTATGCTACACACGCATGCATGTATGTTTCATAAAACAGGTCTAAGTAAAGGTTCCAGCATTTAGCTGTGTAAAGGAAACTTGTCTATCCTTAGAGTCCATGTAGATTTACAGTCTTTGACTTGTTATGTGTGCTTGAGGCAACATATAAATTTCATGTTTTCACTGGTCATAAATGGACAGATACCAAGTTCTCTTTTTTTTCATTTGTACATAACCCAAAATTGAAGACTACTTAGTCTGTCACAGGTAAAAGTCTAACTGTAAAAAATGGTTTAGTGAATTGGTAAGCAAAAAGGACAGTCAGTCCTTTTAAATGGAAGAAGTCTGTTTTCAATTTATATAGATGTTTGAAGACAAAACTATTCTGTAAAATCCTTAGCAAAAGAAATACTGGAAAAAAAAAGAAGGTTGATGTAATTCCACTGAGAAATTATTACTGTGTGTTTAGGATTAGCAATCTGCAATGTTTAGCAGTGGGTGAATATGTTGTTTTTGTTGTGTTTTAACAGTGACATTGTTGGCTTCACTCAGCTGTCCAGCAGCAGCACACCTTACCAAGTGGTAGATCTCTTGAACAAGCTTTATACTGCTTTTGATGAAATCATAGATAACTATGATGTCTATAAGGTGGAGACAATAGGAGATGCCTGTAAGTTCCTAAAGCTGTGGACAATGATGGAGCATGGGTATTTCATCAAGACAGAAACTGATCTGATGGAAAGCAACAACAGATAAAGGAGATTTGGAAAGCTTATTGTCACTGGGAATACCACACAAAACAATTAGGGGAGAAGTCCTAGCAAAGCCCCAGCACACTTTAGGAACATTTTCCTGCATGCCTATCATCATTTCTACAACTGATGAATGTTGTGGATGGAACAAATGAGTTGAATAAACTACCACTGTTGTTTTTTGGTTTCTATGACCTGCAAGGTCTGACTTCAAACCTTGGCACAGATTAATCCCAGTTGGCAACTTCTATTTCACAGGAACACAGCTGAAAAATTTACCTTCTGCATGGCAGCAGAGATTCCATTTCATTAGCTTTATTATCTCCCTCTTTTTCAAAGACCATGACAACATTCTGTCCCCTAATACTCTGTAGGGACTTGGCTGCCTCTTCTTTTTGGATTTTTAGGAAAACAGCTTTCTATTTACTACCATGGGAATCTGCTGGGATTGACTATGATTAAAACTGAGTTACATCAAAAACCTAGCAAAATCTACCAGGATTTCTGGATAAGACAGAGAGAAAATACTGTAACAGATGTGGGAAAAAAAAACCCACTCTTTTTTCTGTGGTATAGTTGGGCACATTCTGGAGCATAAAATTCCTGAACAAATGCACCTAAGGGATCCTGGAAGGACCTGTCTCTTGTCCTACACAGTAAGAGCCAGTGAGGGAAGCATGGGACAATGCCTAGTGGGAATCATTTGTCTCTCTTTATAATATCTGTCCAGAGACAAAAGGAATTGAACAGCCACTTTCCCGCTACCTGCTCACTTCAAGTATCCTCAACAGAGAGAGGGAGGAAGGGAGGAAATAGATCTTATGGAAAAGTAAGAAGGAAATCTGACATTTTTCGGAATTAGGGCAATTGCACACATTAGCTGTTTGCCTAGCCTTCATTTCATTCTGGCCTCCTCTGCCCAGCAGGCACAACTGTGCTGCAGGCTATGAAGGAATAGGGCTTTATTTTTTTCTAACTTGAGCAACATCCTTTCGTAAATCTCTGTGTAATGCCAAAGGCTAATGCAGTTGCATTCTTGTATTAAGATATGGTGGTGTCGGGAGTACCCAAAGAGAATGGGATCCTTCATGCCAGTGAGATCGCAAGCATGGCTTTAGACCTTCTGGATGTCTGCAAGACTTTTAAAATCCCACACAAGCCCAACACTCTCCTAAAGATAAGAGCAGGAATCCACTCAGGTATGTGGAGAGAGCTGCAAATGATTCCTCCTCTGGTTTAACAAGTGTTTATGTAGTGGCATTTCTTCTCAATTAAAAAGGAGGTTTGGCATGGGATAGAACACCTCATAGAAGTCATTTCAACAAAATAAATAATTGGACACCTGAAATATTGGGAACACAATGTGGAATAAAACATTGGAAACACTACACAGCCCCTGCCTTTGCTGATGTGAGTGAGAACTGCCATTCTGTGTCTGTTCCTTGTCCTTTTCAGCTGTTCTTTTCTCAAAACAGTGAGGTGCTTCTTGACTCTTTGATCTAGCCTTCAGTCTCAGACTCCCAGCTCCCTGATCTAAGCTGATGTGTGATTGCAACTGCATCTTAATAGACAGCCAGAGTTGGACATATGCTGTGCAGCCCGTCATCTGTGAATTATGTGGTTTAGATTGTCTCATCCAGAGATCATATCTTCTATATTTTAAATGCCCTAAGGCTGACATGAAGGAAGCAAAATGCTCATTTTCTGCCTTCAGCAGGAGCAGGTTACTTCCTGCCTTTCCATGTGCCTAGTGAGTGTTGTGTGCACATTCCTATCTCACTGCCCCTCAGAATATTCTGTTGTTGGGTTGAAACATGATTCTTCAGGTGCTTTCATTCATACACACTACCTCTATCCCATCATCACTTCCCCCACTGTTCTCTTTTGAGGCCATTTTGCAGTTCCCTCCATGGATCAAGAAGCCATCTGTATAACCCATATAAGACAATACTGACACTCAGTCTTTATCTTGTTAATGAGTGAGATGTCAGGTAACGTAGGAAGCAGTCATGGGGCTGTATGACTTACTATGTGATTTAAAACCACAAAACATCTTCTCTTTTCTTTAATAGGGGCAGTTGTAGCTGGAGTTGTTGGGACCAAAATGCCACGGTATTGTTTATTTGGAGATACTGTGAACACAGCTTCCAGGATGGAATCTACCAGTGAAGGTAACAAGGAACAAAACACAGATGTAGTTTTGACCATACCTTAAGGAGTTCTGGAAAAATGTTATGCTGAGTTTTGAGTCCTGTCTTGTTGCTGCAAATACTGTAAGGAACATATTGATTTCTGGGTTCAATCTGCCTATGGGCAAATTATGCCAGTGATATTCTCTGCAACATCTGTAATATAATCTGCTCATTCCCCAAGTCTCAGAGAGGGATTTTCATGGCTTTGAAGTTTTCTGCAATAAAAAAGGGTAAAAATCAGATAAAATGAGAGGTAACTGGATGTGTTCAGTGTTTCTATTCCTTTCTGTCACCCAGATGAATTTATAGTAAAAATACTTTCATTGCTTCTCTTTTTCACTGATATCTTTCTCTAATGGAGAATGCAAAAGATGGTAAGACACCATGGGAGCAATTCCTCTAATGGAGAATGCCAGAGGTGGTAGGACAGCATGGGAGCTGCGTCTGCCTTTAACCAGTATAGAAGGTTATGTATGTGTTCTCCAGTAAAGACATTAAATCATGGATATATCCTCACTTTTGTTTCTTCCTGGGAGATAACAGAGCCCCATGCATAGTTAACAAGCTTCCTCTTTAGCCTGTATGAGCATTTCAACTTCAGAAATATTTTAGCCTTATCTACAAGAACTGGGGGGAAAAAAAAAAAGGAGTGATTTAATATCAACAATGATGGCTTGGTTTTGTTTCTTTCATTCATGAAATGAAGCTGAATAGTTTAATGGCTCACATTGCAATGCTTTCTAAATGGATTTGAATTAGGCAAAATCCAAGGTGTTTTCAAGTTTAATTTAACTATAAAGTGATGCTTTCAACATCTATCATGATCCACTGAAAACGAGGCAGAAAGGCAGAGAAGCAGTATTACATGATGGCTTTGAAAGTTTAGCCTGGGAATTTGAGAACCAACCAGGATCCATTCTATCTCACCATTTTGTACATTTTTCCAAAGCAAATGCTAGCCTGACTGGAACAAATATAGCTTCATTTTCCTTCTGTCAGTCTCCCAGATAACTCCTTTTCTTTTCCTCCTTTCAGGCTCTTTGCAGGCTCTTTGTATCATCTAAAGTGCTTTAAAACTAATGCCTTCAAAATCTGCTTCCATCATTCTTTGTATTTTATCTTTTGTTCTGCATGCCTATTTCTTATATGGCCCATCAACACTATAAACTTCGGTATAAAGACAGAGCTTCTTATCTTTTAATCCTTTCTTTTATCTCCCTCCTTCTCTGCACATAAATCTGAGGGTCTCAAATTACAGTAACATGTTTTAACCCTAAAACTTTAAAATAGATTAATTAATTAATTAATTACTGACAATGTAAACTAAAATTGCTATCAGCTGGAATCTGAGTGCTAGTGTCATGTTCTCAAGCAGGATGACCAGGTAAAATATCGTGTATCTACTGGAAAGAATATTTCTGAAATACATATCTGTGTATGTTGAAACACGTATTTCCTGGTCTACGGGGAGTGTTTTGAGACTTTCAATGAAAAACATTTAAACAAACAAAACCCAAAAAATGGATATTACAAACCCATGATTTTCTGATATAAGAAAAATCAGTAAAATAATCTTCATCAGACCTACTATCATCTGGAATCTTTTTAAAAAAAAAAGCATAATGATTTACTTTGTGTCACAGAATGTTAATGGCAAAAAACCCTAGGGTTGTGGGTTTTTTTGGCAATTTTCCAAATTTTGGCAAAATTTTACTTTCTGGCAAAAGTAGGAGTATTCAGAAATTTTTCTATCTGCCCTCCTTCTTGGTCCTTCCTCCTTCATTTGCAAAAGGGCAAGACATCCAAGGTTTACATAAAGATAAATTCTTAACTAAGGAAAAATCACAGATAAAAAAAAAAAAAAACCACCTGGAATTATGGCAATATTTTATCTTTCCCCTGTTTTTATTTACAGGTTTAGAGGCAGAGCAAGGCAGTTTCTTTAATGTTTAGTCTTTGCTGAAAACTGCTGAAAACTTAAAGTGCTGACTCTTTATTGACCAGGATGGTCAATGGTTTTCTTTGAAAAATGAAACAGGCGCTCATCAGTAACTCCAGCCAGGCAGATATAAAGAGTAGACAAATAATATTAGATGCAAGATGTGAAGAGTAATGTTTGCTGCAGCCATGTATTTGTCCTGAGATGCTCTCACAAAGAGTCCAGGATAATGGAGCTTGTGTGCAAACATTTCAAATAACAGAGGAATGACAGCAAAGATATGAAAAAAGCAAGAGGGAGTCTTGAAGTCTTTGGCACACAGAGGGGGGACGCATCTGTCTTAGATGTTTAAATTGTTACAATAATATGACAATTGTCTCTCTTTCCAGCTCTTAAAATACAGTGCAGTTCAAGTGCATACCAGCTGTTGGAGCAGATCGGAGAGTATGTGTTAGTATGCCGTGGGAATTTACAAGTCAAGGTGTGTATGCAACATTTATATTCAGTTTTTCAGAGAGGAGAGTGTGAAAGTACTCTGGAGTCCCAGAATTTTAACCCATGCCATCCTCTATGTCTCAGAGTCCTTGGGTCAGACTATTTCCTGTCCCTAAGACAGAAGGCTCAGGTTTTAAAATAGTACTAATTTCATGGGCTTGTTCATGTGACAGCCCTGATAATTCAGACATGAAGGACTTAGCCAAACTTGGAAGTACTGCATGGCATGTCACTTTGTCATTAACTGCTTGAAATCAAAAAGGGAGATTCAGAGACATCATACATCATTGTAAGAGTTCCATAGGAAGACTAACATACTTCTGGATCCAGTTTTGAATGGGACTTCAAAGAATTGTTTTTATAGGTAGCGCTGCCACTATCTTTAAGGAAAAGTTTTATGCCTCAATTTTTCTGTATGTAAAATAGCTGACAGGCACATCAGTCTCCTTTTGGGACTTGATTTGGAATATTATTACACAAATGGTGGGTAGTATTATAACCCCATGACTCATTTTTTTCCTTAGGGGAAAGGAGACATGGTAACATACTGGCTTGAAGGTAAGAAAGCCTCTGCCACCCAGAAGAAAGTCACCAGCACTTCTGTGACTCTTCAAGACCCCAGCAGAGCCTCACTTAGTTTGATTCCAGGTGTCCTCCCCAGTGATCTTCCCCCAAGTACTGCTTACTAGCCACTCACTAACTCCAGCATCCATCCTGCTTTCAGTCTGTTAGGTCATCCTCCTGAGTTAGAAATTAAGATATAGTAAGACCCCTTTGGCCTTGTGGATGTATTAGCTCAGACTTTATTCACAGGTATCTCTCTCCCACCAGTGGCAGGAAAAATACAAAAAAGCAAAAACTCATCTGAGGAAAGATACATAATACTGGCCCACCAGCTAATAGGGCAGAAGGTGTTACATGTTGATTTGGTTTTGCTGGGTAATCCCCCGCCAGCAGCCTCCATCACTTCAAAACCAGCTGGCTGGGCATTCCAGCCTGCAAACTGCTCTTACAGGAAAGAAGGAGACAGTGTAGTGTTGCTATTTAGTGGTACGATAAACCTTGTGGGTGTAATTGGTTTTGTGCTGTGAAAGGGAAAAATGAGATGTATATTGTGTTAGAAAGCAAGTTCATTGAAAGAGGAGGGTGAAGCAGTGCAATCATAATGGATACAAATCGAAATGACAATTTGTGCTCCTGCTTCCATTCCATCTCCATCGCCTGGAGCATAGAAAGAAGAATTAAGAAGAAAGTCCAGGGTATTTCCACAGAGCCAACACTTAGTGACACTGTCATCTTGGTATAGAGATCTAAAAATCTTGGGAGAGAAGTGAAAGACACTGCATGATGTTGTTAAACAGAAGAGAGTCTGGTACAGCTGCTCTTGTCTTTGGCTGCTTTGGGATTTCTCTGACAAACTGCTCTTACCATTATATTATGGAGTTGCTTTGACTAAAGTGGCGGTGAACCTACTATTGCTGGCTAGCTGTCTGACTGTGAAATCAGGCAGCGCTCTGAGTCACTGTGTAATTTAGGACGCAATTTAGAAAAGGTCATTCCTGACCAAGCATTTCCTGTAAAGAGAGACCCTTTGTTACCAATGGCGTAATCTGTTGATGAGCACGGTTTTGTAAGCATTGCCGGTGTTGACTTTCTTTAAAGAAAAAGCATATGTATGGTTGACCCTGTTTATACTTTTTAGGGTTTTATTTTTGGCAATAAATTACCTTTAAGGACTAATCTTTTTTGAAGAGTTTAGCCAGTTCCAGTTGAATAGATTAACAAACAGTCTTAACAGAAATAGAGATGTGAAATAGAGGAAGTATGGCAAGAGTCACAGCAGTTCCACTATAATGTGAAATGGACTGGCCAAAGCTAACTCAGAGGAGCTGGAAAGGAATGATTATGAGTGACATAGCACCATTTACTCCTCCTTATTCTGCTCTCTTACCCTCCAGTCCTAGGTATTAAGTACAAAAAGATACATGTAGATTCAATTATTCTGTTATAAATTTCTATAGCTTAAGTGGCTGAGTAGTTGTCCGTGTTCCCATGTAGCCAGCATACTTCTAGTTCTGAATATGTGCTGTGTGATAGTAGAAGGAGAATCAGTCCTTCTTCAGCTTCTATGGGAACTAAATGCAGTGGTAACATTAGGTTTTTCAGAGATGCCTAATAGCGGCGGAAAGCTAAATCCTTCTGAATTATGGAAGACTTATTTGAGATCCACAGAAAATATCCTGAATGAATTTCTGAGTGAAATTCTGTCTCAGACGTCTGTGAGAATACTGCTACTTGGATGGGACCAGAATCTCAGCAACAGAGATATACATAGCTGATCTTGTCATGTGAGATCTCAACATAGAGTCCAGTGAAATTTTTAAAAACTAAAATTTTTGTTTTCCCATATTTTTCTTAATTTGAAAGATTCCTTTATCTATTTTTGAAATTCATATTAGTACATGATATTGTACAGTTACCTTATTTGTAAACTTAGCAAAATAAACTTTTCTGTGGGTTAGAACCCAGAGATGTTCTTCAATATTAACCATTTCCTTTATCCAAATGCTACCTAGATATTGTGAAACTCCCTGCTCTATTATAGTGCTGCATGATGTATTATACAGTTAATATTTTTCTTTTAATGAGTTAGCATTTCTTACATTTTTATTAGAATGGTGCATATCACAGGGCTTTTTATCAAATGTGTGAAAGCATGTGTTTTATTATATGTTAATCTGTAGCAGTACTTCAGTTTTAACTCTTGTGCTTTATTTTAGTGTTGGTTTTACAATTAAAAGCTTTAAAATGAGTGTCTGCTGAGTTTGAAGTCTTCTAAATAGAAATGAATGATGAGTGACCATTAGCAAGCTTGTTGGATTGACAGCCTTCACCATTAACATGCTCTTGGGTAGTATTCAACTTCTGACTTCAAGAGTCTTACAGTCTGGAGATTATCTACAGGATACCAGCCTGAAGAACACCAGTGTCATCTGTCAGCATACCTCTCCATTTTGTTCTTATCTCTTGATGCTATACTCAAAACGAGCATGTCCAGAATGAGAACTACATTATTTTCTAAGGACTGTTGAATCTGTGGTATCTCTCCTGAGACTTCAGGCAGTAGTCCTTATTAATGTCAGTTTGTCTGAAGGCTGTGATATGACTGTTCTTACTCCAGAAGATAAAAGAGTAATGAATGTTACAGATGCAAATGAAAGTGTCCTCAGTCAACTGAACTAAGATTTATCATCTCAGGCATCTTGAAAGATGTAGTCAATGACTACAGCCATATTTAATTGTCAACTACCAAAGCAGTAGGCAGGTTTCAGGAACATGAGCTCTATTTGGTTACACAGATTTTTGGTAGAAGTTAGATACAGTTCAACAATCATGAGATTGTATGACCCAGCAAATTCAGCAAAGTGGTTGCAGCATAAAGCTTGTGAGATGTGCTTTGCATTTACCTCCTGGGGATGGCATAGCAGCAGAGATCAGATCATTTTTTTCTGTATTGTTATGGCCACATAGGCATATGTATGTATAATATATCTATATATGTAATATATAGAGACAATTACATATTCTTATATATGTAAATCATGTCTGGCTATAAGTGTACAGGGAGAAGTTAGTGCAAATCAATGCCCAGTATAAGGACACGAAATTGTTGACATTTTTTGCCTCGGGTTTGAACTCTGCACGCATCTCAGTTTTTGAACCCACTGAAGGACCAGAGTGGTGCTCCACACAGAACTTCACATACAAGGGCAGGTGGTCTTTATAGCACTTGCAAAACAAAACGCTGTCCCATTTCACCACTCTAAATATATATCCTTGGGTGGGACAGAACCTGTGGCTGATGTTACTCCAAATTCAAATCTCCAGAGTCCTGTTACAGCTCCTGGTATCTCTCACTGCCCAGGAAACGTAGCAATGAAGCTTGTGGCTAACACTGTAGCTGTTGACTACAGTCCTGATAACCTTGCCAATGCAGGAAAGCATTTACCAGCTGGTAAAGCTGAAGTATGATAGCCAGCATAGTGCTCATCTGTGAGATGCTTTAAATCCACAGAGATTCACATTCCAGATGTGGAGTTAATCAGCTAATCTAGCAAGTATTCTTTTCTAGAATGGCACTCTGATAAATACATGATATATTCCCCCTTTCCTAGGAGATTATATCCCTACCAGAAAATGGGAAAGTAATTGTAATAGTAGGGCTGAAGATCTGATGGTGATAAGTACTTGACAGAGCACTTCAGTTCTTACTCAGTGGCCATTCATTGTCTACGGTCATGTAAAATAAAGAGGAGGATGCTAATACTGTACTGATGTGGTGATTTTATGGAAACATTGTGTATCTTGATTATTGTTTGTGGCAGCTCGATCTACATACAGGTGAGGACGCAGACAGGTACATTAAATAAATCACACAATGCAAAAACTGACTTATGAAAGTCTTTAATTAGATCGATAAACCTTCACTATATTGATTCAGTTTGAATGTTGAGGAATAGATTGAATAACCACAATATCTAAAAAAATCCCAACAAGTAAAAAACAATGGTTAATGTATTTCCAGGTGTAAAACTTAGATTTTATTCAAACCATTGGCACTGCAAAAAGACTGTTTTGCCACCGAAAAGTTAGTCTATCCCCTCGATTAGGTAGCAAACATCTTTTATTTAGCTTGTTATCGATATGTGCAGAGGGTCTCCGGTTCTTTTTGTGTAAACAGAAAAGTTATCTGCTTTTCCTACAGCTGATTAGTCAAACCAGAAAAATTAATATATTTAAAGAAAACTGGAATGAGATCGGGTGTTCTTTTGAAAGCAGTGCAAGGGCATAGCATGAGTGTTGAGGCTGACTGTGCAGTCAGAGGATGCAGCCTCTCTTGAAGATCTGTGTCTGAGTTTCTCCAGCATGTAGAATATCTCTCTCTGCCACCCCATGCAGACCCCCAAAAACCTATTAACAGCCCTTCCATTTGAATTTACCTCAATAGTAAGAGTCTTTGGTTTTTTAAAAGTGTCTTTCTGATGCTGTCCTTTCAGACCAGCAAAAAGACAAGACTATGCAAGATTATTCTGATTATTCACCAGCTGGCTACCATCTGCCTTTCAGCTAATGAGTACTCTCTCCTCCTAATTCCTGTCTGAATTTTCCCCTACTTCACACCAGTCAGTGTAAAACATTGAATTGTACTTTATTACATTATACATTGGAATTCAAATTCCAAATTGCCTTTGCAACCCATCCTCCAAAGAAAATAAGGAAAAATTCCCTCTCCTAATTTAAAATTTGCTAAAATGCATGTTCTGATATAGAGATATGAAACAACCAGTTTTAAATGTAAGAGTGGGGTTTGTGGAATTTGTTTAACTGGGAACCCTAATGACTGAAACCTTCCACCTTCCACGCTACCCCATATTCTGTATTTGTACCTCACCTTTCCACTGCACTACGTCTTAAGCTCATATGCATCCTTTTTGGAACTAATTTCTAGTGTCGGATCTAACAGTTTCCATACAGCACTAAGTTTGACCTTCAAGCTCCACATGAAATTTTTACCGCTACACCTTTGTGAATTTCATCTTGGATTTCAATGTCAACTGAATAGGTACTTCCTAGCCAGTGAATGCCAAATACGAAGTTACTGTAGTAGCATTCTTATGTTCATGAGTGCATGTGAGTATCGCTGTAATGATTATCACTACATTTCATAGAAAATACAGTGGTGTGCAAATAAGTTTTTTGATGTGATCTGAAAATGAATCAGCATTCCTGGCATCAGATTCCTACTACATACCAGGTTTTTTCTGTAGCTTTTTCATTCTGCCTCCAGGCAGAAAAACCCTCTCTGTCCCTACCTGAGGAGCCTGTTGAGGGTAAGCTACCAAAGAGAAGCTACACATATGGGAGAATGCACTAAACATATTACCTGTGTGACCAGAATATAGCATAGTTCATCTAACAAAGTAATGAAATACTGTCTGTGAAGCCTTTTTGGTCTCTTGCTTTCATGAATCATACCTATTTTTCTGTTCTTGCCTCACTAGAACAAAGTACAGAGCCAGATTTTCAAAGTATTTAATACTTTTCCACTCCCTAAGTAATGAAACTGTAGGATGGAGAAAAACTAGTCCTGAATATGTCAGAATTGACCAAGGGTTCAAGGCTTTTACCAACTGTTTAGGGAAATTCTGAATGCAAAACACTGGAAAATTTCTATTTGCAGTTGGTAAAGGAGCCAGGATTTCACAGGGGTTATAATGAAACAGTGCTGGAACATTTAAATTCTTTGTATCCTGTTGGAAGAACTGTGTGTCCTTAAAGAGCCACAACAGAGTTCTTAGAAAAATTCTCTTTTCCTAAAGGACAGAAAGACTTTTAAATTGCAACGGTAGGCTTGAGGCAGAAAATTTGGACAAGGTGTCAGAAAGACAGAGGGATTCTCTGAGAAGATCTCAAATTTTATATATTACTATGCTCGTGCATTTGGTGACCTGCTCTTGCAAACAAATATGTAATTTATATACACCTATGCATGGTGCAGCATTTGTAAGTGAAAACATTACACATAAACACTTCTGCATGCATCTGACAATAGGATAGTCAGGGATAATCTGTGCAATTGTTCTGAACAGAAAATAAACTGTCATTTAAAAAACTGTGATAGCTGGGTCTCCTTGCCTGCTAAAGACATACAGGGTCTGGAATTCCTCTACTGGGAGGACTGATAAATTAAAGGTAATGTTTACTGATGAAAGTTTGCCGGAGAGCATTAAAAGTAAATTCTAGATCTGCTCTCTGTGATGTTTCTAAAGGCCAGACATAAAATAGCACATAGCAGCAGAAGTAACAAACCTGCTGACAGTCATCCCAGTAGGGATTGCATGGTCAGACAGGCTGCAGAGTAGAAATGGGCTCAGCGTGAGCTGCTTTGCAGCTGGTGCTCCATGCTGTGTGTTAAGAATGTGCCAAGAAAACTCCTCTATTCTACATATTAGGAAACTCCTCTGCAAGTTTTAATATAATTGATATAAGAAACTTACACAGAAACCTTTCAAGACTCAGAAAATGTCCAATGTCAGAACTGTATCCTCTAGCAATAAGGTCTTACTGGCAATGTGTTGAGATTCAAGTTTCTGAGTGCAGATTGTGCTCTGCATCTAAATAGATCAGTTCTTAAATGCTCATGAAAATCAGGCTGGAAGTGCCTTTGAGGCCTGACAGTCACCCATCTCTCTAACCCATCTCTCCAGCACCTTTAGTGTGAAGGGTATTACATAGAGATGCAAAATCCCAGGCCTGTGCTGCAAGAACTGACAATTTAGTTGGATGTCTCAACATAACATTTTACATAGGATGGATGATGTAGGGTCAGATTCTACCACCGCAGTCAAGAGCAGGAGCTTACCCTTCAAACAGTCTGGTAGGTACCAGGAAAAATGCTGAGAGGAAGTCATAGTGGCTGTTACTCTGCTAATTACAACATAATAAAGAGTTACTGAAGCCAGGACTATGGATCGGATGAGGAGGAACTGACTGTGGAAGAGCACTACATTTTTGCAGAACAAAGATCAAGAGTACCATACCTGTCCCAAGGGACACACACCGTGAGCACAGTCACCTCCAAGTGATTCGGTTCCAGGCAGAAAAGCCCAGCTATTGTTTAGTGCTCGAGGAGGAAAAACTGCACAGATTAAAACTCCTAGTTTTCCGTTAAAGATGTTACAAGGATCATCTTGTATAATTGTAAAAATACTGTTTATGACAACAGAAATTTAAACAAAACAACACAAAATTGCCCTGTTTCTTAACAAAACAAAATTGTTTCTTAAAAGAAGCTAAACTCCACTGTAGCACTGTGACATGCTATTCTAAAAACAGATTTTTATATACATCAGGAACATCCTCTGAATGTCCAAATCACTGGTTTTCTTCAAATACTAATATATGTCCTGCTGTCCATACTGAGGACCAAGCAATATCTAGCAACTGACTTCAATGAGACCAGGCATTAACCCCACAAACAGAGCTCCATTACAACTGCACGCATTGTTTGGAGGATAGCATTGAGAAGACAATTGGGATGTTGATCCAGAGGTGTTTTAAAGGTAGCAAGGACAGAAAGAAGCTCTCATCTCTGGGTCATGGCTTGGAATCACACCCTAAGCTATAGTATTCTGAAGCCAAATTCAGACCCAGAACTAGAAGGTGCATCTGAAAAGCAACATGATTATTCCTGCTTATTCCAAGATCAGCACTGGTCCTACAAGTTCTAGTAACCATCAGAAGAGACCACAGGAGCGGATTAAAACAAAGCCCAAATAATTCCCTGGCCAGGACACAGTATCTGCATAAAAACCTTGAAGCTGCTACATGCCATCTTTGATCAAATAAGCAGTAGATTTCTACTGGCAAAACTACAGTGTATAAAGATGTTCACTTTATTTAAAAAAATAAAAAAACCCTTTCATTTTTAGATGGACAAATTCCTATTTTTAAAATGGTCACATTAATCCATTTCCATTTCATTCTCAGCTTAACTAGCAGAAAAGACAAGAAAAAATCTTAGAGAAAGATTTCAGAGACAGTACTAATATATTTTTTAACTTCAAATTCCCACATGTTGAATAAAAAACTTTAGTGGATTATGGTGGATTGGACTAGAAATATTGCTTAAACTTGCATTTTTTAATGAAATTTTACCTCAGCTAAATGAACAGAGGAAGGATGTTGCCTGTAAGTATCATGTTTTTAAACATACACTTTTTATATCTCCATGTTGTAGGGAATTTTTACTCCCGTTAAACTCTGTTTTAATACAAACATTCTCTTGCTTTTACACTAAGGATGGAATAAAGCACATGACTTAGATCTGCATGGCTGTATCTCAAGTTATGTATTTACCATTCCATTTCTCACTAGAGTTTGCTGTCTTGACTTGTAAAACCCCATATAACCTTTGACAGAGTACATCTAATCCTAGACAAAATGGAAAAACTCGACCTCTTCCTATATACATTTGCAGAACTGTACAAATCTAGGTTCCCGGCGGACTGACACCTTGCTCTGTTATGTGAGGCAGGCGATCGCTCACAACCCTGGCAAAGACAGTATGCAGCTACCTGGGAGCCCGTTTTCTCATGGTCAGTCTGATCTTCAGGGATGCTGAGCACCCACAGGCACACACTGAGAGCATCACCTGCTTCCCTTGGGAACACAAGGCAGTGACAGATCCTATTCCTCATCATGTTCATCAATAGTATTTCAGCTGTTAGCTTCAGAAGTCATGAAATAGGACTTCCCAGAGCCATCAAAAAGCTGCTTCTGTACATTGCAGAATAAGGTCCTGCAGTGACTAAGCCTTCAGGAGACAATCTGCCTGACAACGACAGAGTGCTTTTATGTGGAAGTGGGAGTTGAATATGTCAGGGAGAGATCTGTTTTTGTGGAATTCCTTTGCTCAGTGGATAGAACTTGGGCTGTACAGAGTATAAATGTTATTTATTCCCACAGTACTGTTGCTGCATGCCAGAGCAGCAAAGCTGCCTGTAACCACTTATTGAGAGGCTTTACCTGACTCAGAGTAGCCAGTATTTTTTAAATCTATCCTAATAGCATCCTGATGCCCCACCAAAGCCTGGCCAAAGCATTAACATCTTGTTTGGTCTAAAAGAAACAAAACTATTTTATGTAAAAATTTGTATTTCCTCCTCCTGGAAACCTCTTCAGAGACTGGTTGTCTATAAAGATTTGACGGAACTTTCCAAACAAACAAACTAGTGGATGCATAAAATTTCCATTCACTTTCCAAACAGTTCCATGGGTAGCAAAGAATGATTTGTTTCAACGGAAAATTCCTTGCCGCTTTCAACACAACATCTCAGGTTGCTACAAAAGAAAGGCTGGTTTTCTTCTTTCCTACCCAGGTAATTCAAGATACTTGTTTGGTACAACTTGACAAAAACATCTAAGTAAGAACAGTTATTAAGACTTCCATCACAGACAAACTTCTTGGAGTTGTGAGAGTTTAGTTACAGGAACTGCGACTTTGTCAGCTGCTAGCAAATTATTCTATGCTTTAGTAACCTTTTCCCTAAGAGCTTAACTCTTAGAATAGCTGCTTAGCATGCACATCTTATTATACCACATCTCTATTACCTACATAGTAAAGGCCACATAAGCTTTTTATACACAGCATGGAACATGCAGTCTACTGTTGGATGGAATAGCTAGGATTTGCGTTTCTATATGTAAGCTGCAACTCAGATTTTGAATGGTTAATCCTCATTACTCACTTCATATTTCTTATGCTATGTATCCATAAACTGTGACCAAAACCATGTCAGTCAGGTCGTCTGTTCCCTCACCCAGCAAAGCATGGCTTTGAGAGGACTGTAACCATTCATCACTCATAAAGAAACATCTGGGATTTTAGAAAAGGCACATGAAAATTACATTTTCAGAAAAGTCAGATTCACCTCTGAACACAACCCACAGAAGTCTATTCCTTAAGTGACTTGAGAGGTACTGCAATATATTTTAAGACCCTGAGTCCACTGACATGTGCTCCTAGTCTCTGCAAGAACTGTGCCATGATCATGTAATCTCCTTGTCAAGTAAGTTTATAAAATCTGTCAGAAACATTTCAGTGAACTCAATACCAGTGGGGAATTAAGCTAAAACCTGTACCTTGCATGCTATTGGTGATGGATTAACTTTTGAAAACTCCCTTGAGCCTATCTTGCTCCTAGGAGACTTTCAGAAGAGTCCACAGGGTCAGCACATCGATTCCTTAAAGCAGAGGAAAATAACATCCTGCCAGGAAGAAGGAAAATCTACACTCCCTAACATCAGCCAGCTATTAGTGCATGCTGACTTCTCTCAATCCCTCCCTAAGTGAAGTGACACTATTGTAAAGACCCATTCACCCATAGAGCACCACATTCTTTCCTACTGAAAGCTGAGAGTTTTGATTCAGCTCTTGATCTCACCTGAGAGCCACTGCTGCCCTCATGTCAGTGTGTCTATGGGCACGGGTGCAATAGGCAGCAAGAAAACAACAGGGAGGGAAAAAGAGAAAACGCAATTAAAATGTCATTTCATTTTTCCAAAACGAAGAATTGAATTCTTTAACCTTTAAACATGCTTGTTTACTTACAGAAGGTATTTCAGGCACAAAAGGTTTGAGTATCAGTCACATACCAGATTAAATTGTAATAGTATCAGGATTGTCCCATGCAGTGCAGACATCTATATTATCCCCTATCAAAAAGTTGAAGTTGTAGGTTTTGTATACATAGATATATATAAAGTATGCATCTTTCACACTATGGTCTCCTGGTCTGAGTTGACTCCGGTAGGGTTTATGTAACAACAGTATCTGTCATAAGGGCTGTTCTCCTTGTAAGAGCAGACAATGATACTATCTTTAGGAGCAACAAAAATGTTGTCTTCAATGTCAGGGCAAGCAGCACTGTCCCTGGTGGGAGAAGAGTTCTTCTTCTCCAAGGCACTGTATGTGGAGCCATCTCTTACGAACACATTCTCCGGCATCTCTGGGTAACAGGTCTCCAGGTATCTCAGCATCTCCTCTTGCTCCACCTTTCTAATGAGGCTCTTGCACTCTCCCATGGTGGTGGTGGTGCAGATGGACACAGAGTCCTCGCCCTGCAGCACTCTCCTGTCCTGGAATGCTTTCTTGGCCAGCTCGTCGCAACTGCCTCTGCCAGTCTCCAGGTCCGAGGGGGTCCTCAGCAGCTCCATGACATCCCTGTCTGTGACTTGCTTGCAGCACGGACACTTGTTCTTGGGCCATTTGGTGCAGCCGTCCGTCTTTCTGGTGAGGGCGATGGCAGCGATGCCGGGCAGGCAGATGGCCGGCCCGATGGCCAGCAATGGGATGTCTCCCAGGGTCTCTCCCTTGATGCCGGACACGGTGAACATGAAGCCGAACACCAGGAAGACGCTGACCAGAGCCACCACCAGCCCTGTCCGGGGGTTGATGTCGTCGGGTCTCATGGTCCGCCCCATGCTGCTGCCGTGCAGAAACCTCTTTCGTTGCCCGAAGCAGCCACTCGGGGCAGGGGGTGGGTGCTCCCCGGCAAGTGGCTGAAGTTTCACGGACAGTGAGGCGCCGAGATCCCCGACGGCCAACACCGCTCGGCTTCCCCTCGGCGGAGCCAGAGCCGCGGCCGGAGCGCGGGACAAGCGTGGAGACGGGCAGGAGACGGGGACCGGGACGGAGCGGCGGTCGGGAGCCGTCCTGCCTTCGCCCTCGCCGGCGCCACTCT
>NW_020799144.1:6244830-6267007 GCF_003259725.1 Athene cunicularia | reverse complement strand
GTCCGTCCTTCCCCGGGGTGTACCGGCACCCCCGCTGCGGGGAGCCGGGGCTGCGCGCCCTCTGCACGGGGCCCCGCGCCCCGCAAAGCCCCTGACTTTGCGGGGCTGGGATTTTCGGAGCGAATCCTCTTTCGGACAGAGAGCGGTCCTGCCCCAAACGCCCCTCTCCCGAGTCAGGTGCAAGCGGAGAACAAGCGTTTAGGAGATGCTGTGCTGCCGCTGAATTCCATCCCGGAGGAGGCCCCTGGAGATAAAGCTTCTCCCCGAGTTATCCCCTCCGCAAGACCCCAGGAATGAATCGAGCTCTTGGGATGCACCTGGCGGTGTTGCCCGTGACGTCTGAGGCCCGACATAAATCGTCTGTGATGGTGATGCTCAGCCTCTGTGTTTTGTGATGGTAATTCAAAGTAAGCCCCACCGTCTGAACGAATACAGGAAAGTATCTGAAAGGCAGGAGTAGCTTTATGAGCAGCAGCATGTTCAGGCAGGTTGCTTCAACATTTAATCAGCCAGTGACATAAAGGAGTAAGTGCTTTCACCCTGGGGCAGAGATACCTGGAGATAAGGAGTGATACCAGAAGGTGTCCAAGGAAATGAATAAAAAGGGGCATTCTGACTGAAATCGTGGAACTGTGCTTTCTGTAAGTTTTCCCATTAACATGATTCCTTTTCTTCATGCTAGAAATTTGGAAAGCTCAGAGAAGCCATTTTAGGAAACACTAAAACACCCCTCATCTTTCAGCCATGAAAAGGCCTGGTTTTAATTAATCAACTCTGTAGTACAATGTGAACAAAGCACCTCTGTGTTGTAGATTTCCAGGTTGCCTTACAGAGAGCAAGCCCGAGAACATCTTCTCATTAATGGGCACAATTCCTGTCTTTACAGGACACTTTGTTCATAAACAGGGTGTCACATGTAGCCTTTGCTGTCTTAATTTGAAGGAAGAGTACATACTCTGTGTAGAAGCAGAAGCACATATATTGTGAAGAGGTGTTTTAGGTCAGTGGCAATGGCCCAGTTTTGAGATTAAAAAGTTTGTAATGGACCATGATTATTGTTTGAACTTGTCCTCCAGAAAGTTGTCCAGTAAAATCCACACTGAACCTTCCACCTATTGTTGACTGGGCTGAAACAGGAATAATTTGGACTCAGTTAGGAAGACCCTCCACCTTGACTGAAAGACTTAAAAATCAAAACCTTCCAGTTAGATTTCAGCACAGGTTAACTTCTACTTTTGTCACTGTGCAGGATTTAGTAGGGTGAGAAACTAATGTAGCGTCTCAGCTCATATTTTCTGGAGAGTTTGCTGCTTGTTTCCTTCTGCTGTCATTAGGATATACAGCTTTAATGTCCTCACGTTAGAATGAATAATGCCTTTTTTACACGTCTGCTAAACTCAATGAAGGGAAGTGATTAACCTTCATCCAGTCTGGCCCACACAGCTAAAATGTTGTAAAGGTTATGTGATGAGCAGGGTTGTGCTGGTAACTAATGCTATGAAACTCACCATTCTTTCTCCCTGACCTTCCTTCACCACCCCTCATACATTTGAATAGTCTTTAAGATTTCCTGTTGGGTTGAAAATCTATCTTTTGCTGAAAAACAAGCGATGTTGCTTGGGAATAGTAATTGGCTGTAGCCAATTCAACATTCAACAGTATTCAACAGTCCTTCAGAGAAGGGAAAACTGCATCAGTAGATGTCACAGAAATGTAAATATTGTTAGTGGCATCAGTGGAGGGGAAAAAATACTGTAAGAACTGTAGTACATGTCAGAAAATCTAACAGGAACAAAAAATGGCCCTTCAAATTTAAGCAACAGGGTTACTGAGATGGAAGAGAGAACATCTACTTCGGAACAGAAAGCTGTTAGTGGGCAGAAAGATGTAGAAAATGTCAGTACAAAGGTGGAATAAATGCCTCCAATTTTTCCCTTTGTGAGTTGTTTCCAAGACTAACAGTATGAAGATTGTATGCTTCCTGGTGGGATAGAAAAGGGAAGCCAACCACCCTGTTCCAGGAAAGCGTGCTACAATTGTTAAAATTGTCTTTCCAAGCTAGAAATCAAGAGATAAGCAACTATCCATATACACAATTGAGCGACAATGCAAATGGTTGAATTTTCTATCTTGTTCATAACTAGAGAAAAAAAATTACTCCTTTGAGGTGACGCATGTTTCTGTTGTGGTGCCTTGCATGAAAGGTTTGGATTAGCTAGTGCAGTGACTGGAAATCCAAATTATTAGTTGAACGGATAAAGATGGTGATTAATGATCTTTTATTGCTACTACCCATAACTTAGACAAAGCAAAATTAGAGCTGAATTTAGGGAAAAACATGTGTTCTTATTCTACACTGTAATTTTGTCAACTCTTTTAGGACTGGTCTAACTGGATTAATCTCTGGAAGAGACTTTTGGGAAGATCTAGAACTTGTTAAGAAAAAGCTGTGAACAGACATCCCTTACCAGGGCAGGCAGAATGCTGATACTAGACACAGGTCACGTGTCATGCGTAAATAGGGTTATTAAATGGTAAGCTGGTATGTTCTGGACTGGGACACAATTTCAGCTTGCTCACCGTGCATTTCCCCTATATGCTCAGTTAGATACAAAACCCTTTTCCTGTCCCATGTAACAGTTTAGTGTAACTGGTAATCAGGTAGTGTATGTTATTCTCTCACTGTTCAAAATTCATAACTGAAAGTAGTGACCACTGTTGGTAAAATATGTAAGCATTATTCAGGTGGAAAGCTGCTACAGAGGTGGCACTTAACACAGCTCTTTGTGGCCGTGATGTGGAAGCTGGAAAACTGCAAATTAGAACTGACTTCAAACTAAAAATAAAGATTTAAAATAAAGAGCTAAATCAATGTACAGTGACTATTGTAGCGTTAGTCATGTTAAATATTGTGGGTGCTCAAAAGTTCTCAACTCTTTTTTTATCATCTTGACCTATCAAATGTAAAATATATACATTTGAGCAGTCCCAAATGAGTAAAACACTGTTCAGCTCTAGCTAGGAAGGTGGGAACTTTAACATGCCAAAGATCTGAGAGTCTTCAGCAGCCCTGATCTCATGCAGTGGTCTGAGCCCAGTGCACCTATACAGGAATAACTCATCCTTCCAAAAGGGTTGGATCCCTCAGATAGGGATGACCCCATCTTCTTTCTTATCTCCACTACTTTTAGCACTTGCCACCACAACAGTGCAAATGTCCTCTAGCCTGTGTTTGCTGACCAGTTGTATTGATGTTAAAGTATCAAGAATCAGCCAATCAGGTTGTTACTGTTTAACTTGACGTAATGTTCTAGCTCAATGGCAGGCTCTTCCATAGAATCATAGAATGGTTTGGGTTGGAATCTATCTTATTTTTGTTTAAAACCAGTACCCCTTGGCCTGTTGCTACAGGCCCTGCTAAAAAGTTTGTCCCCATCTTTCTTATAAGCCCCTTTTAAGTATTGAAAGGCTGCAATAAGGTATCCCTGAAGCATTCTCTTCTCCAGGCTGAATGACCCCAAATCTCTCAGCCTTTCCTCATAGAAGAGGTGTTTCATCTCTGATTGTGTTTGTGGCCTTCCTCTGGACCCACTCCAACAGGTCCATGACTGTTGGAGTCATGTGCTGAGGACTCCAGAGCTAGACACCACTCTGGGTGGGGGCTCATGAGAGCAGAGTAGAGGGAGAGAATCACCTCCTTTGACCTGCTGGCCACACTTCTTTTGATACAACTCAGGAAACAGCTGTCTCTCTGGGCTGCGAGCATACATTGATGGCTCATGTCCAGTTTTTCACCCCCCAGTACCCCCAAGTCCTTCTCTCCAGGGCTTCTCTCAGTCCCTTAATCCCTCAGCCTGTATTGATACTGGGGGTTGCCCTGACCCATGTGCAGGACCTTGCACTTGGCCTTGCTGAACCTCATGAGGTTCACATGGGCCCACTTCTTGAGCTTGTTCAGGTGCCTCTGGATGGCATCCCAACCCTCAGGTGTGTCAACCGCCCCACTCATCTTGGTGTCATCTGCAAACTTGCTGGGGGTGCACTTGATCCCACTGTCTGTGTCACTGGTGAAGATACTGAACAGCACTGGCCCCAGTACAGACCCCTGAGGGACACCACTCATCACTGATCTCCATCCAGACACCGAGCCATCCAGACCACTACCCTCTGGGTGTCACCATCCAACCAATTCCTAATCCACAGAACAGTCCATCCATCAAATCCATATCTCTCCAATTTAGAGAGAAGGATGCTGTGGGGGACCATGCCAAAGGCCTTACAGAAGTCCACATAGATGACATCTGTAGCTCTTCCCTTGTCCACTGATGCAGTTGCTCCATCATAGGAGGCCACCAGGTTGGTCAGGCAGGACTTGCCCTTGGTGAAGCCATGCTGGCTGTCTCAAATCACCTCTCTGTCCTCCATGGTATTTAACATAGCTTCTAGGAGGATCTGTTCTGTGATCTTCCCAGGGACAGAGGAGAGGCTGACAGGTTGGTAGTTCCAGGGTCCTCTTATCCACCCTTTTTGAAAATGAGTTCAATGTTTCCCTTTTTCTAGTCACCAGGGACTTCACCTGACTGCTGTGACTTTTCAAATGTCGTGGAGAGTGGCTTCATCAGCCCATTCCCTCGGGACTCTAGGATGCATCTCAAGACTTTGTATGTTCAGGTGCCTCAGGTGATCGCGAACCTGGTCTTCTCTTACAGTGGGAGGGACTTTTGTCCCCCACTCCCCATCTTGCAGTCCATCCACTCAGGAGGTGTGGGAAGAGAGGTTGTCCATGAAGGCTGAGGCAAAAAGGTTGTTGAGTACCTCAGCCTTCTCCTTGTCTGTTGTTACCAGTTTACCAGTTGTGTTCATGGAGGAGGGGTTACGCTTTCTTCTTAATTACCTTGGAGAAACCAAAATAGCTCTCTAGATAAAAAACTTTAGATGTGCTACATCGTTTCTGATTTTATGTAGGTTCAGTAGTACAGATCAGTTGAGTGACACTTAGATAAATTTCCCTGGCACCTCTTTCTTAAACCCTTCATTGAATCTTTTGTTTTACAGATCTGATTGCTTCAGACACATATGTGGCTTTGTGTAAAAGCAAAGCCTTTCTCGGACCGGACACTACTGTAAAACCCATGGAAAAGTTGTGTAGCATATTTTTTAGCATCCTAAAATGAAGTAGATGTGGGAGGTGGAGTTTCGAATTAATACATCTCAGCCATACCATATGAAGGCTCCACAAGTCCTTAGTAACATCACAGGTAAAATTAGACTCTCCTTTTCACCTTCCAAGCTCTATGGCAATGCTAAAACTTGACACAATGAGTGTGGGAACATGTACATCCTATCTATAATTTGAATATGAAACACAGGACTTGTTCTCTGTGGATTGAGATGCACAGGTTTCATGCTTTTACAGCAGTACTCTTGTGCACACATTTGAGCTACCCAATTAGCCTCAGTAGACTATGTCATGCTGCTGAGGTCACTGGCACTTCAAACTAGCTCAAGAGCTGCTTCACAGTCCTTCCAGTTTGCTATCTATAGCAAATACTCCCTGCTGAAGGTGAGTGCTGAATGCCACATCCGTCTCCAAGCCTTCTTTAACATGGTGTTTTCTTGGCCACATCCGCAAAAGGAAATACTTGCTAATTTCTTTGTGCTGTGCAAATGTGTGCTGTGATCCTCAGATTCCTCAATTTACAATTTTTTTTTTCCCCATTTGAAAAAGCTAATTGTTCTCTGATCTCCACATAACAAAACTACTTTATTTATATTTCTTAGGGGATCTGTCTAGCCTGACCCTATGGCTCTTCCATCCCTCCTAACCCCTCTCAAATCCCTGGGCAGTTCTCTGTCTTTTCATTTCCTCAAGCAGAAGTTCACCTGAGGGAGGATTTTTGGACTCTGGCTGTTCATTGTTACCCCTGGGTCTTCATCTTTGCAGGCAATCATTTGTGCTTCACTGCTGCTTGCTGGCTGATTTGCCATAGGTCAGATGTGGAAGGACTTGGCTGATGAGAGAGTTTGATCAAGAAACAAGTGGCAAAAGGGAAGTAGCAATGCCTGAAGCACTTGTGCTTTGCCACTGAGCCATTACACCAGGAGTGGGATTCAAAAACCCTGATAATGAGTCATATATCAGTCTTGAGGTGACCTCAGGGACTTTGGTAAGGTTGCTAAGGAAGAGGTTGTGTGAGTCACAGCATCAGACAGTAAATTTGCACCATAGGAGCAAAACCCTGCCCATAAAATTCAGTGGAACCTTGCTTACCTGCATTATTCTTCCTGATGTGCTTTTTCCCTTTAGTATACTTCTGATTAAATATATTTTATTTTGTCTATCTAGAAGTACTCAGACAAAAGATGCAATAATGCCAGGGGAGTCACCCACAAGTACTGTGTGTTATGCATAATGGTGAATAATAGATATCTTGCTTTGTCCCAAAGAACACAGCAAACTGAAGCCCACACTTCTTAAAAGGGGTCTCTAATTGGAGTCTCTTGTCTGTTGAGAGAGAGGGAGGGAAAATAACCCATGTCAGGTTGTCTTCACCTAACTGTACAGAAGCAGCTAGTGATTTCAGATGTGCTGAAACACCTTTAAAACACTTTTAAGCATAATCACTTAGAAATAACCACATATTAGGGCATCTGAAGTGACTAATTCTCTCTGGAAAGCTTTCTGGCACCCTTCATGTCTGCTTAGGAAAAGTTAGTAAAAAACTAAGGGAACTAGCCAAAAGAGTACCAGCAATTCATATTACTTGTAGCCTCTGGAAGACTGGAGCTTCCCAAGCCAATTAAACTTGAAGCAAATGAAGATGGGGTGAGTATCATCAAATCCCCAGTCTATAGCTCATTTAAACAATGCAAATATCTCTTAAGAAATCATCTCATGCTGTGGATGTGAAAGAAACAGTGAAATCTTTATCATAACAGTCCTGATTGCCTTCCCTCTGATTACTTTGTGCCACATCTGTGTCTTTGCCAAGATGTAGCAGCTAATCCTGTAAATCATTTTCAGGCATGTGAATGACAATAAAATAGTCAGGAGCAGTCAGTTTGGATTCACAAGGGGGAAGTCATGCCTGACCAACCTGAAGAACTTCTACCGTGAAATGACTGGCCTGGTAGGTGAAGGAAGAGGAGTGGATATTTAATACCTGAACTTCAGTAAGGCCTTTGACACTGTTTCCCATAAGAACCTCAGAGACAACCTGTTGATGTATAGGTTGGATGAGCAGACAGTGAGATGCATTGAAAACTGACTGAATGGGCAGACCCAAAGAGAGGTAGTCAGTGGCATAACATCTAGTTGGATGCCAGTGACTAGCAGTGTACCCCAGGGGGTCAATACTAGGTCCTTCAGTATCTTCATTAATGATCTGGATGATGAGGCAGAGCATACCCTCAGGAATTGTGCAGAAAACACAAAACTGGGAGGAGTGGCTGATAACAGAGGGTGCAATACCCAGAGCTGGCATCAGGGCAGCTGGCAATCAAACCATGCTATCATCCAGAGGGACCTTGACAGGACAGAGAAATGGGCTGAGAAGAACCTGATGAAATTAATCAAAGGGAAATGCAGAGTCCTGCACCTAGGGAACAACCTCAGGCACAAATATGTATGCTGGGGCCTGCCCATCTGGAAAGTAGCTTGGCAGAATAGGACCTGGGGGTCCTGGTGGACATCAGATTGAACACAAGCTAGCAGTGTGCACTTGTGGCAAAAAAAGGTGAAGGGTATCTTGGGCTGCATGAGGAGGAGTGTTACCAGCAGGTTGAGGGAGGTGGTCCTTCCCCTCTACTCGGAGTTGGTGATACCAGGAGTATTGTGTCCAGTTCTGGGCTCTTCAGTACAGTAGAGATGTGGACATACTAGAGAAAGTCCACTGAAGGGTCATTAAGATGATTCAGGAACTGGAGCACCTCTCCTGTGAGAGGTTGAGAGAACTGGGACTGTTCAGACTGAAAAAAAGGCTCAGGGGGATCTCATCAATGTATATAAATATCTGCAGAGGGTGGGTGCAGAGAGGACAAAGCACTGCTCTTTCCAGTGATACCCAGGGACAGGGCCAAAGGCAGTGAGCACAGATTGAAACACAGGTTCCCTCTGAACATCAGGAAACACTTTTTCACTGTGAGGGTGAGCAAGCACCAGCACAGGTTGCTCAGAGAGGTGGTGGAGTCTCCATCCTCAGAGATATTCAAGATATTACTGTCTGGACATGGTCCTGGGCAACCTGCTGTAGATGACCCTACTTGAGCAGGGGGTTTGGACCAGATGATCTCCAGAGGTCACTTTCAGCATGCATCACTCCATGATTCTGTAATGGCAGAGAAAATGATAGATGAGTTGAGCATGTGTGCATGCATGGGCTGAGCAGCCCCTCATCACCATGAGCAGGGGTACTGGATGGAGGAGAAGGGCAAGGCATGTCTTACTGGAGAAGGGGATGCAAGCAGCTCTCTTTGAAGGAGGTTAAATCTTCTTAGTGCCTCAGGAGTTGTCTGGGGGGAGGAGTGCAATATGACACAAGGGACAGGGCAGCTGTGTCCCTGAATAACATGAAATCTGTTCTTTTCAGGAGGCAGCCTGTCTGATCCCTGTCAGATGCTGATGGCTTCCCTCCCACGTCTGCTTCACAGGGACCGTCTGCTGTCACATGATTGCTGCAGTCCCATGGTGGCTGCCCATCTCTCAGGCACCTCCCTGTCAACTCTCCTTCCCTCTGCCTTTGGGAGATACCTGTTGCTTTGCCTGCTGCATCCCCACCAGCCAAGTATCTGAGAGGTTTCCTCCGGCCATGCCCTCCAGCAGCTGCAGGGCTGCAGAGGCTCCTCAGCAGACATGTCTCACCTCAGCCCCGGTAGTTGCTGGTGGTGGCCACCGTGAAGAGCTTTCAGGCCTTCTCTGAAGTCCCAGGGGAGAGTGATGTGCTATGAGACAGGTATCTGTCAGCTTCGCTCTCCCAGGGTGCAATACCCAGAGCTGGCATCAGGGCAGCTGGCAATCAAACCAACAGTGTGTACACGCTGTGCAATTCCCCTTCTTGTATTTGGCCTTCAGGTGCAACAGAGACCGAGGTCAGGGAATGACAGAAGTCTGACCAGGCTTCCCTCTCATACTGTGAGCTGCTGGAGACTGCCAGCAGAGGAAACGCTGTTCAAGTTTGTACCCACAGGTACCAGCTCTGAGGATTTTTGAGGGGAGGATGGGAGAAAATAGTTGTTAGGAAGATGTTGCTGTTTTCCCCTGTGGATAAGGCATCAAAGGGGTGGGAATGGTAATAGCCATAAGGTCTCTGTGTTGGAGTGGGGAAAAAATCTGTTGTCCAAAGGAAAATGCCTGTGCATCATCGTGGCCCTTGCATGCCACCAGTTGTCTAAAAATCAAGTGCTGACTTGTACAGGCACCATTCATAAGAGCTCTCGTTGCCTCAGTAGTAGCTAAATGTGTACCTGATTGACCCTAGTGCCCTATCGACTAATTGAACAGTTATAGGGGCAGCTTCACAGGTTTTTATATTTCCTTTCTATGGACTCTCTGCCTTTTCCTGAAGCCACACCACGGTATCCATTACCTAACTAAGCCATTTCAGATGATGAGATAGTGATGACCATGAGCCAGTCACAGTACTGCCTTGTGTCAGGGAGCAGTATTTAAAGGTAGGCTTATGTGTTCATTGTGCTGGGAGTGCAGCTGTGTGACTGCTTTAGGCATAAAATACATTATAGTGCTTACTAGATGAGTAGATGTGTAACCACAACCAGTGAAGGCTGGTGATGGGGGAGGACTTTGCTAGTGTTACACACCTTCCAGTGTAATAGGCTGTTCTTGTATTTCAAAGGCATTCGGTGCAGGGGGCGGGTGTTAAAGTTTTTGTTGCTGTACACTTGGGCTGATTGCAACACTTAGAAATGGTAAAAACCTTGGATGCTAATATCAGGGGATATCAAATGGCTCCTGATTGCAAGCGTGGGTGTAAATGCACTGCTAATTCCCTTTCTGTAGAACAGACCTGTGTCTCAGAAGAGACAGGGAAGGATGCTGTGAAAACAGCTACATATGTTGTGGAGGAGGAGCAGAGCACGGGAGGGTCTCCAGCCAGCCCCTGCGAGTGAGAGGTTGGTGCAAACCAAGCCTCTGAGCACAGGCTCAAAATGGCCAAACCTGGCCCTATGCCCACCTTTGCCTCCCCTGCACTCTGCCTGATGTAGAAGCAGCTCGGCCCACCCGAGGCAGCTCCCTTTGGACAAGGATGCTGCTTACCATCTCCCACAGATGGGCTTAACCTTGCCACTGGGTTTAGAGGGCACCAGTGAATATTCACCCAGTGCGTTTACTATTGCTGACCCTTCTCAGCTCATCGCGAGCCACCTGCTGGTAAGGCCCCTTCTCTACATCCAGGATCAGGTGTGAGGTGCCCTATGTCCTGGGTCAGGGGATCTCCAGCCTAGATGGAGGTGCTTGGGCCACATGTCAGGCTCCTTTCTTGCTCTGCAGGCTGCTGCGAGGTATTGTGCAATGCATGCGTGCAAAATTTTTTAATTAACTTCTGCCAAAAAATACATCTTCCACTTGTGTGGTGGAAGGGAGGTCACGGTAGCAGAAGTTTTGTAACAAGCTTTTTAGGCCTTCCTACAAAGCACAGGCCTTTTCCGCAGACTCTGGCTGTGTTTTGAGTCCCTGGCATACCACATGCGGGGGCACTCCCAGAAGCCCTAGTAGAGCAGGACAGCTATCAGAGGTTCAGCCACAAGACCTGCAGGTGAAGAGGCTGCTAAAGGGGGAACCAGTCTGCTACCCGCTCCCCCAGCTGCCACACACAAGCAGATGGAGCAGCCTGTGCTGCGTCACTCTGACCCAGAGTAAGGACCCTTAGGTAAGCACATCCCTGGTCGTCCAGGTGATCCCAAATGCCCACTTCCCAAGACTAGGTTTCATTTTCCACTCAGGAGGCAACCTTCAGTTAAAGCCCCAACATGTGGTCAGCAAAGACTCCTTGTCTAGACAGCAGCTCATCTCAGGTAGAGACACTTGGCTTGGACACCCACTCGCCTCATCTCTGTGGAGAGTGAGTGCAGGTCAGTCTGGGACCCTTGTCTGCTGTTCTTATGGTCTCTGAAAAGAAGCAACCAGTCATTGGTGTACCATGTGCTTTGACAGGAAGCTGCAATGTGGCAAGATGAGTAATTAATTAGCCCTGTGCTGCCACAAGCATTTCCAGTCCCAGCTGACAACAGACTAATTAAGAACCTCCCTGTGGTGTCTATTTTAGATAACCATTTACTTTGGTACAAATTAACAAAGGCTTTTCCGATGGTTTATTTCACAGGCGACTCATTAGATTAATTTATGGGGCAAATAGCAGGAACTTGAATAGACATTTTGAGTTCCCAGCCACCAAAAGCACAGAAAATTTTGCTGAAGAGTGCTCTAATTTTATCAAGGCAAAACATTTGCTTCCTTCTAATTTTTAGTGTCATTTGTTCTCAGTTGCTACCTTAGCCCAAATCCAGAGGCTTTGAAAACTGAAGGTGACTTTTAAGTGCTGGTTCTTAGGAACTGATTAATGTCCCAGCATCATTGTATGTGACTTGTCCAGCAGAGTCATTTGAGGTGCTTGCAGACCAAGCACCATGAGTGCTAAGTGCACCCCATTACTGATGTTATCTCAGTGGAGACTGAGGAACCAAACCTCATGCTATCCCTGTGACTCCTGAATCTGTGACCATGGGAAACGCTGATGTATTTGCAACTCCAGGGAGGAGGAGGAGGATCCCCCACAAAGTCTAAGAGAATCAGAAAGGGGGCCTACATCTCTTAAATGTCAGGCAGGATTGTCCCTCTTTTCCACATTAGCTTTGAAATGTTACACTTGACCTGCCTAACAACTGCACAAACACAGTTTGTCTTTAGGATGCTGCACGACTCTCAGATGTATTATAGTCTGGACCAGAGCAGGCACATGGGTTGATAGTGAACGCAGGAGCAACCTGGTTAGCTCCACTCCGAGATCTGTCCTAATGGGAAAACACGTGCAGAAGGATTTTACCTTCCCTTCCTGCCTCTGCACTGCATTTACAAAGTATATCTAGCTGTGAGGATGAAATATTTTAAGTTTTACCCCAAGTCAAGAGGGAGTGGATGACAGCAAAGATGGCAGTTGGATCTTGTGTAGCAAGGGATCATGCAGCCTGGGAAGGGAGTTGGGGCTTTGGACAGGAGAGAAGAGTAAAGAGTATGTGCTAGAAGGTCTTACCAGAGGAATAGGGTGGCAACACAGCAGCAACTAAATTCACCGTGTGGTTTTCAGCAGGGTACAGTTCTCCAGACATCTGAGATCAGATACTTCCATCAGCACTAGAATTAATTGTGAAAGTCTCTTTAAAATTAATGTATCTAATATATTTTCTTTTTCCTCTGTGGGGATTCTAGACAGTTCACTGTTTTTTAAACAATGGTAGAAACTTAGGTTAAAGCCTCAGAGATTAATTTTTTTTTCCACAATTCGTTGAAATTGGGTTGTGGATTTGCATACAGACAGTTTTGTTGGAGAAATTGCTAAAGCTTCACTGCAAGTCATCTGCTCAGAGCCACCTGCTTAGAAGCATACAGATCATCTTTGTTTGTTTATGAAGGGGAGTGTTTTCATGCTTTTCTTCCTAAAATGCTGTCCCAAACTAGAATACCAACATTCTTGTGTAAGTTATCTCATAGGAAGTGAAAACTTGAAACATTAGTGGGATTATCAATTTTCATTTCTCAGCACCTAACTGTGTGTAATTTTTGCCCCACTCCCCTCCACCCCCAGCAATTCTACTAGAACTGAAATGGGAACATTTTCACTGTTTCATGGCAACAGAGCTGTGCTGTGGAGGCTTCACAAAGCCATGCATTATGATTTTTATCCCCTGTTGCAGGCAGGAGTGTAAGCTTTTCTTTCCCAGGGTCTCTCTGACCCTTTTTGGATGTGAGTGGCAAACATGACTTCAATTGCTGTAGTGATCTGCCCTCCCCCTCCTGATCCTTAACGCTGTTATGATTTCCTCTGTGGCTGGACTCTGGGATGCTGGTGACCCATTTCCTGAGTCTGAAGGCATTGTGGAGCAAAGGGTAGCTGCAGTGCCCAAAAGCTCTGTTGAAGCCGAGTGCTGACAGCCAGGAGGCAGCAAGGGTTGAACACAATTGCTTCTGAAATGCACACTGTGCACTTTTCCCCAGCAGATGCTTCTGCCATAGCTGTGTGACAAAATGTGCTCTTGACTCACGAGGCCAGGCTCCTCAGAGGTGTAAACTGGCTCAGTGCTACCATCTTCAATTCCTTCCTGCCAAGGAGCTGTCCCTACACTCTCTACCAAAAGCCTCCAAGGACCCTATTAAACAAGGGGCTTCTAGACCTTTTATCTGAGGAGTAGCTTTATATAAGTGTCCTGTGCCACACTGATGCAATTTGCACTGTTGTCCTTTTCTGGCCAATCCTCTGAGCATTTCATTGTGGCCTCCTGAGGTCACTGGCACTGCTGTGCTAACTCCTACCTGGCACATGCCTCCCTTGGCTGAGCTCAGCCTGCCAGAATAGTAAATTTGTCTACCAGGGGCATTCATGTCAACTGCTGTGTGCGGCTGGCAGAGCTGTAATTGTCACTCCTTTCAAAACAATTATCTGATTGGTTTTCTTTTTTCAACTTTAAACAGTTGTTTTCAAGAATATTGGGTGGTTTCTAAGGATGCTGTGTGTGTAAGACCCCTTCCCAGGTTGTAAATTCACATGTCCTTTGTGCTTTGTTGTGTTAACAGATGGGATACTTGGGCATGTCAGGGTGCCTGAGAGTGTCTGGCCTCTAAAGCTGACCTGACGTCTGCTGCTGATTTTGCAGAGCAGAAATTCTTCACAGGACTGTTAAGTGTAGGCAAGTTCTTGTGAGTGAGCTAGGCCTAAACTCCAAGTGACTACAACCCACTGTGTTATATATTTCTCTGCATTGACTTGCTCAGACCCAGCAGAAACACTGAATAGTGCATTGTACTTAATTATGCAGCTTTGTAATTTTCAGACTCTTCCCCTAATATGCATCTTTGACTCTTAGGCATTATATTGTCTTCAGGTCCCAGACAGTTGCATTCAGTTTGTTCTGTCCTGACTCCCTTCAGGGGCAAAGTCATCTCAGGGAGGAGGTGTGATCTTCTGCTAAGCATGCTGGAAACAGGCTGTGAGGCATGTAATCCTTGGATTTGAACTGGAGAGTATGTTCCTATTTCTCTAGTAAGGGTACTGGTTCCTATTGTAACTCCCTGTCCTAAATCCCACCCTGTTCTGCCCAGGGGAAGCCATGCGCTGCTGTGTTATCCCATGGCTTGTGGCAGGGTCACTGTCTTCATCAAAACAAGTTTCTAATGGTATTTTAGTGTTCATTCAGACCCTGTGTTTCTGTCAGGGTGTTTGCCATAATCCCTATGCAAGTGCTAGCTGCATCAGGCAGCAGGACAAAGACTCGATAAAGAAATTCTCAGCAATATTTATTTGACAGATTCATCTGCTGTGGTCAAATGCCCTGCCCTGATCCTGTTTAATTTAATAGACATTTTGCTAATAACCTCAGGATACCAGGATTTGAGAACAAGACCATTATAGCTTTGTGAGAAATTAAATATAGTTTTTGGGTGGAGGGAAAAAGACATGTATCATTCTTCCTCTTTGAATGATGCCTGTTCTCACATCTGGCAGTTATCTGAGACAGTAGCTGGTGTAGCATGTGTCAGAGAAATGTGCTGTGGCAATTTCTATCATCATCATATAATTAGACCTAAGTCTGGAAGATGGCTCATACTGGACAGAGCTGAGCTGAGGTTACCTCCATGATTGGAGCTGTGAATTTCTAGTCCATGCAACCACTGGTGCTGCAGAACCAAGCTTTGAACTTCTTTTTATTCTTTCCTAGCAGACTGGGTAGAGGAAGGGATGTTGAGACGATTTCTCTGTCTTCCCTCAAGGTTTGTATTTCAGGAATATGTATCAAGTGTGCTTAGGGAAAATGAATGAAATTTAGCAGTATGACCTAACAGAGCAAATATTTTGCTGGTGATAGCTTTTTCTCCCTTCATGTTAGCACTGAATTTGTTCTGATATTCCTGAAATGCCCTTTATCAATTAATTTCTTCTTTAGAGTGAGCTGAGATGGTCCCTTGTATGAAAGTTAGCTTTGGGAAGAAAGCACTAAGCCTCTTACAAGAGCAAAGCTGTGCCTGTATTTAGACTCTTTCCATCACCCTCTGAGGCATTTGAGCTGATTCCTCTTCTTATGCCTATCACCTTCTCATTTCCTTTGGCTGGGATCCCTCTTTCTTTCTGCTGAAATGTTTAGAGGGCAGGCAATTCCCTGGCTGCCTGAAGATGAAACAAGATCAGCTTTCAGCATTGAGTTGTGTAACAGCTGCCCACTGTCACTACAGAGCCAATTTTGGGACGGTGTCATCAGCTTTGTCAATCCATATGTCCCAGGGAGATTTTTACGGGATCAAAGCTTAAGTGCACATTAACTGGATCAAATTCTTAAATGTACATCCGATATCTGAAGTGATGAATGGGACATCCAACTTTCATTAACCGAACCAAACTGTAATTCATTGATGTAAGCTGAGTTTCCATGATTTCCAGATATCCATAGGTACATGATGTCTGAAAGATTGTCCTGTGCTCAGCCTGGTCGGTATGTGAATGTGTGTGAATGAGCAAGAATTAGTATTCTCTTTGCAAATTTTGCTTTGTTTTTTAATAAAGCTTGTAATCATCAGGTTTGTGCTTGTGAAAAGCATAGCACAGAAAGACCAGTATGAATAATATCAGTGTTTCTGTCTGACAGAGCAAGTATAGAAAAGGCCTGGTGGAAGCTTGCAAAGGTACATTGTAGCTTTCTAATAATAAAAATGTCTCACTTGTCTTAGATGTGGGACGCTGTGTCCTGGAAGATGGCCCCTTGTTATCTAACAGAAGAGCCTCCTCCAGTGAGGGCAGGCCCTAAATTGCAATTTGCAATTGAATTCATTTCTGAACAAGGCAACAAGACCCCACGGCTGGTAGGTCAGCACCACAAGCTGCATCAGATCTCAGGTGGCTTCTGCTGGGAGGATCAGCATCAGGCTGTTTGCACACATACCAGGCAACTGATGGAACAGTGTATATAGAGCTCAGACAGTTCATGACTGACATAGGTCTGCATAGACAGCTAGGTAACTGAATCACCATGTGCTTCAGATGAGCTGTTTGCAGAGGCCCTGCCACTGAAAAGAGTCTCAGGACTGAGCCTGGGCATATTTTTCTTTGTCGAAACACAAAAGCACGATCAATTCAGCTTACTTCACTTATCTGGTTTGTACTAGTTAAATTTTTATACGGCATTCTTTTTTCAGCCTAATAGTGGCTTCATCCATTACCTTAATAATACTTTAACTGGCTCAATTTAAATAAGAAACCAATCACATCTGGTACAAAATTTGCTGACTGATTGAGATGTGGGTCTGCTCAGTAGCTCATGGTCTGATATTAACTCTAAGTCACTTCTCTGTAGGTTTCTGAGCATTCACAGCCTGACAGCAGCCTGCAGGGTAGCTAAATGAATGAAAAAAATGAATATTTATTTATTATAAATAACTGTCTCATGATGTAAACAAACTAATAAACATACCTTATCCAGATGTGCAACTTTTATAAATCAGTATAAGCAGCTCTGTTCCTCTGATATAGTCAACTGGTATCTATTGATTTGCATCTTCCACTGATCAGATCTGCCTGCATGAGATTAATCCCTTAAAATGGTCTTGTCTTTGAAAATTGAATTTGGCCTATTTCTTTGCAGCACTGGGTAGCTTTTAATAGGAAATGTCAACCCAGCATTTTGGGTGCTTTTGGACAATGTGCTTCATTATGGAAGTTCCCATTATAATTTTTTTCTGGGAATAAGCTGTTTTTTTCAGTCTGGATAAATTCCAGCTCAAGTAATTACACTCTGCCTTCCTCAGTTCCCCCAAAGGTCCAATTAATTCAGGCATGCTTAGCATAAAATTGTTACATGCTGCTACTGTATGTGGCTAAACAGCTGTTGTACTTCCCCCCAATGATGAATACATCTCAGTGGTGCATGAACTGATTCCCTTACATCACTCTGCTGTGGTGTGCCCGAACGATTTTAATGCTCACAGTCCTCCAAGAAAAAGCACATTGGTTATACATACTTTTAGCATGGTCTTACTCATCCTTCTTCACTGGCTTTCTCATTCAGAAGAGAAGATGGAAAGAGGCAAAAATTCCAGCTGGTTAAATTTGCTTCTGAATCTTGAACCACCATAGGTGGGGAAGGTCTCAGAGCAAAGGGTGGCATGTTGCCAGAGCTGCTGGGCACACTGGGAGGCTTTACTCACATGGCACATGTTGTTCTGAATACCTGAGAGGGCACCCACTACTGAAGTAATTAGTTACATCCGGATTGCTTAACAGACCCATGACACTGATGTGTTTGTTAGCTGTTGTCCATCTATAGCAAAGAGGGTTTTAAAAACTCAGAGAGTTAGTGGAGCTGAGAAGCCTACAGCTGCAGTAGTGCCTGTTCTGCATTTTCTTTTGAAAGCATTTTTACCTCTGCTTTTTTAGTGAGGTCGCAGCAGGAGCAAGCTGCTTTGATGCCCACCTCTAAGAGGGTTCCCAGCTCTAATGATCTGGTGCAACTCCCATGTTTTGTAGGATCATCAGCAGTGTTCGTGCCTGACCCTGGTTGGCAGAATCCAGCAGCTGTCCCATCAAAGGCTCAGAGCTTGTAAATGGAGGGCTTTCCAGGCCTTGTCTAGCTTTGCAAAGCTTGCCTCCATCATAACCACCGTGGTAGCAAGGCTGTTTCAGTGCCAGGGTTGAAAGGCACAGCCTCTTGCTTTAATAGTTTGAATAGCTGAAAAGCAGTGTGCTGCCCAAAGGTAACCCACAGGGTGCACCAGCTGCCTGGTGGGACCTGTGCACTGCTGGGGCAGCAGCTCATGGCAGGAGGGCTGCAATGAGAGAGGGTCTCAAGGAAAATAAAGCCAGGTATGAGAAGGATCAGAGCGGGGGGATGCGTCTCTACCATGTACTTTGCTTTTGACCTCCAAGGATCCTCCTGGACATGCTGTAGGATTTTCAGTTGTGTGTTTCAACCCTCAGCATCTGCACCCAGGTCTGCAGTGTACAGTGAGGACAGCTTGTTTTGTGGAGCTGCAGTAGGCCAAGATAATCCACACTTCTGTCTTCTCTGTGCCTTTGGATGCATTTATCTTTCAGCCCACAAGGGCTCGAGGGATAGGATTTCAGCTGGCAGCTTCTGGGTCAGGCTGGCTTTGGCAGGGGAAGTAGCTCTAGGAGGAAGGTGGTTCAGTGCAGGGTGTCCTGCGTTGGGGTCTCACTCAGTGCTGGTTTACAGCTTCCTTCCTGCATGGCTGGCAGGGGTAGCTGTCATCCTACCAGACCCCTCTTCCGACAGTGACACCAACATCCTCTGGGCACAGTGCAAAGCCCTGGACACGGACTGCAGCCATGGAGGTGGTGTGTGCCTGGCCACCGGAGAGCCTGCCGGTTCTGCATGTGCTGACACCATCAGCAAGCTCGCATTTCGTCTGAGCTTGGTCTGAAGGTGGATGTATTCAGCACACATTCTTCCTGCGGAGAGACTGTTGGCCTGAGACTTCACTTCTTCCAAGTCAGTTGACTTTCAAGGTGTGACATGGAGCAACTGACCCAAGGGAAGAGAACTAGTTAAAGCCATTATGAAAATAGGTTTAATTTCACCTGGGTAAGTGGACAAACTGACTCTCTCCAGAGTTCTTTATGTGTAAAAGTAAAATCATACCATCTTTTTCTTCATCTGCATGTCTTTATGTACCCAAACATGGTGCTTGGGTACCATAATGTTGCAAAGTCAAAATGTTTCTGATTTCTTGACATCAGGGATGTGGTCTGTTTCCTCTTGGAAAGCTTTGCCTCAGCACACATGAGGTGTGAGACCAGCACTTCTCAGGGCCAGGAGCACATTTCCCTGCCAGGAGTCAAGCTGGCCAAGCTGAAGGTCGGCTGGCTGCATCCATGGTCAGGTCCTGGTCAGGTTCTTTGCTGATAACTGGTTGTGAGGAAGCTGGAAGCAAAGACTTGCCCCTTCTTTTCCTGGGGAGATGCTTTGAAGCTGAGCTCTATTGCTGACACCCCACCGCACTGTGTCGCAGCTGCCAGCAGAGATGTCTCTGCCCAATCTCATACCTTCTTGATCCTTATTCTGCCTCTGACCCCAACCCTGACTTACACTTACAGCTCTGCATTGCAGCACTTGCTAGCAAGGTCTCTGCTCACTCCTACCCTGCTATTGCACCCAATCCCAGCTCATTCTGCTTTGCAGGGAGGCTGGCCCTTGCTGCTCCCTGACTTCTCTGTCTTCCCCACCTGATCCATAGGTTTGACTTATGTCCACATGGACTTCTAGAGCCTTGTGGAAGTCTGTCCCTATGGAGGCAACCTGCTGATCCCTCAATGTCCTGGGACTTTTACCGTGTGTGTCTCTGACAGGCTGTCGCGGTTTAACCCCAGCCAGCAACTAAGCACCCCACAGCCGCTTGCTCAGTCCCACCAGTGGGGTAGGGGAGAGAATCGGAAGGGTAAAACTGAGAAAACTCATGGGTTGAGATAAAGATAGTTTAATAGGTAAAGCAAAAGCCACACATGCAAGCAAGGCAAAATAAGGAATTAATTCACTGCTTCCCATCGGCAGGCAGGTGCTCAGCCATTTCCAGGAAAGTAGGGCTTCATCATGTGGAATGGTTACTTGGGAAGACAAACACCATCACTCTGACCATCCACCTCTTCCCTCTTCTTCTCCCAGCTTTATGTGCTGAGCATGACAGCATACAGTATGCACTATCTCTTTGGTCAGTTGAGGTCAGCTCTCCCCTCCCAATGTCTTGTGCACCCCCAGCCTCCTTACTGATGGGTCAATGTGAAAAGCTGAAAAGGCCTTGACTCTGTGTAAGCATTGCTTAGCAATGAGAAAACAGTGTATTATTGACACTATTTTCAGCACAAATCCAAAACATAGCCCCATAGCTACTATGGAGAATATTAACTCTCTCCCAGTCAAAACAAGCACACTGGCTGTTCTCTTCACGTCGCTGTAAGACACCTGCATAAATGATTACAAAGTTTAGCACATAACCTTAAATCTTTTTAGACAGGGTGACTCACCTGAGCTGAGTTGCTGGTCTTATCTAGTGCCTCTGTACGGGTATGCATCTCAGCTATGCCTGCTGTCCCCCCACCTGCCCCAGCAGAGGTAGCAGCTGGAGTCTTCCTCAGCAGAGGATAAGGGGCGTAAGGAGCTGATGCTGCCGTACCCTGGTGCTTGGGGTTGATGGCAGGGGTGGTAGCTTTCAGGCCTCACAAGGTGGCTGGTGCCCAGAGGAGCTGCTGAGAGCTTGGTTTTGGGTTATGGGCTGCTCAGACAGAACTTAATTTGCTCTTTACCTTGTGCCAAATAGGGAATCCCTGTGGGGAGCAGACACTGGAACCAGTCCTTCCCTTGGGTTTAGGGTGTGGGTATATTAAATTGCCATTTCCAGGATGACCTCCAGTCACAAGAGTCCAGTGGAGATGCAGCTCCCCTTGTGTTCATCCTCAGCTTTCCCACTCTGTTGTCTTGGTTTTCTTTATCTCCCAGTCTTCCTTCTCCTTAGTGTCTGCATGACACAGATCCATATGGCTTTAGCAGAATATCATTAACCTGCAGCACTACAGAAGGCTGATGCTTTCTTAAAAAGATGCCACTTTCTATTTTTATGTTCTCTGAACTACAGGCGCCTCAGACCAAGCTGAGGAGGTCTGACCTGCTTATGTGCACTGATCTCGGCTGCTGTCTCCCTGCACAAGTCTTGTCATGCCGGTTCTTCAGAGATGGCTTGGACTCCAGGTTGTGTCTGTTCAGACTGTAGCCTCATTACAAATTTGTAACAATACCGTGTCTAAAGAGGGCAGGAGGAAAGTTACGTTTTCAGATATGCATATGCAAATGAGGATGCTGGGAAATTTAAAGAAGAGTATGGGGTTTTGTTCTGTTTCTGTATCTCAAATTCCCTTCTTCCCCCACCCTCATTTTATTTTTTTCTCCTGCTTTCACAAGTGCTGCAAGAAGTGAAATCACTTAACTTACAACACTGTGAATTTGATGTGGTACAACAGGAGTGTGCTTGTGCTTCCTTCCCAGTGCATTGTAAGTTTGTCTTGTTAATATGGCTTTTTTTAGGCAGGAGTCTGATAATAGTTTGTATCACAAGAAAAAAAATTACTCTTCATTTTTGTATCCCTCAATCTAGGTTGTATTTTTCTTATTTAATGGCTGGATAAGCAAGCATTTACTGCATTTATTTCGTATGGTTGCTTTTCTGCTTAATGATGTCCATTTATATAGTACTTTGGCATATAAATTCGGGGAGGGAGTGGGGCGTGTAGATTGTTTTACCTTGCATGCAAACCTTCACAGCATTTATCAGCCATTCAGCTGGCAGCCAGTTTAATCACACGTCCATTGTAGGCATTGAAGGTCCACCACTTCCAAAGGATGTGGGGCTTCAAAGCCATTTGTAAACTGCATTGTTGTGAATGTCAAAATAAGTTATTTTGCCTGAGAAGAAAAAAAAAAAAAAAAAAAAAAAAAAAAAAAAAAAAAAATTGACACTGTGGGATCCAGCCAGACACCTAACTACAGGAATTCTAAAATTAAAATTTGAAATGAAATAAAATCAAACTTTTATTCCTAAGTCCCCAGGTTTCACCTTGAAAGGCCTTCTTAGCTTCTCAAATAAAGCTCAAAGGATGTGGATTGTTGTGGTGTAACTGAAAAACTAATATTTTGTATCAGTTTTTCTCTTGGATGTTCAGAGTCTGAAGCTGAGGAACATAAAGCATAGAAACAGATCTGAGAATTTAATATATTCTCCAGAATTGCTTACTTAACTTAAACATATATAATCAATGCAGTTCGTGCCTTGCAGCATCAGCCTGACTCTGAGAACTTGCCATGGATGCAGAACATGCTGGCTCCCAAAACTGGTCTGTTCCAAATTGGCTGTTTAGACATCTGAAGTATATATATATATATATATATATATATATAT
>NW_020799144.1:6229691-6244780 GCF_003259725.1 Athene cunicularia | reverse complement strand
TTTTTTTTTTTTTTTTTATTTTTTTTTTTAATTAGTTGGGCAGGTAGGGGATCTCTGCTGCTTACCTGGAAATACTCCAGGCTGATGGAGAGCTGTGATTGGAGTGGAACCTCATAATTTATCGTGATTTATTTTGTCATGGCCTAACTGTTCACAGGTAGGTAGGAAAAAGTCTTTTCTCCAGCTGCAGCGTAATGAGGTGACACACACCAAGGGAGCCCCAAAAGCCTTGCTGTGAGCAGGGCTCAGCTGTCATGGAGCAAGATGGAATGTGAGTGACCACATACCTTTGTTATTCTCTCCATTGTGGTCTCTGCTGCACCTGGTGCATTCTCTTTGTAAGGAGCTGCTATTACAAGAGGGTGTCACTTCAACCCCTGTTCACGGTATTATTTCACATTGTTGGTTGGGTTTTTTTCACCATGAGATAAACAAGATACAAGGACAGATAATTGTAGTATGACCCTGGCTAAGGCTTCTAGTAAAATCGTTGCCCCCTTTGTAATTATGTACACATTTCTAGGTAAATTCTTCAGTGCAGAGTTCTGCTCTTGCCTCCGGATCTGACTCCAGTTCCTGCAGTCCTAAGGATGGGATGATTTTTCTGACTTCAGCACACCAGGGAAGGCTTGGCTGTCTCAGCAGCATTCACACCTGCCATGAAGCTCCTATTAGAAGGCCCTGTGTTTCTGCACTTAGGGCTGTGCACTCTGAACATGTTGCATTCAAGCACCTGACACTGCCTAGGATCACACAAAGTAATGCCTTGTAAGTTTAGAAATATCCTCCCAACAAGTGCTGCAAGGAGGCTTGTAAGTACTGTCCTGTAGCATCCCTCTTTGAGGAGGATGGAGTCGTCGCTGGTTTTATTCCTCTACTTCTGAGGCATTAGGCATAGTCATTATGTGGGTAGGCTAAAAGGTTGAGATGTTGTGACCTAAGAGGGCAATCTGCATTAAATTCTTGGAAGGTGAAAAACTATATGTGTGGTTTTACTTGTTACTTTTTGTGGAAGGTTTTCACTGCTGTCCTTGCCTATCTTTGAAAGAGTATGTTTTAATTTCTTCCCCTTATCAGGATAATTTCTCTTGCTTTTTCCTCCTCACCTTCCTGCTTTTGTATATGGCTGCTGCTCCCAGTGTGGCTTGTGTCTGCTTTATACAATCCCTGCTGTCTTGCAGTTCAAAACTGCCTTCGGTCTTGAGCTCAGCACAACCAAAAGCAAAGCATATCATGGCCACAGAGCAGTATTGCTTCATGGAGCAGCTTTGAAATAACAATCTCGGTTTCTCACTTTGCTTAACAGCTTCTGTTTTAGACCCTTTTGACCCAGTTTTTCCAGTGCTTGAGAACTCATTGCTGCTTTATGTGGTGTGTGCTGTATGGCTCGCTCTGTTCAGTGATTTCCCTTTGACCTTTCAAGTTCCTCTTGCTTCTTTGCGACCAGCCAACCAAAGGGCAGGTGTTGAATACATTTAAGGCAGCAGGTGACTAATGAGGGCTCTGTTCAGCCAGAGCATGTGCATCCCTGCAGCAGTGGGAGAAATAACGGGGGTATGTATAGCTTGCTGGTAGAAGGCGGCTGATCTCAAAGAGCCTGAAGGATTTGCACAGGAGACCCTGTGCCAGGGAATATTAAATATTACTCCATGTCCAGAAATAAAACTGCAGATACTATCATGCTGAAAGGTATTCGTCTGTATATCTTCCCTTCCAGTTGCTGCCCAGAGAACTCCTCAAGGCCAGCATGTAATTTTGCAGACATTAAATCCGTTCTGTAAGTGACCATATGCTGTACACATCTTTTTGATTATGATGCTGGTTTAGACAGTATATGTCCTTTCATGTCCAGGAGACTGAATCTGTGTGGCTTTGCTTAGAGAATAATAGTTTTTAAAGGTAAAGAATAATTCTACTTTTAAACCCATTTAATTTTATCCTTCCCCCCCCGAACATGATTATTTTTAAGGGTAAAATAGCTCACTAAATTCTAGGGACTGGGTGGTTTAAAGGAACAGTTACAGAAGCTAAACCTTTACTTCCCAAGTTACTGACTCAATTCCCATTCACATATTAGTGAGCAATGTTGCCATCTGACAGCTGCCTACAGCTAATATCAAAATGAGATGGTGGTACAAGTCCAGTTCTTGAGGCTGAAAGGAAACTATGAAAAAAAAAAAAAAAAAAAAAAGCCCCTCTAATTTGTCCTGCAGGTTGGGACCCTGTGGGCGCCCTTGGCTGAATGCTAAGAACAGAGATGGGAGATGCATATGTGGCATGCTCTGTCTGGAAAGACTCCTTATCACAGTGAGCAAACTCACCTGTCTTTTGCAGGTCAGGGTGTGACTCATGCTCCAAGGCACTTCTCAGCAGGAATGACCCAACTAGACAAATGGGAATCTTAAAATGCGGTGGATGCTGCATGCTTTCTTTTAGCTGAGAGATGTGTACCTGGTGGGTCAATTTTCTTTAAAACGACTCATGTTTAAAGAAGTCTAGAATTTCTGCAAAAAATGTATACAGTTGCTTTGGCATTCCTGAAAGTCCTTATGTCTTCCAGGTGTAACACACTTAAAGGCTTTGCAGGAATAAGGAAACAAAATTTGACCTCTTAGATGAATCAGCTGCTACATTTGCAGAGACAATAGCAGATCTGTAGAACAACACAGTGCTAACACGGTGCCATTATAAGCCCACGTGTTACCTTCAGAACTTGCCTATAATCAGAATATCACCGATTTCATACCTTGATTTCAAGTCACTTAAAAGCAGCATAGGCCCTCTAGGAGATAAGAAGATTAGAAAGATTGGAATGGGCAACACAGGGAAAATAATCAGTGATGCCTGAGTTCCAGGAAACCAAAACTCCTGGGAAAATGTCTTTTCAATCACTTATAGTTACAGCTGCCCACTGATAACCCAGGGCCAGGGTGAGACATTAGATTGAGACCAGGTGTGCTGGATGGCAAATCCTGGCTGATTTAATGAGTTGCTTCAGTAGGTATTGTAACTGATGTGAATTAATCTCTTCACTGCATGATTGGATCTCATTGTTTGAAGTCTTGTTGCCTGGTCTGGCAGACAGTGCAGCCTGGAAGATCAGCTCAGCAAGGCTAAGCCATTGGAAAGCATCTCTTCTTAGGGAGAGTTGTGGTTCTACCTGCTACTTAAATACTAATCTATTCTTTCTCTAATTCATGAGTGAGGTATGGGGATGCTGCCCAATCTTCAGAGACTAACAAAATCAGAGTTTGTTACAGGTTGGTCTTCTCTGGGTGAAAAAACAGGGCAGAAAAATCCGCCTCACATGGAGTTTGCCCATCTCACTCCTGTGTCCTCACAAGTTTTATTTAGAGATACACAATTCACATGCCAGCTGTCCCTTGTGAATGGCTAGTGACAAATGCAACTCACCCCAGATAAGCACTCCTGATATTTCCTTCTGATGCGAGCTCTGTCCTCACACAGGAAAGGCCAAACATGGCACCTCTCACATGCACAGGAGGATCTGGGAGAGGAGGGATCTGCAGCCAGTGTTGGGAAGGAGAGGTGTGGAATGAGACCAAGAAGCTAAGGACATGCCTTTCTATTCAACTTGCAATCCTACTATAACATCAGCAGACCCTGGTGAAAGGGTAAAAAAAGCAAGGGGGTCGATTTTTGTGCTGTCAGTTCAGACTCTGTTCAGGAAACTGAACATGTTTTATAAAATATGCCAGTATAGGTACTTAAGCATGTTGTAATATGTTGGGCTTGGTTAGTGCTAAAAATACCTTAAATGATTCTTTGTTACCTTTGTTCTCATTATAAAGTAATTGATGAGTTTGTCTTTGAACAGTCAGGCTCACCTGTTAATTTTGCAGCATTTAGAAGGCTTTGTGGCTGGTTGCCTTTTTTCAAGGCCAATAGAAGGATATGAAACACATTGACTGATGTGTAGCTTTAGGGGGAGGCACCAGAAGCAAGTCAAGAAGGCAAACTGGAGAGCTAAGTTACTGATTATACTTCATGTGTCAAATATTCTTCTCAAAAACAAAAGACGTTAGACATGAACAGGACAAATGTCTGTACTCACACCATGCACAGGTTAAATTCTTCCTCTTCACATGTTCTGTTTAATAAATAACATCGTTTAAAGTTAATTAAATTAATTTCACACATCTTGGAAACCATGGAAAGCTGTAGAGCGGCAAAGAGGTGAGATGTTCAGGAGAAACTCACTTTCTATATCTGACTTTGAGGTTGCCCCATCCCAATGGCATCTCTCTGCCTTATGTTCCTTCTGAAAAATTCTTTAATTCAGATCAGCTTTTTAGTAAAAGCTTTTGTCTCAGAAGGCATAAAACCTCTGCACTGAACCTATGCAAGAAGTCCTTTGTCCTTGCCTGTTACAATATAACCCTCTTGCCTTGCAGCTTCTGTACTTGCAATGCTGGGCAGTTTCAGGGAGAAAAAGTAGAGATGTCCCAAAGTCACAGTGATTAACACACATTTTCCTGTGATTTTTCTATTACTAAATGACTGATAGATTTTGGAGTTAGCATTGCTCTGGTGTAGCAAGATCCCATTATAGCTCTTGCCCTAATGCCTGATTCACATTTTTAAGGCACTCCCAAGAAATTAGAGAAGCAAGCAATAATTCACTGAGCTGCCTGCCATAAGCCAGCTGAGGCTGGCCCATAGGTGAAAACCAAGACACCAGATCATCCAGTAAAAATCAGATGGCTTGGGATGTGGTGGGAAACCTAGTTGGATAATTTAGGCTAGATACCTAAATCTTGGGTGGCTCATGTTATGAGACACAATGCCTGTCTGGGTTCTCATATGTTGGCCTAATCAGTTTCATACCACAGTAATTCAGTTTGTCCATGCAGGTGCCACAGGAGAAAGGTCTTTGAATAGGTAATGATTTGTAAACATGGAATATAAAATAGGTGCTATCTTGTGGCTTTTAATTGCCATGTTAGTTCTGTGTGCTGCTTGAATGCTTCATTCAAGGCTTTTAATAGTTACAAAAGATATCATCACCTCTGTTGAGACCAAGTATGATGACTGCTACTCTGTAGAGTAAGAGCTGTGGCTTCTGTCCTTGTTACTTGCACTTCAAAATTTTTACTTCACTATTTTTAAAGGAACGTTGTGTAACTTAGCAAAGACCTGACTTCAATTTGAGTTTTTAAATTTAAATTTGTGGCAAGATGTGCTTAAACTTGTTATAAATGCAGCAAAGTAAGGAATAGTTTTTTCTAATTCTTTTCAAAGGCCTGACTGGGTGTGCTGAGTTGATCATGTCAGGAAAGAGAGTCAAACTTCAGCTGGTGGAGGTGGCCTCATTTTCTCAGAGGTAAGAGGTTTCAAAAGTCTCTTGTCCCCTGGCAGGGACAGGGAGATGTGCCTGATCTAATGCTGACAGTTCTCTACATTCATATGCATACCATCAGTCTTGCTCTTTTTTCATTTGGGCCTTTTACACAATACTATCAGGGAAAGAAGCATTACTTTCAGTGAAAAATGTGTGAAAATGTAAATTATCAGCAGGCTGCAGGCATAGCTTACTCTCCTCTAAAACTAATTGTAACTCATTTAGCACTTGACATTGTCCATTTAATTCAGCACTGAAGTTTTATACAGGTTTCTAAAGCATCACTTACAGTTTCATTATCTGACGTCAACAGCAAAAGATGCCATAGGTGAGCTATGTTTAACTCAAAAAGAAGCAATAAAAGAACATGATTATTAAGCACTAATAGAGGAATCCTACTAAGCTCTTTCTAAAAATGCTTCCCAAACTAGAAGTATGCATTCTTCTAATAAGTGTTGGGTATTCTTTTCCCAGAAGAAGCCAGTTAGTATTTATTATCAACATTAATGTGGCTGAGAGATATGTTGGCCAGTGACAGGTTGCAGTATAAGCAAAGTAATTTTGAAATGTAATTATGTATCTCTCTTCCTATTGGATAAAGGTTTCCTAATCTGAATTTATCTGAAGAAAAACTGACAGAGCAATCAGACTAACTGTGGGTGAATCTTGCACAGAAGACACAACCAGAGTTTATACCAAGCCTATTGAGATCTGTGTTAAGAAACTGTATTTTTTTCCTGAGCTTTTGCCATTTTGAGAATATTGAAAATTATATTTATTATCCATTCAAATGAAGAGTTAGTGATCTGAGATACAACTTCTTTATAAAGCATACTAAATTACATATTTGTACACAGACTTTGTGCTAATATGTATTGATGTGCCCTGTAGTATCTGGAAAAGTAATGAAATAGTTGTTTCTGAATTCTCAACTCTGTACTAACATGTGTTGTAAAACCCTTCTTTTTATCCAAAGTTTTCTGTGCAATACTACAATACTATTTTTTTTCCTTCTTTTTTTTTTTTTTCCCCCCTTTTTTTTCTGGAAGGGAGAATTAATGGACCATTCAGAAGGAAACAATCTCTGCAAGGAAAGATACAAATTAATCATCTGTGAGTGGCTGATGTCCCCACTTAGTCACTTGTGCTGTGCAGCCTAGAGGGCATGGAAGAATATCCCTCTCTGCTGATCTGCTTCATCCTGAGGAAGGCAGTTTGCCATTGCCTGCTGGGTGGAGTTGTCTCCCCTCCTATCCTACCCCTCAGACTAGTATTGTCCCTTTGTCTGTCTTGCTCTCCAGCATACTCCAGGCTCAAAATGAAAGGCAAGGAAAATGTTAGAGGAGAATACTCACTGGGGGCAGAGAGAGCACCTGGAGAGACCAGGGACTGACAGAAATGTCAGTGGTTGTAATGACCACCTCGGATTCACAGACTACTTAAAAGGAGTGCAGAACAAGTATGTGCAAAAGATGTTTTCCCCTTTCTCCATGAAGTGCAGGTGAGCTGACAGCTGTAAAAAAATCTGCAGAAGTTCTTGAGAAAAAGGAAAAATTTCTCAGTGGTTTTGAGAAAATGATTATACCGGTCTTGGGACAGCAGGACGACTCTCCTGCTACTGACTGCTGGTTTAGGAGCAAAACCTACATAAGCTGTGGTAAGGTTATCGTTGTTCCACTTCTGTTGGACCCACTCCTGTGAGAGCTGGATGGTGCAATTACGAGCATTTGTGTCCTGGACACAAGAGCTGCAGATAGAGGCAGATGACTGTAGATTTCAAGGAAACAAATTTATTTCTGCTCTTCCAGTTTATTGCGGTGGTAGCCATCAAATAACTATTGCCTCAAGTTTTTGAACATCAGACTCGTGACCTTTCAATCTGGAGTAGTCCACTGGGATACTACAGGAGTTTCTGCATTCCTCCACTGTCATCCATTTGTAGCCCACGATTCCCATAATGGCTGTGGCTGTTTTTAGTGGAGTTTCAGAAGGCTATAGTAAAAAGTATGTATTAGCTGTTTTTTTAAAGGCTCTTTAAAACCCTGTCTAGCCTGGAAAGATGGTCTGGTGTGAGGCCCTCAGGAGGACTGCAGTCAATTGCTATCTCTCAGCTTGCTTGTGAGCTCAGCCAGCTTTCTTAGCAGCATTTTTCTCCTCAGCTCCTACTCAGGGAAATAATCATGACTTTATTTCCCTTCACTTGTTACATTTGCAGCAGTTCTACATAAGACTGTAAACTCCATGGGATGCATGCTATCTTTCACAGTTCCACAAAAGCTTGGCTATCTGAGTGTTAGGATTACATGTGCCCCCAACACAACAGTGCTGACAGACCTTCTTGAAGTCATTACCTGAAGCCTACTGCAGATTACACAGTGTGATTTTTCAAATTGCATGCTTTTATTGACTTTGATAGGATTATTTGCCCCAAGTCATGGTGAGTTGTGTGGACCTGGGATTTAACCTCCTAGGGGAAGTCTCTTTTTCAGTTCCTTTCCCTTTTCCTGCACTACAGATTTCTCCTTCTTGCATTAGGCATTCCTACCTGCTGTGAAATATATTGTCCACCCACAGTTACATCTGAAAAGTGACAATACAGAAGCTGGTGTGTGTTTTCCCGTGCTTGAGAGCCTCTACAGAAACATGGAGTGACAGCAGGATGACTGCAGCTGATGAAAAAAGGTAAACTATGGTTATCAAGATGCATAGCTAGCAAATTATTTCAGTAGTTTGGGTTTAAATCTTTTTTCCTTTTGGGCTTTATTGCTGTCACTGAGCTTTTGGTTCATGATGAAAAACTATATATATATATATATATAGTCTTAATTACAGTTCATGACGTCATTATTTTAGTATTTTTGGTTACTTTTCTACTTGAATCAGCACAGCACAAGGATAGAGTCAAAATATCATTTGGAATAGAGGACTCGGAAAATAACTCTACCAAAAATCTAGTATGTTGGGAAGAAACATATATTGTTGTATTGACTATAATCAGTAACACCCAAAGTGTGAAGGAAGTAAATGCTGTCTCTATCTGCTGTCAATGTTGTCCTCTCAGCTCCTGTTATAATTTTAAAATAATCCTCATCTGAGTGAAAGAGAATTCCTTCTACTTTTCCTCGAGTGACTGTTCCTCTGTGTGATGTGTGCCACGGAGGAAGGAACTAAGTGAGCTTATTGCAGATGTTTTTCCATTTTACCAAGTCCAAAATTCACTTTCAGAGCAGTCCTGTATAGTCACAAAGCTGTACCCAGTTAAAAGATTATTGTGACATTGTTATTAGAAATTGCTGCAGCAACAACTTGCCAAATGAACCGTTAAAAGCAAACAAGACTCTCTGAACCACAATAAAATTCATTAAAGGCTGCTTGGGGCAACATATGGTCTTTGAAGGTCTTTATCATTTTAACCATTCGTTTCTTCCAGTATCTGTAGCAGAGCCCTCCACCTCTCTTTTTATCTCATTTGCATGTAAATAGCTGTTTCAAAAACTTCAACTTCCTTTTAGTGACAAGCTCATGTGGTGGTGTGTCACTGTGAAATCGGACGAACTAGTGACATGCAGAAACGTGACATGGGGGGAGGGGAAACACCTTTTTACTATTAAAGGATATGTGCTTTCTGCTTTGGGAACTCTGAGTCTTTTTGGCTCTTGCTTTCCCCCATGAACTCTGAGTACCTACTTTGAGGCTGAAGTTTCAGAGGTGCTAAACCATTTTTTCTTCAGATGATGAAAAAGGAGGTCCAAAACTGATTCCTGTAAATAGAGGACCCACAGTTAGAGCCCGCTGTGTGAAGTACGAGCAGTAGCTTGCCTGGGCCTTAGAGCACGTGCCAACACTGCCGTCTAGCTTCTGCAAAGGTTTTGTATGCTTTTGCTTCTATTTAGTTGCTCACATTCATGTGTTACACAGCTTTATTGAGCCTCTGGTGGTGAGTCACGGCCCTGTAGCACTGACTTCTGTTCAGATACATGTGTTCCTTTCCACAGAAACGTTTGAAGTGGTTGCAGCACGGGATGAGTGATGGCAGATGGCTGCAGCAAACAGTAGAGGAGACCTGAAGTGGCAATTCAGCAAGAAAACTCCATGCCTGTATTTGCAGATAGGGAACTGAAACTTGTCTGTTCAAATTGTCACGGAATTTTTGGCAGCACCACAACTCAGACAAACCCATCCTAAGTCTGCTGAGTGTTTCCAGTCACAAAGCACTGGTAGTGTCTTCAGACAGGGTACTCTGACCTGTCACCTTCCTTTGGGCTCAGTGCTGTCTTCTGCTTTCCTGCACTTCTCTCTTACCCTTACCTGTCTGTGTGTCATACCACGCATAAATCTTTTTTCCTCTGACCACAAAACTTGTAGCTTTTGTTTCTTGGTCTGTGGTGACCTCGGAGCTCCTTGTAGTCCTAAGTACCGTCTTTAGGTTTATATGCATTTTATGACTGGCTATAATTTTATTATTACCACTGGGATTTTAAAATATTGTTACGTTTCCATTTACCATGAAATTGTGTGTATTTACCGAAATCCATATTTATACAGCTTTTAGGTTGCAGGTGGTATTGCATAAATAATAGGATAATGAAAGCATGTAATTATTATTAGCAGGCAGAGAGCTCTATTAAACTCTAGTTTGAACTTGCGTAATTCCTCCATTTTCAAACAGCATCTAATGCAGGAATGAAGTAATTATGTTTCAGCTTCCTTGCTTGTGTAATTTGGGAGAAATAGATTATCATCAATATGTTAAAGTGATTTAAAGCTGAATTTAGCCCACAGTTGCCTGACTAATGATTTTGTTTCCATTTTTGACTGTTTTCAATAGCCTTTATCAAACAACTCAGCTACATTAGTTATCCTTAAATATCTTATCAACCTTATAATTAACATGTATCCATGGGTACTGCCTCATGGTAGTGAGGCAAGGTCATATTTGAGGGAGCATCTTTTGTATCTGTTGAAGCAGCTGTTAGTGTGGCTGCATACCTGGTTGAATCAATTAATCATTTCATTAAACGAAAGTCCTCTTAGCTATGTTAATCAAAAGCATGCTGATCACAATTTTTCCAAACAACCCTCTGAAATCTAAACAAACAAACAAACCACTTCAGGACTAACAAACCAGCCTTGCTCTGATAAATAAGCTATGCTTTATTAAAAAGGATTAAACAACAACAACAACAAAAAGATCTGAGGGGTGTGTGTGTGTGTGTGTGTGTGTGATCACCATTATGAATATATTCCTTTAGGGATGATAGCTTGGCAAAATAGCCATCTCTGGGGATCTCATCTGAATGGGTAATGCTGCCTAAACATAGTTATTTGTTGTACCATTTTGAATGTGACAGGAAACACATGCTTTATGCTTTCTGCACTGCATCTTTGTGGGCAAGGAGAGGATAATTGATGCTGAACACTGAGTACAAATCCTACTTGCATGATCCCAAAAGCAAGTTGAGGAGGTTTGCATGTGCTTCTTGACTTCCATAAGCAAGCACATGAGGACAGGCTGAACAGAGAATTGGAAAGGGGAGGGGAGGTGGAACGTATGACATAGGTGATAATACTGTAAGTGAGCAGCTTCAGAGACAGCTTCTTCGGCGAGACGTAGATCAGTATTTTAAGAAATGAGAAAACTGATGTTAAAACTTCATAGGAAGTAAATTTTTAATACTGATGTTGACAAAATGCTGAGCTTATATTCCCTTATTTCTAATGACTACATTAATCTACTAGAGATCTTAAAATACTTTCAATACATGTCTCAGGAGCTTTATCCTGGAGAATAATCCTTATGGCATGTCTTCAAGACAATGCATAACTTCTGGGCAGATTTACTCCAGTGTGGGAAAATGAGCTGAATCTAAACCTCAAGTTTCTGAGATTTCTCTGGTTACCAGGGCTTCTCCAGTCTGTTTTATGATGATTTTAGTGGCACAGCACAGAGACTTCCTGCTGAGGTGACAGTTTCAATACCTCAGGATGCACATGATTTTAATTCTTGCTTTCCTCAAAGAGCTACTGTTTACTGGGCAAGTGGCGGAGGCAAGCAGAAGGATGAGCCCAAGAGACAGAAGCTGCAAGCTTTGTCCTCACCACTAGACTCGATATTTCCCAACTTCTACAGGGGCTTTTATCCCACTCCCACATTACCTGGGAGAAAAAAAAAAAGTTGCTTATTGCTGCTGCCATCATCCTGACATGGCTTCAGGCAAACACCAGGATGTGGAGCTGAGGATGTTTCTTAGACCCTTAACACTAACTCCGGCATGGTGCTATGACAGCAACACAGAAGAAGGAAGAGGGAGAATAGGCAGGGCAGGGCAGAGAAGAAAAAAGGTCTTGAGACTCTCAGTTCTCTTAATATCTGCAGAAATATCACATGGTTTTCTCAGCTAGCTAAGGACCATACCGTAAAAAAACCGAAGTTCTCTTTCTGCCTACTTGCCATCTCTGTGCAAGGTCCTAGTCAGCAGCAGGGACATTCTCTGGCATTTCATCTCTGTTGTGGGCTCTGCCTTGGGCTTCCAGGGACTAAAGGCAACGGGGAGGTCTCGGTCCTCTGGAGGCTGTTGGAGAGACACCCCTGGACACGTCCAGCAGCAGCCAAACCTAGGGAAGAGAAACAGCCGGTGCTGCGGCTTCCTTGCAGCCCTTCACAGCCTGCGGTAACGGCAAGCAAGCTGGGGAGCGATGCTGGGCAGTATTTTGCCATCTGGTGGCAGCTCGCAGGTAAACCAGCTCCGTGTGGTCACGAAACCTCGCTACCAAGAAGGGACAAATTTATTTATAATGGGTGATTTCCATCGCGGTGACTGCAAAATGGCGCTTGGAAGGTTTGCAGTGGAGCCGAGCAACGCAAAACTCGGCAGTGGCTGATCCCTGCCCACCTGCGGCTCCAGGTGCAAGTCAGTGGTAGTACCTGAAACAAAGGTAGAGAAGCTAACAGTGAGAGGCCACAGGCTGAGGCAGGCTGGAGGTCAGAGACTCTTTCTAACTGGGCCAGCCAGCCCTGTACCCATCACTCCTGCGCTTGTCACTGTGCTGCTGGAGGTGCCCAGCTGGACAGGTGAAGGAGAGCCTGGCGACTGCTTGAACACCACAGTGAGGACAACAATGCGTCAAAGCTGATGGAGTGAAGGATGATCCAGCTGCTCAGCTTGCTCATAGAAAAAGTCAGTGGAGAGGTGGAGAGCCTCTCTGTCAGCACAGAAACCTTTGTAGGGGCATGGCTGGGTTCTATGACAATTGTCATGCGTTTACCGAGTGATGCATCTAACATGGGAGATGCTCTAAAGCCCCAGGAATCAAATAGACAGAGCCTTCTGAACACCTCCTTCCCCAGAGGAGCTGTTTCTGCTGTCCTCAAGAGGGCATTGTCCCTGGTGCCAGGGTAAGCCAGAGAGAGCTGGAGGTTGTCCTCTCCTGAGTCTGTGGGTCCCGCTGTCAACAGCTTGGGCTGCAGCTGCTGCTCAGGAAAACGTGAGACCAAGGCCTCTCCATGCTTTCACTCCCACAAAGCTACCTGTGGGGAAAACCCCTGCCATGGACCAAGCAACCCCAGAGGACCCAACGGCCCAGGAAGCAGAGCCAGGCCTCTCCAGTGGAAGGCTTTTTCCTGGCTTCAAGGAGTCAGTGGGTGGAATGAGGTGCTGCTGGTCTGTGTGGGCTGTGGGAGAGGAGCCACAGGACTTTTGCTCTTCCCAGCTGTATAGAAAACCAAGACTCAAAACCAGAGCCATTTAACTTCCAGAATTGCTTCTTTTGAGCTCATAAATGAAAATTCCCCAGTGAAGAGCCTGGGTCACCTTCCATCTTCCCATTTAGGTGATTCGGAGAATTCCAGAGATGGTCTCTCCAAGTGGATACCACCTCACCTAAGAGCCAACACATGCACACAACATTTAGGAAGCTGACCAAGTTAGGACAATTCTGGATCAGATCCCTTCAATTGTGCAGTTATGGGAGTGGTTTAGGGTCAGGGTGCAAGCAAAGGTTACAGGTGACAGTGAGGGTCTCAGCTCCAGCCACTGGGACAGGACCAGTATGCGTGCCCCAAGTGCAGCTACTGGAGGAACTGGGATGAGTAAAGTGAGCAAGTTGCAGCACCAGCACACAAAGCAGGACTGCAGGTCAAAGCCTATGTGCCTGGTGCTGCCTGCTGGGGAGCCGAAGTTATTGCATCTCCCACAAACACCAGGGAAAGGTGTTGGAAGTGGGGATGTAACATTTTAACAAACTTCAAGGTGGGTGGCTGGTGAGTAGTAGGCCCTGGGTCCACACAGGGTATCAGGCATAGGCTTATGCTGGTGTCTGGGGAGATCTGTGAGTGTGGAGCACCCGTTGGGTAAATGTGTCAGTGCATGCAGATGTGGTTGCCTGTGAGCAGGAAGCTGGACCAGCTTGTGTGTAGGAGTGAACCCGAGGGCTGAGGGTACAGGGCAGGGTTATCAGATGGACGGAAGAGCTGTGGTGGTAGTCATATGATCTGTGCTTCCACTAGTAAACTTCAATCCTTATCAGCTGTAGAGGAGAAAAGGGACATGGCTGGCTGTGGTCATGGATGTTGCATTTGTGTGTGTGTGACAGGGGTTTTGGTAGCAAGGGAAAGGGCTTCAAGTCAGACCCACCTCTGGCCAAGGCCAAAGCAGTTAGTGATGGTGGCTGCACCTCTGTGATAACGTATTTAAGAAGAGAAGCCTGGGAGGAAGAGTAGGAGTGGTGAGGAGGAGTTATGAGACACCTCTGCAAAGAGGTCAGTGGAAGAAAGGAGTTAGGGTGTTGGAGAACAGCTTGCAGAGAGCAAGGCCATAGCTCCCTGCAGGAGCTGGTCGGCCATAGCTCCCTGCAGAAGTCGGTCACAGCCACCTGAGGTAAACAGAGGAAAAAACCCAGCGTACATTGATGATAACGAGGATTGTTGTGAGAACACAGAGTTAAGTTGGGGCGCATTACTACCTTGGGGGGTGAAGGGAAGCAGCCCTGGGAGAGAAGCAGGTTCACAGCAAGAAAGATGTTTATGCATACCAGAAATGCCACAAGGGGCTGGTGTATTATAATGTGACTTTTTAGATGTACCCAATGGCTGAGATATTATAATGTAGTTTCTTAAACGTATCCAGTAGAGTTACAGGTAGTGTATTGTAGACTGCTTATATAAGGTGTGATTTCTCTCAATAAAGTTGAAGCTTGCTCTATCATTCACATTGAATCGGCTGCTTCCTCCGCCCGCCGCATTAGGGAGCACGGCACATTGGAGCAGAGATTGCCCTGCAGCCTGTGGCGAGAGATTAGGCTGTGCCCCTGCAGCTTGTGGAGCTCCACAGAGGAGCAGATGACGACCTGCAGCCCAGGGAGGAGCCCATGTCAGAGCAGATGGCTGTGCCCAAAGAATGCTGTGACTCTGAGGGAAGCCCACACTGGGAGAACTGTGACACACAGGAGGGACCCAGGCTGGATCAGCTCAGGAAGAGCTACAGCCCATGGGAAGGACTCGTATCGGAGAAGGATCGTGTAGAACTGTCTCCCATGGGAGGGACCCCACATTGGAGCAAGGGAAGAATACAAGGAGGAGTCCTCCTCCTGAGGAATGAGCAGCAGGGACAAGTGACAAACTGATCTCAATCCTCATCCCCTGTGCCTCTGTAGGGGGAAGAGGTAGAGAAACTGGGAGCAAAGCTGAGTCTGGGAAGAATGGAGGGGTGGGGTGAAGGTGAAGACACCC
>NW_020799144.1:6039666-6229641 GCF_003259725.1 Athene cunicularia | reverse complement strand
CCCCCACCTCGCGCCGTGACACCCCGGGCGTCCGTGCGGTCGTGCCCCGGTGTGTGCCCGACCGTCCGTTTGTGCGTGTGTCTCGCTGGCCTGCACGGCAGACTTCGTGCCTGCTATCCGGTGGGCGGTTACGACACGCTTCTGAGCTTGCTGCAAAACATGGGCTACCGAGTTTTGAAGCAGCACGGTAACTTACTTCCACTGTGTTGTAATGCCTTAGGATAATGCTGATACCAAAAATAACTTCAAAATGGGTGGATTTATTCCTAGTCATGCTTGACAGCCTGGCTGAATAAAAAGGTGCCATGTACCCAAGGATGGGTGTAGGAATGACACCTGGCTGTTTCTGCTTCAGTCCTAAAATCAAAGACTAATTTAGGCTGGAAAACGTCCCTGAACGTTGCTCAGTCCAAGAAGCTGTATGTGGTCCAGCATGAGTGCCCAGCAGAGGCACATGCAGATGCTCATGCTAATGGGCAGGGAGTGCAGGAGCAGGACAGGTCCAGCAGAACTTGAACACTGATAGTTTAGTTCTAGTCCAATTACTTGTTTTGACTTTTGTCAAAATATGGTCTCATATTTTTCATGGGTAAACACTGGTCTCTTCTGGAAGTGTGTTTCAAAGGATACCAAGTTAATCATAAATTTACTACATCAAAGCAGTTATTTGTGAGTGGGGTGGAAGACAGAGTCCTGCCTGTTTCCTTCAAATATGCCAGCATTATTCAAGCTCTGTTTAAAACTTGCAACCCTGAAGAGCCAGATCTCACTGTGAAAAGAAGCGAAGCAGTTAGGTTGTGCTGCCTCTTTGTTCGGTGTTCTCTCAGTACCAACATGGGGTTTTGCAGCCTTGAAGGTGACTGTTATGGGTTTCTGTTTCTAAACTTTAATATTTTTGTCTCTCTGAGATAGCGACGATCTTTTGTGTCTTTCTTTTCTAGAACATGACTTCAGCAGATAAGGAGTTTTCAGAAGACAGCAATTTTTCGCCAAAAGCTGGCACCAGCAAGCTGCCAACAGATGCATCTCCTGACTCTAAATGCCCCATCTGCTTGGATAGATTTGACAATGTGGCGTATCTTGATCGCTGCTTGCATAGGTTCTGTTTTCGCTGTGTCCAGGAGTGGTCAAAAAATAAAGCAGAATGCCCCCTCTGCAAGCAACCCTTTTTTTCCATTTTCCATACAATTCGTGCTGAAGATGATTTTAAAGAGTATATACTCAGCCCATCTGAACATAGCTCTTTTGCAAGCCCTGATGGCCGGAGATTTCGTTACCGTACTACCTTAACAGGAGAGCGCCGCGCTGGCAGTTCTCCTTCCAGAAGGACACTGTCACCTCCAGATAACGGGGTATTGTTTGAAGGGTTGTCTAATGAACCAGTGCGGCAGAGAGTTGAAGAGATTCAGCATATGATAAGGAGTCTGGCCTCAAGGAGGCAGGCTAGCGCAGAGGGCATATCTCTGCAGCAGATTCAGGAGGAGGACATGATCAACTTCCGCAGAGCTCTGTACCGCAGTGGTGTGCGTATTCGTAGTATTCAGGATGGTGGCCGCTATCGAGACATTTCAGCAGAGTTTTTCCGCCGCAACCCTGCTTGCCTTCATAGGTTGGTTCCTTGGTTGAAGCGAGAACTTACAGTCCTGCTTGGTGCCCATGGATCTTTGGTTAATATTGTGCAGCACATAATTATGAGTAATGTGACTAGGTATGATCTGGAAAGTCAGGCATTTGCTGACGATCTAAAGCCATTTTTGCTGAATCGGACTGAACACTTCTTACATGAATTCATCAGTTTTGCCCGCTGTCCTTTTAACTTAGAGGCATATGATCAACATGCAAATTATGACTGTCCTGCACCATCATATGATGAAGGAAGCCACTCAGACTCATCAATTATTACAATATCTCCAGATATGGCATATTCTCAAGGGCCAGATAACAATTTGTCTGTGACTGGTCTTGGTCAGGCCCCCTGGGACGATGAAACTCCAGGGCCTTCCTATTCCATTTCAGAAGAGGCTCGTGCAACCATAGCTTCTCCTCTGGAGACGTCAGAAAGTTCTGATGAGGGTTCTGCTACACAGAGTCGAAGAACCAAACTGAAAGCTCAGTTACAGGCTGATGCTGATTTGAACAACAGTGATTCTTCCTCAGACAATTGTGTTATTGTTGGGTATGTTAAGCCATTAGCTGAGAGGACACCAGAAGTGGTTGAGCTGTCCTCGGACACTGAGGAGTCCATCAAGGAAGAGAAAAGGGAAGATGTGAAGAAACAGCAACCAATCCAGTGTCGCAGCTGGAGTGATAGTGAACCAAGCAGGAGTTTATCGCCATGTTCCCCCATGTATAAGGAGGATGTAGGTAGTTGTAGAAGCTGCTTATCTCCTGCAGTTGAGAAGACAGAGTCAAAAGATGAGAAGAACAAGTGTAAAGTAAAAGATTTGTCTCCACAGGACTTGAGCTGGAGCCCCTCTCTGGGGAGCGACACAGTATGCTCCCCTTGGAATCACAGGCTGTCTAGAAAGGGAAAGTCCAGGAGCCCACAGTCCTTTTCACGGAGCAGTCGCAGTCATGGCCATCGGTCTAGGAGGGAGCATCGTAGCAAAAGCCAACTTAGAAGGAGACAATCGAGAAGCAGAGATAGTAGCAAACATAGGAGCAAAAGAAGCAGCAGGCGATCAAGAGCTCATGACACCAGAGTGTCTCTAAAAAGCCAGAGAGGCTCATTAAGTCATGAGAGCACTCCATCCAGAGAAATAAGCAGATCACGATCACGTAGCAAAGGCCATGGCAAAAGGAGATCAAGAAGCAGAGACAGTGATCGTTACTATGTAAGAGACAGTTATCAAAGTAGATGCCAGTGGAGCTATGCTTTCTGTAGTCAGAAGGTGTTCGGAGATGACAATGAATCCTCCAGCAGGAGGAGGAATCAGTCTAATGTCCTCTATTCAAGGCAATCTGATAGTCCAGAATACAGGATACGATCATTTATTGAAAGGAGAGATCCACATGGCCAGAGGGGACTCCGTGAGAGACACTATTACTGTTATGAAAAATGCAGGTCAAGGAGTCGATCAAGCAATAGGTCAAGGACCCCTTCTGGAGGAACTGACAGAATGAAAAGTGAAAAGCCTGGTGGAAAAAGGAAGTACAAAACTCGCCATTTGGAAAATGCATCCATGGAGAGCACAAGTCTAGAAAGAGAAAATGAACCCAAGAAAACTTCCTCAAAATTCAGTGACTACTTCAAAAATGAAGATAGCCTTTCAGACAATCGAGCAAGCAGTGAGACAAAGCGTAAGAAAAAGAAAAAAAAGGTGAGGAGTCCGAGTGTGGAGATAGTCTATGAAGGAAAAGCAACAGACACTGCAAGGCATCTTAAAAAGAAAAAGAAAAAGCATAAGAAGAAACACCGGAAACGTCACATGAGTAACTCGGCATATTCTTCTCCAGTTGTGATTACAATTGATAGTGATAGTAGCAAGGAACCAGAAAGTACTGAACGTGATAGCAGTATTACTTGGACAGGCACAACTCAGATAAATGAGAGGGAAAACGAGTCTCCATCTTCTTGTCTGAGAAAGACAGGATGTGAAGATGTTTACAGAGTTGGTGAAGAAACTGGAGGAGTAGTCAAAAAGTGCAATATTCCTACCAGAAAGGGAGGCTTAGATGGTGGCATTAGAAATGCTGATGTTGAACTTCGAGAAACAGCAGCTGATCAGGGTCTTACCACAGCAGATACCAGGAGTAATACCCCTCGCACAGAAACTGTAACCAGCTACAGTCAAGCAGCACCAGCAGCGCCTTCCAGTCAACTGCCTTCCCCAAGGACTTCCTTCCTAGAGTGTCCAGAGAGACAACCATTGATACTAAGACTGCCAAAGACACTTGTCAACAGATCCTCTTGGTTTGATTTCCCAGAAGAAAAAATGTAGCACACTTTCCATGGAACACTTTTTAAAATTAATTTTTTTTAAGTACTTTTTTCCCATTGAGAACAAAAACACCTGATGTGATCCATGTATGCTAAAAGATGTCTGGGAAATGTGTAAAAACCTTTTAATGTGTATGCACTTTTGAGTCAAATAAGATAGAATATTACTAGTACTTAAATCTTCTCAGAAGACTGGAAGTTCTGATTTCATAAAGCCATCCTGTATTCTTGTAGTATGTAAAATATATCCATGGACTATTTCAAAGTTTTGCTTTAAAACAAGTCGCAAAAATGGAGCCCAAATCAAAAGCCAGAAGATGCATAGTAGAGTGATTGCTTTTCTTAGACAAAGCTAAAATTGTTTAGTTTATTAATTGTTCAGGCTGAATTCTACCGTTATTTTAGTGTATTTGGTTTAAGCTAAAATGTAATCAGTTACTTCTATATACATCTTCAACAGGACTTCCAGTAACCTAAGTGGGCTATGTCAAAATCTAAATAAAGCAATAAGACTTTTTTAAAAAAAATGAATTTAAATGTGTGGACTGTGTACTTTGCGAACAGAACATTTATCTTTCCATTTTGAGTGTCTTACCAATACAGATCATGGGATGTTTGTGATGTCGGGAGTACTCCATATTGGAAGGGACCTCTAGAGGTTGTCAGGTCCCAGCATCCACTGAAACCAGAAACAACTTTGATCAGATTGCTTGGGATTTGTTCAGTTTTGAATATTCCCAAAGTTGGATAGCCTCTCTGTGCTACCCCTTCTAAGGGTTGAGTATTCCCATGGAAATGTCAAATTTTTTTTCAAATCTTTTTTTTGTTTTTCCCTTGTTGCAGCCTGTGCCTTCTACCTCACGTCCTATTGCTGTGCAGCTACGGAGGAGGAGCCTGTTTGCCCCATTTCTGTGCCTTGCCACTACATCTGTGAAGACAGTCCATCTTGTCTGTAGCTTTGGCAATAGAGCAGCTCCTCCTGACCTCCTTGCTAACCTTTGCCCAGCTTGGCGTACCCTAGGTGTCTTGCTCCATGTGTGTACAAGGCACAGGGCTCAGGCAGGGTCTTCTTTTCCAGGTTTGGGCCTTCTCTGCATGTGCAGCAGTAGCTCTTAGGGCTGAAGCAGGAAATTGCCTTCTGCCTCTCCTGCGTTACTGCCTCCATGAGTGGTGGGTTTGACCTTGTCTGGTTGCCTTCCAGATAGACACCAAGCTGTTCTGTCACTTCCCCTCCACAGGGTGGGGGAGAAAACACAGTGGGAAAGCTTATGGGTTGAGATAAGGACAGGGAGATCAGTTAACAATTACTGTCACAGGCCAAATAGGCTCAGAGACAATTTAATTTATTGCCAATTAAAAGTTGAGTAGGATGATGAGAAACAATGACAAAAATAAACTGCCCTTCCCCTCCCTTCTCAGGCTCAACTTCACTCCTTCATTCCTGACTCTTCTACTGTCTCCTCCCCAGCAGTGCAGGGGGGTGGAGGATGGATGTCACAGTCGGTCCATAACACTTCCTCTGCTGCTCTTTCATCCTGCAGTGTTCCTCTGCTCTAGCATGGGCCCTTCCCCTGGGGTGCAGTCCTTCAGGAACAGACTGCTCCAGCGTGGGTCCTGTCAGCAAACGTGCTCCCCTGCATAGGCTCCTAAACATAAGCTGCAGCTCCTGCCAGGAGCCTGCTTCTGCATGGGGCTCTAGCTTCCTTCAAGGCATCTCCATCTGCTCTGGTGTGGGCTTCTCCCCGGGCTGCAGGTGGAGATGTGCTTCACCATGGACCTCCACGGGTTGCAGGGGCACAGCTGCCTCACCACGGGCTGCGGGGGAATCTCTGCTCTGAAGCACAGCCTCCTTCTCTGATCTGCAGAGCTGTTTCTCTTATATTTTTCCTACTCCTCTCACAGCTGTCCTGCAGAAATTTTTACCCTTTCTTCAAGATATTTTCACGAGCATGGGCTCAGCTGTGTCCTATGGTGGGTCTGTTTTGTACCCAGCTGGAGCCCGTTGTGCCTGATACAGGGCAGCCTGTTTCTTCCTGCAACCCTGCAGCATGTCTGGCTACCTAAACCTTGCCAGTACACCCTGGCTTTACAGATGTGGATCCCATGTGTCATCTGTTAGTTGATTATGTGTGTGAAGATAATGATGAGCATATATGACAGCACTGAAAACTTGGTATCTAAATCCCAAAGTAAGTCATTTGAGTAAGCTATTGAACATGTGTTTCAGTCTCCTTTATTACCTGCCAGGCGTGGTGATTTCACAACTATTAGTGTACAACTAAATTAGTCTTCAATCCTGATGAATAATATGGCTGGTTGGGCAAGTTTTAATCGTTGCCGGGATCAGGGACCACGTGGCCGTTGCCCCTCCCCCACCTGTGCCGGTCAGGCTGGAAGTTAAGACACAGACCCCGGCTAAAATAACAAGAAATTTAATACAACAGAGTGATAGAACAATCTGAATAACAACATCATCAATGGTAACAACAATAAATAGCAATAACAGTGAACAAGACAAACGATATACAGAGAAAAACGGCTAGCTGGTCTACAGAAAGCAAAATTCTCCCCCGAACCCACCAAGGAGCAAGGAAAAGGTTCTGCCCCTGGACCTGACGTCAGCATGGTATGAATAACCCGGCTGGAGATCCCTTCCCCTTCTCTCTCTGCTGGGGAAAACTTTACTCTATCCTGGCTGAACCAGGACACTGGTTGTCATCAAAGACATGTGAACCAGTACATCTGGCAATACTTACCGTTTATCTTTTGAAAACCTGTAGCACTCAGAGATTAGGTACCCAGTATATTATGCACAGAACAAGCCTGAACTAAGTGACAAGCTACTGTCCAAGGCATTGAGATCACAGTGAAGTTCATAGGAGCAAAGAGATGCGGAGCTGTGAAGTAGCATTTTTCAAGACCTTTCACCTGGTGAGTGTAGTTGGGGTAATAACAGTTTGATCCTTGGCCACCTACACAAACAAGATTACATGACTCCTTCAAACCACAGGGCTTTGTGCTTTGAAATGGTAGTCATTTCTTCTCCATCAGCTGAGGCAGAAAAAATGTACATATGTATGCAGGTGTTTGCACACCTGTGCACATTTATGTGGAGAAACAGGGAGATGATAGAGTGCATGAGTGAGCTGTCAGATGCCTGTTATACTGTGAAAGAGCAGAGCAGAAAAGCAAAGGCAGATACTGTGCATCTCCTGCATGCACATTTAGTTTTTTGGACATACAGGAAGGACCTGAAAGAAGGAAGGGAAAAAAAAAAAACCACCGAATGGGTTGGCATCCTGTAAGATTTATGAACTGCTAAATTTAGAAAAGTAATTTTGTTGTTTCTGGTGAATTGCAGGCTCTTGTGCATGAGTCAGTAAGAAAAAACACAAGACACTTCCTCTGTGAGAGCATGTACAAGTAACATAAAATAGGCTCAATTAATCTTTTTAACCACTGAATTCACTCTGGATAAACAAAGCGTGTATCAAATGATATGCTCTAGAAAGGTAATCAGCCTTATAAAATGCTTCTCTTCACAGCTCTGCTTTTCTCATTATTGTATTGCAAATAGTTTTCTGAAAGGAAAAACTGTTCAAGCAAAATGTTAAACAGCATTCATTCATCATTTTCCTGCATGGACCAGGCAGCAACCTGCTGGATCTCAGAATGTGTTGTCATCATGAAGCTTGTATTGAACTGTTTGTCTTTTTTTGTTCCTTCTTTTTCTCCAGTGGTGTTCCTTTGTGACTGGTAATTTCCAGCACTCACGCTTGAATTGGCACAGGTGAAAACTGCAGAAACCACACTTAATTAAATACAATGGATCATCACAAGGTAGTGATAGAGCTGTGTTCTGGTACTGTACAGGTGATCTCTACTGCTTTACTTGTAACAATAAATATTTTTTCATGGGGGCCAGCTGTGCTGCAAACCACATCACCAGCATCATTACAGAAGAAACCAGTGATTTTAGGCTGAGGCATTATTGAGTGGAAATAGATTTTATTAATCCCTTGTAGTGTTTTATTTTTTTCAAGAACAAAAGAGGAAATCTCTACAGTTAATTTTTCATGGCTAGTTATATGTTTGGTGCAGAAATAACTCAGTAAGGCTCTTCGGCTTTTTGCTATGGAGTGGATCATAGTAAACAATTAGACTACATTGTGCCTTACAGTCTAATAAAAGGGGGGGAAATAGAATTATGACAATGAAGACTTCAGCCACAAAGCAGAACCTCATGTTGTTTAATGGCAAGGGTTTTTGTGCTGTCGTCTTGATTTCAGAGTGTGAGAGATTATGATCATCATTATACAGTAGGTGCTGTTGCTGCCTTTAAAATTAATGCAAGAGTTCCAGCACTCTGAAGTGTTATTAAAGACCATCAATTTATTATATTTTCATTCCAAATTTTCTATTGCTTTATGTGAGCTTTAATATTTGCTATCAGATTTTCATGGCTGTATGTATTTTATTATACTTTACAATCGTATAAACTAGGTTAGGCTGATTATCCTGGGAATATTAATAATCCTTGTTTTAACAAGCCAAAATTTATACTATTGTCAGAAGTTAATTGCACTGTTGCTTTCTTTTTGTACAGAATTACTGATTGCTACAGGGCAATAGCAGAAAACAACACTGAATTACAATGCATAAGAAAACAGCTTTATTCAGATGCTAACAGCTGGCACCACAATGATGATCGCCAAACTAAAATCAATGTCACAAAATACCCATACCATGTCATATAGGTGAAGCAGGTGAATAATGATGCCACCCCCCACACAGCACTGAACATGTTGAAATAGTATGCAGCATATTATCTGTGTGGTAATGACTACTGTCAGTGAGATAGTTTCTTTTAACAGTGCCTCATTGATACCAGTTAGAGATTATAATTTTCAGTGCCACTTCCTTATATAGTTAGTTCCTCCAGCAATATTAATGTAATTTAGAAATGGAGGTCAGCCCTTGCCCATACAGTACTACTCTGTGATAGCAGCTCAGTTGTTCTGAGTAATCATGTTTAACCAGATCCCTGCCATCTTTTAGCATACTTTCTGGGTGTGCTTCCTCCTTGGCCGACATCCTCAGGCTACTGGATTTCTAAACACAAAGAACATATGTCTTGTCTGGAGTGAATTTGGATCAGGTATGGGTATATATGAGGGTGTAGATGTAGGAAGGAACATTGCTTTCCTTAAGCACATCATGGGATGTGCTTTGGTACCTTCCTAAAAAAAAAGTGACCTAGAGAGCCAAGGTTTTAAAGGTTTAAGTGGATTTAAGATGTCCTCATGTTTAAATGACTACCTTGGCCTATTTTGCACGTCCGAGTGTTCATCACATCAATATGGCGCTGTTTAGTGTGATCCTAGGTGGATATATGTGGCAGGTGCATCACACAATGAAGATAGGGCTTCTTGGCTGCTGAAGTGTAGCAGCTCCTGATTGCGTTTGTTCTCAGGGCTTCATGGTAATTGGGGCCTTTGGCTAATGGGAGCCACTATTGTCTATGGGTGAGATTTGGCCTGGGTGTAAATGGAGTCCCCTCAGGGAGCCATTTTGAGTTTATCCCTTGGAGTAGCATGCTGTGGTTGAAGATTCTCCCCTCAGGTCAGGGAAACTCCTTGAGGTGACTTGGGTCCAGTTGCTGCCCTGAGCAGGTCCTCAAGGTTGAGAGCCCTTGCTTGTTAAGTGAGTGATAGAGCATTTAGGGTTGCTGTTAAACCCTAAAAAGTTTTATTCTCCTCTCACAGACATTTGAACCTGTAATTTACAGAGACCAAGTTAATTATATTAATAAAAAAAATTAAATTTTGGTGCTTGAGTGTTTATTTGAGAGCCTCTGTAACAAATTGGTGTAGTGTTGGAGAATGGCTTGGAGAGCAAGGCCATGGGTTTGTGCAGGAGCTGATCACAGCCATCTGAGGTAAACAAAGGAAAAAAACCAGGGTACAGTCATGCTAACAAGGAAGGAGATTCAGGGCACAGTTACGCTAACAAAGGACTGTTATGTTAACAAAGAGAGAAACTGAGGTACACAACAGCCTTGAGTATGATGGAAAACAACCTTGGGAAAGAAAGCAAGCCAGAAGAAGGAAGATGTTGTGACATACCTGAAATACCACAAGGGACTGGGATATTATAATATAGCCTTTTACATGTATCCAATAGATTTGTGAGTAGTATGCATGATTATTGTAGAGTGCTTATATAAGGTGTGATTTCTTTCAATAAAATCGAAGCTTGCTCTATCATTCACATTGAATCGGCTGCTTGCTTCCTCCATCCACCGCAATGTAGTTGGCATGTAGGATGTTGATAAAGAAGTTATTACAGAAATATAGTTGTGCCCCTTCTCCCCTAGATGTACAGTGGGTGAAGGAGAAGTGGTTTGATCTGGTGGCAGTTGTGAGAAAGTTGGAACAAAGCCAGGGAAGTTGGTGGAATAGTGGAAGTGAAGAAAAATTGTGTGCCATTTTAGGTGCCTGCTTGATTCAGGTGCAGGATTATTTTGTAGTAGTGGAGAAAGATACCTTAAAGGAGTGGTTGGAAATTGTTTGTTTGAAGACAGAACTGTTATGAGAAAGAGAGAGAAGATGGTTATTAGAAAAAAAATTGAAATTATGTTGGCACTAGCAAAAAATCCTCCTAGTGTTCAGATTTGAAAGTTAGTTGCAAGTGTAGATCTTGAGGAGTGGGATGGAGATATTTAGGGAGAGTGATGAAAGTGGCTTGGAGGAATTGGAGGAAAGACATGTGTGACCTTCCATTAAAACAGAAAGGCATACAGGTCCACAAGGTGAGAACACCTGAACCACCATCGGGATGTGAGTTTACTGAACTTCAGGGTTAAATATTCACATAAGTCGGGTGAAACTGAAGCCGAGTATTTGTGGAAAGTTTCTTTAATGGGGAGAGATCTAATTTTGTTGAGTGATGACGAGGCGGGAGGTTTCTGGGGTCCTGGAGTGTGTTTAAGTGATGGACCAGCGGGTAACCAATCGATAACATCTCGAGTGGCTTACTGGGCTGGGGCTGTGGACCCTAAGTAGAGGGGAGAACCTGTTGCCATTATAGTAAAGGGACAGTGGGAGCTGGCGGAGGCAGTACAAAAGGCCGCTGGCATTCAGGCGATGGATGAGAGGGGTCGATGCAGAATCCCACTTGCAGCACTGGTGGATCCCACACACCTTCGAGCTCTTATTAGAGAGCTCCTTGATGCCTTGAAGATCCATGTCCTGTCCCTCAGAGAAAGGATGTGAAGAGGGGTTGAATTTGGCACTGGGGGTACCCCGAACAATATTACATGGGCAATCTACTGTAACATCTCGAAGCTGGTGCGATTGCTGGAGGGCAGAACTCAAGAACAAAGGAAAAATATTAGGGTTTGATGTTTTGGCAGGTAAACAGTGGTGTTTATCAGATGGCAGTGTGGAGTTTTGGAGTTACGGGTGTAATAAACTATTGTAATTAATTTGCTAAATTAAGCAAGGCGGGTGCTGTAATAAACTATTGTAACTAATTTGCTAGGTTGGGCAAGGTGGGTAGGTACACTTGAATGATCTGTAAATGTTAAACAATTAAATGTAAAGTGGGCCATTCGGTTGGAACAATGTAACCGTGTCTCAGAAACCCCACCCAGAGCTTGACATGGAACTGCTGTTTGAAGAAAAGCCCACCAAAAGGATGAGATCATGAGGCTTTTAAAAGATCCAACAGGAGAAAAGCGCGCCAGGAGACCAAAGCTTCGAGACTTTCAAAAGACCAAATAGGAGGAGGACATGCACCCCAGCAACCCAAATGACCAATGGAAAAGAGCAGGACAACTATCTGACGGGAGGAGATTGGTTAAAGACGATGGCACAAGAATATAAAAACCGCTGCTTTTTGGAACTCGGGGTGCATGTGGCAGAGCCGCAGCTCTCCATGCACCCAGCGCTGCTTTGCCTATTGCTTCCCACCCTAAATTGATTGAACCCAAATAAAAATATATATTTTTATAAAAATTGGCTTTGTCTGATTATAACAGGGGGACAGAAGTTAACTGTGTGACTCAATATCCATTGCCAACTGCTGCCAAACAGGGTATTTTTGAGGTGATTAATGATACTAAAAGATTATAAATCGTACACATTCCCCTTATAATTCTCCGTGTGGCCAGTCTGCAAACCAAACAAAAAGTGGCAGTTAACAGTCGATTATGGGCAGGTGAATGCTCATCCACAGCCTTTTGTCAGCTGCCTCTCCCAGTTTCACAAGTTTGTCTGTGCACTGTTCATTCACTTCTGAATGTACTTTCTCTCCATCAGATTCCTCAGGCATTTTATTTTCCTTTTTCTTCTATATTGAAATACACAGATATTTCAGAAATACATTTTAATTGCCCTACTACTGTTATATTCTCTTCCTCTCTCTGTATATTTTATAGCAGTAAAACTGAAGACGCAGGGTGAACTTGAGAATAAGCAGAGTAATAATAACCTTCCTTGTTATATTTTCTCTGTTGTAAAAGAATTTAAAGTGACATCTGTCAAGATTAAACCTTGCTAATATATCAACTATTTTTGTATGGATCTAAAAAAAAATCTGATTTTCATTATTTTTCCTGAAGACAACTTTGAGTCTAAATCTAATCTGAAATTAATAAAAATTCTTGAGAAATATGCCAGTCATGAAAGCAAATTCTTTTAATTCTTTTGACATTACGAGAAATAGAGAGGAAGTTTGGGGGGTTCAAGGTGAAGCTGCATCTCCCTAAGTGTTCAGGTGAATGAAATGAGGTTAAAAGCTGTGGCACATTTTCACTATTTTAGGGATAATAAACTGTACAATGATGTTGATATTGCCTTGAGTTCCCTACAGAAATATGTTACAAATGTGTGTGTGGGGGGGGGCTGGCAACAGTGCTAGACTTCATATGTGATTTCTGTGTGCTTGGAAACCTAGAAAAATCTGAAGTCTTATGTTTGTCCCTCTCTCTGAAACACTTTTTCTTTTTTTTTTTTTTTTCCCTCAGATCAATTATTACTTATTTAAGTCCTTCAAGCAGCCTGTATTTGCACGAGACAAAAGAAAAGATATCATGAAGTCATCCTCCTTTACCAGGTGTTTTTGTGACTTATCTGACAATCGAAATTCTTGTCTAATTGGGAAGACTCATAGATTCTGGATGAGATGGCTGTAGAGGTTGAGACAATTTAGCCACTGGTACTATGAGGATGAAATTTGTGGGTTTAATATTGAGCAAAGCCTAAAAATTTTTAAATAACATGCCTTTCTGCCAAAAGCTTCCTCCATATTCTGTGTCATCTGCTGTCCTATGGTCTCTGCCTTCTTATTTCTTCAGTCTGTAAATTGTGGGTTGAGAACTATCAATTTCTTTTGTCATTAAGAAGTGTCCTGCACATTTGAGATGATAATTCAGAATATGAACATTGTCATTTATGTCAAGTACTGTCATCCACAGTATGAATGGTACCAATATTCTGACAGGTTAGCAGAAAAGGTAGAAGCAAAATGTATTTACCAGCATTATGCAGTGGGATGTGATGGTCATAATGTAACTTTTTAAAATCTCATCCTAAGATGAAGCACAGAGAAAAACACTTGGGATTTCCAGAAGCCATAAATAGTTGGGCTGTTGCGATAAAACAAGATATTGGAAACTAGGAAAGGAAAGTATTTTTACTAGTCAGAAGAACTAACAAGCATATACTACATCTGGCAATTACACAGTGTTTTAAAGGTAAATTCCAGAGTCTTGTATGAAACTTTTTGCTGTCACCCACCCACTCTTCCAGGGCTTAGGGACACTGGAATTCCACTGACACCGTGTTTACCATGGGTATGTTAAGCTGGAGTGAAGCTCTCTAAAGTTTCCCAGTGCAACTCGCAAGCTTACTCTGAATGTGTCTATTTAATTGAAATTTCACCAGGATGAACTCTGTGTTTTTTTTTTCCAAATAAGTAACTTCCCTCCCTCCCAAGATACAGCCATAAAACAGATGAATGATCTTTAGGATGCTTCCTACAATTCCAGATGCTTTGAATGATTATGTTATTTTTAGTTATAGCACAACTTCCTAATAAAATAACTGGCTTATTTTTAAACTACACATATGAAAATCATTGGATTTACGTCGCCTTTATGAAAGCTGCATACAGCTGATGTTTTAGGCACAAAGACTGAAAGGAGAGGGAAGTGCTGTCAACCCAGCAAACTCATATAAAACGTGTGGTAGACAGTTTTGGGTAGTAACCACCTCAGTGCCTTATAAGGTGTCTTTCATTACAGAGATGACATTTCATACTTGCAGATGATTAATGCTATCTGTGCTACCATCTTGTGGTAGCTGTTGTTTTTCAAAAGTAGAAGGTACAGCTGTGTTTGCTCATGGCAGACAGTGAGAAAGCTACAAGAATGGCTGTCTTCTTGGAGGTTTGTACTTTCATTCTACCTTGCAGTACTAAAAGAAAATATTATTAATTCAGGCTTCTGTGCAAAAATTTTGGTATTTTCTGCTGTACAGAGGTGGGCTGCAGGGCTGTGAGAAAAGGACACATGGTTCTATCTGGCTCCACAGTGGGCCCGCAGAAGGACACAGATGAGCCCATCAGCCAAGATGGTGGTACTTCTATGAAAATATATTTAAGAAAGGGCAAAACATCACATGACAGTGTGAGGAATTAGGAAAAAAAGTGTGAGAGACAGTCTTGTGAACACCAAGGTCAGAGAAGGAAGAAAGGTGGAGGTGCTCCCAGCATCGGAGGAGGCATTTCCCTGCAGTCCATGGATTTAGAATTCACTACAGAAACAGATTTTTCTGACATACACCTAGGGTTTTTTTTTTCCATTCTGTGTGAATTCAAAAGATTTTGGAAGAAGTAGCTTGAACCTTAATCTAAAAGTGTATGAGATGTCACCAGAAAGGTTCTTGCAAATGAGATAATGGAAACTTTTCTAGAAAGTCTCAAAAGTCATAATGTAATTTTTTGGGAAGACTCTTAATTCTAAATTCTTTCCTGTCCCACGACAGTTTAGCTGGGGTGAACTGTACAGCACATGCCCCACTCTGTGAGTCATCAAAGAAGCTGCAGATGACAACTACAGCATGCTACTTGTCTTTCTTATGCAGAAGAAATGCAATCTCAGAATGCCAAATAAAAGGATTTCAAGTCATCTTCTCACAGACTAAACCACAATATTTTTAGTATTACAAAGTTTACTTCTTCCTGGCATTTCAGATGAAGAAAGACGCTGCTGGCATCTTGCCAGGCACTCTTTAGCTAGTGCTGAACCTTCAGTGGCAGCAGCAAAGTTCATCTGTAGGACTGGCAGATACAGTTGATAGAGCTGTTCATGAGTCTGATGTTCATTCTCTTGTATCCCTTGCTCCAGACATCACAGCAGCTCTGTTTGCACGTCACTGCTTCATTTGTGCTGCCTGTCTCCCTCTGGAAAAGTTTTTGGAAATGCTTTTGTTAATAGCTGGACTTTGGTTCCGAGATGTGTGCCTCCTGGTGAGGAAGGGTCTGGCCCCACATGCAGTGTGCCAGCACATGGTGTTGGTGGTTGCAGTAGGGCTACAGGGGCATGGATGGGGCTGCTTGGAGACTGCAAGATGTGATGGTCTTAATACAGTGCAAGGTATTCTCTTTGCCACCAGTGGTGCAAGTGCCTTGGCTTTTAGCAATGCTTCTGCTCCACCTGTAGATCTGCAACTGCAGAACAGGGTCAGCGCCCTGGCACTGGTGAGGACAAACACCCAACAGGGGATGCATCAGAACCAGCTGAGACTGCACCTTGTGTCATCTGGAAAAGGGGGAAAGGCAAGCAGCAGTGATGGGAGGCTCCCACCTGCAGGGTATGGCGGCACCCATCTACTGACATGACCCGATATCTTGGCAGGTTGGTGTCTTCTGGGGACCAGGATGCTGCAGAGAGACTGCCAAGGCTTGCCTGGCCTTCAGACTATTACCCTCCTACTCTTCTACATGGGCAGCAGTGGTGTTGCCAAGGAAGTCCTGGAGAGTGTCAAGAGTGATTACAGAGCTCTGGGGACAAGGGTGAAGGGTGGTGCTGCCAGCAAACCAAGAACACTTGAGTAGAAGCAGGCTCAACATGCAAGTCAGCAGTTTGCTGCATGGCTGGTTTTGTGAGCAGGACTTTGGCATCTACTGACTACAGGACCTTCTTTGAGGAGTAAGAGCTACTGACCAGGGCTGGGATAAGTTTGACAAAGCAGGGCTGGAATGTCTTTGCAAACAAGCTTGATAAAATAGTGAGAAGGACTTTAAAGTAGCTATGTAGGGGGATGCTTTCCACAGTCTTGAGAGAAGTGAGAGCACCAAGGCAGAGCAGAGGTGTCCAGATGACAGCATGACCTGCAAAAGCAGAACAACTTACAGCCCATCTCAAACAGCTGCACATGCATTCAGATAGCCCTAGGGACAACGGAGGGACATTAGCAGTGGGTACACAGTGGCAGGGCTGTGATCCCAGTGGAATGGCAGCGACATGGTGGGACAACTCTCACACATGCAGAGAGCTGGGGTGTCCTGGGGAGTCATGGGATACAGGTCCTTCAGGAAAGGCAGGGTGAGCAGTCATGGAGTGTGAGTACCCTCTGCAAAGGTGTGGCTCATATGTGTGGGGCTTCACTGTGAGGCAGGTGTTGAACCAGCAGACAGAACAGCACCAGTGATGTAGCAGTAAGTATTTGCTCAGATGTCCCAATCGGCAAAGGAACTAAGGACAGCTGGCTGATCTTCAAGGGTGATCTCATTGGACCAAAAGAGCAGTCCATTGCAGTGTGCAGAAAATCAAGCAAACGCAGCAGAAGATCTGCTTGGATGAACATGGAGCTCCTGCCTAAGCTTAAACATAGAAAGAAAGTACACATGAGGTAGAAGCAGGAGCAAGCTCCTTGGGAGCACGTGGAGCAGCAGAGTCTAGCAATCCGAACTCAGCTGGACTTGAAATGATCAAAAAAGGTGAAAGACAGCAAGAGAGGCTTCTGTAAATACACCATCATGAAAAGGAAGGCTAAGGAAATCATAGTCCTATTGCTTACCAGGGTGGGGGACCTAGTGACAAAGGGCATGGAAAAGAATGATGTACTCAATGCCTTTTTTGTGTTAGTTTTTTTCTGGTAAGGTTTGTCCACAGGCTGCCCAGGTCCCTAGGTGAACTACTGGGGAAATGAGGCAGGGCAGGCAGGAGACAATTGAGTTAGAGAGGACTTAAGACAGTGAGACAAATACAAGTCTGTGAGACCTTTGGGGAGCTGACTACTCTCATTGGAAGCAGCTCTCAGCAAGATATTGGGGACACAAGATTGAGGGGAGTAGTTAGTGGCCTGGAGGGCAGGATTATTACTGAGAGAGACTTGGACAGGCTACAGCAATGGACTGATGGGAACCCCACAGGGTTTTCCAAAGGCCAAAGCAAAGTCCATCCCCTGGAGAAGACTCACCCACAGAGCAGGACATGCTGGCATCCAATGGCCAGGAGCAGCAGCTCTGTGGAAATATCCTGGGAGCCAACACGTGGCCAGGAGGTAGCAGTGCTCTGGGCAGCTACGCAGCCCCTGCACCCAGGTCTGCCGCAGCACAGGCGCAGCAGCAGGGCCAGGCGCTGACCCTGACCCGCTGCTTGGACTGGTGAGGCTGCACCAGCAGTGCAGGGTCCAGGTCTGGGCTCCTGGTACAGGAGCAAGCACACAGTGCAATTGGGGAAATTGGTGACAACATTTTTATAATGTTGGTGATGTAGTACAGGAACAGGCTGTCCAAAGCAGCTGTAGGATCTTTGAATCCTCGATGACGTTCAGGACTCATCTTAAGGGTAGATTAGCTGGGCAAAATCAGGCTGAAATGAAAACATAACTTCACTGGCATCCAGAAGACTACTCCTATTGTACATGCATATGGTTCTGTGCCAGTTACTGCATACATGTGTAAATAGACTGCAGGCTAATTATATACTGTTTTCACAGAATATGATAATTTATGGGAGTGCACTTAAAGTTTCATAAATCTATACATACTGGAAATATTGTAGATTTGGGGAAATGACATTTATCTCAGAGGAAGGGAGACAAATCAGGATAGAGTAAGTAAATTTTCAGCCATCTGTCTCTTCAAAACATGCTTTCAACATTCATGCCTTGAGTTGAACCCCACAGCTTCCCATCTTCTAAAGGTGGAAAATAAGAAAGCATGGACAAAATGTATAGAAATACTTAGCCAGCGTGTGTTGTCTGATTCTAAATCTATACATTAAATGTAAATAATATTTAGGTTTCCTCTGCAGGCCTGCTGAAGTGGAAACCCTGCAATATTTGTTACTGCCTTACAGCTTTCCTGGCACCAGGGTAACTCTCATGGAAAATGTGGGATAAGAACAGAATAAAAACTTCATAATTATATGATAAGATATTTGGACAGCAGTATGACTTTTAAGACTAATCTCATAAATTTTATTGTGAAGCTACTGCTTTTGTAGATTTTCACTGAATGTCCCTTACGTGGGCATTTGCATGTATAAAATTAGATCATACTTATAAAACTTTCTTTCTAGTGAACGTCTGTAGTATTATTAGTGAATTATTTTATTTCTACAGATTTTGTGAACTATCTTGTAGAACAGCATTTTTGTTGATACAGAATTTGTGAATATCTTAATACAGGGGAATAAAAATATAAAAATTATAAAGGTCTCTAGAGTATTTCCTTTAAAGTCCAATTAAAAATAGAGTTTTACTAAGACCTGACTTAGGGTGGAGGTAATTCTGGATAAGCCACTACTTTTGAATTATAGCCTCTTATGAAAATGTTAGGAATATTTGTTTCATTTCAGCACTTTCTGGAGACCTCAGAAATTCCTTCTTTCATGCATTTTTCTTTGCTAAAGTTCTTCCAGCCTCTTGACCCCAGGCTCCCCCCTCCCCTGCCATGTTAGTGAGAAAATCTCACAGTTTAATCACAGCTACTCATGTGAAGGGGCTTAAGAGAGGTTTTGAGCAAGGTGGAAGTACTGAGAGTGCCCTCAGCCCTTGTGGGTCATGGATAAGAGCCAGCAATGCCCTGTGCACCATTAGCAGTACAAAGAGTTGTCATTAGCAATGGAAAATCATTCAACAATGGTGTCTACTGCGTCTTGAAAGTACACTAGTCATGCATTATTTTCCCTTTATGTTTGTCTGCCTGGGCTGGGTTTCTGCCTGGCTTTGCTGTGTGAAAAAAAAAAAAATTAAAAATATTTAAAAGAATGTGTAGAGAACCCTAAATCCTTCTATTGCACATTTTCATAGCATTTCATGACTTCTTGCTATTGTATTTATTTTATGTTTACATATGCCTTGAAGAGGAAACTTGAAAGGCCTTTTTCTTTAATTGTGTGGAATTTCACAACGTCTTTGTAGGAAGTTTTCTTCTCATTCAATGTCTTGTGTGATATTTGCACAATGCAAGATAAAACTGGTGTCCTCTATCTTCACACCTCCTTCTGCTGACATGAACACAGATACACATGCATGCCTGTATAAAAACATGTAGTTTTCATCTCCATCTCCTTCTCTTTATTCTGCTCATGCTTCCTGGTCCCAGTACAGCCTCTGCTTGACTAGCTATCTATGTTCAACAGATTTTAATCTGATTAAATGATTGTCACAATATATAAATATAGTGGTTACGGGATACTAACATTTCAAGAGCTGTTGCACACTTTGGATTTATAATAGCTACTTTTTGTAACCATCTGGATTAATATCTGTGTTGTTCTTCCTTGCCTCCACAGTTTTGCAGTCTGCGTTCCTCTGTGTATGCAGTCTGGTTATGTGGCTAGTAAATTCTGGCAAATTCGTTGCCTTGATAATTGTAAATGGCTTTCAAACACATTCTTTGTGCCTCTGACTGTACTGATATGCAAACTTCTAAGCCTTTTTAGGAGTATTTTGTGTTTTGATTAAGGTCCTCACAATCATGGACTAATGACTGGTGGATGATTTGGGTTTTATTGGTGCTGAAGTCATGAACAGAGCTGGACGGAACTGGCAATTCTGTTTCCCAGAAAGAAGTTTCCAAGTTTGTTTTTTCCATACACTTAAGCAAAACAGTGATTTTTTGCAGGGTCTTCATCTATCTGAGCAGTTCAGCTGTGCAGTGATGCAGGGAGCACCTCTTCTTTTCCCAAAGTGATATGCATGTAGTAGTAAACCTGTTTTTCCTCAGTCTAAGCCTCCACTGGGAACAATTAGAGCTTGGCCTGGCATATGAGAGATGCTGATGTGCTGCCTTTTGAATAGCTCCTGAGCTATGACAAGGAATGGGGAAACAAGGCCATTCCCAACCATAAGTATTTGAAAGCGAGACAGAGGTAGATAAGGACTTCCAAATCCATGCCTCACAGCACAGTGAAGGAGAAAGGTGAGCTGATTTCTTAACCAAGCCTTGACGACCTGCCCTTGGGAGGGGCGTCACGGAAACTGATTTTAACAGGGATCTGGTGTCACAGTCTCCATCTCAGCCCCAACTCAAGCTACCTATCAGCCTGGACCAAGTCAGGAAGAAATCCTCATTCCAAGTTTCTTGTATGCGAAGGATGAAGTTCATGTCTCCTCTATGGATTTTCATCTATTACAGAGCTATGGCTTTGCCTCCTCCCCCAAACTGCTGCTCTGCTTTCACTGCAGCTTTTACAAAATTTTAATTACTTTGGAAATGGTCTTGCTAGTTCTGATCAGTCTTGAAAAATGTAAGCAAGCAAGAGTATCGTCTGCCGAAACAAGAGTCAGTCAGCCAGCCTTTACTGCTCAGATTTTGCTACCCAATCTGTTATGCCTGTCACAACAAGTTGTCAGACTGTCACAATAAATGGCCCAAGTTTAGGATGTTGTTTTGTTTAGCCTTTGTGTGAAATACTTTTAAGCACATTTTAGTAGTGTAGTATAATTAAAGTATAGCAAATGAATTCCCAAAGAGGAGAGTAAGTTACACAGTAGTTTAAAATTTCTAGAATAGGATTTTCTATTTGGTTTTTTGCTTACTTGGAGAAAATTGCCACAGTTGGTTCCAGATGGGAATACTGAGTAAATAAACATTGAATAGAAAATTATTATCTGAAAAACATCAAAATAGGAATGTGGTGATTTCATTGCTTATTCAAATTAATTAATTGATAATTGCTACTCTTATGCAAGGTATGCTAGTGCAGCCTGCCAAATATTCACCCCATTAGAGGAAGAAAACCTGGTGTTTTACAAGAAGTTTTACAGCCTGGAGTTGTCTCTGAGCAGAGATGTTAATTTGGTTTCAGTTCTCACTCCTCTTACAGACACTGGTGGGCCTACAGCCATTTATAAGGTTTGTCATCATCTATCCAACCCTCTGAGACAACTGTCTCTACAGCCATCCCTTGTGTGTTTTGACATCACTCAGCATGGTCAAAACTAAACACTTCTGAGACCATACTTCTCAAACCTGCCTTCATCTCCCCAACCACTACCATCAGCAGCATGGGCCACTTGTCATTCAGACCTATGACCTCAGTCATCCTTGACCTCTCTTCATCTTGAGTCATAGATGCGTCTCCTTGTTCCATTCAAATGCTTTCAGAGAGACTATCCTTTACCTCACCATACACGAGACCTTCCCACCCATGTTCTTGTGTTTCTCTGTCTCGCCTTCCTTCACATGCACATTTTTCTTTCATGCAGGAGATGAATGCTCACAGATTTCCCATCCTCCTGACTATGTCGTTAGTGTTTTGAGTAATTTCATTATCTGCCCTCTCATTCTCTTCCTTTGACTTCTTCATGACCATGTCTTTGCTTCTTCCCACTGACCTGCTTGTCATTCTGTGCCATGTCTGCTACTCCATTAACATGCTATGGTGCCAATTTCAGTACACCTCTCTCTTTTGTTTTTATGCAGTTTTTCCATACTAGTACACAAGCCCCTAGAATGTAGTACTTCAATTAAATTTCACTGAAATTTTGAATTTTCAAAGATGCAGACAAGATTTCCAGGTCAGAGAGTGACTGAAATAGAGATTATCAGAGTATCAGTAAATTCTGACAGAAGGGTCACCAAATGCCCACCCCAGTCTTTAACTCCTTCCCTAAATGTCAGCACACTTGCTGAGAAGAGCCATCACTGTGAGCCAGAATGTCTATGTCACTGTAACCAGTGCCAAGTCTGCAGGCCAGACAGAGAAAAGAGCTGCCAATAGCCTGCAACTGACACAACTGTAGAAGCATTCTTGGAGTGCATGGTCATCCGAACTGCTCTTCTGAAAGTCTGGCATTTCACACACGCCAGCCAGACTGCATGCAATTTGAAGGTGGAAAGCTTTTCCCTTTTAGGACCTGGTATATTGAAGAAGCTACCAGAAGTGACGAAATAACAATATTTCGTACAAAAAATATTGTAATTTATACTAGGCTTTCACATATTACAGAATTACAGAACATTGCAGAAGCAAGCAAAAAAATATGGTGTTGTTCAAAATTGGAGAAGAAAGATTATTATATGGTTTTGTGTAAAGCAGAGACAAGAAGTGATTGAGCATACCATACAATGCAGTTAACTTCAAAAATCTATGTGGTTTGTTTTGAATTATAAGTGAATTAATATTATCATTGTTTTCTACTCACATAACTGCACCACAAACAAAGGTTTAGAGTCTCCTTGGGTATTTTGTGGTTTATCAAACAAAAAAGAGGACTAGATCAGGCAACCTGTATACTCATGTATACAATGAGCCTAGTCATGCCAGAGAGTTGCTGCTGCGAATACGCCTTGCAGAAGATGACCATTAGGCAGAAATTGTGAAAATACCTCCTCACTAGGCCAAGTGGGTTAGTATGCAGGAGAGATCACCCTGGTCAGCACTACTGTAACCTTCAGAAATTTGGACAAATGCTTCCAGGGACCTTCTTTTGTCTTGGTTAAACAGAGACCATCCCTCTGCACCAAGTCAAACAGCTGCAGTGTGACCTCTAAGTCGTTTTGTTCAAGACAAGTTACAGGACATGTTGTGGCATGTACCACACCAGAAGAGAAGTGGTCCCTATTGCAGAAGTCTTGTTCTCCAAGACAAGAATAGGCAAGAATCAAGGTCAGCAGAAAAGACGTATTAATGACCACCCTTCTGATGATGTGGAACGGAAGGATGAAAATCATGCTGGTTAACCAAAGTCACACAGCACTGAGCCACATCCTTCTGACTCCTCAGCCAGGGTCTGAACCAGAAACCTTCCTTCTGGTTTGTCTCAAAGAGAAACTGCAGCCTCCTTGGAAATAAAGGGCAGTAGAAACACTAGGATTCAACTTAGTAAAATGATTACACTTCGTAAAACTTTTTCCACTAGAAATAATGTGCTCAGTGTCGCAGAACAGCAAGAGAATAACATGGATCATGGATAAAGAAATCTGAGGAAATAGGTAGAGAATAAATTCTATTAATGTAAAAACTCATTTAATTTAAAACTAAATAATTTCTTACGAAAAAATGAACTACAGGCTATGGCATAGCATTTTCAGTGGTCGTGGTGGTGGGTGTCTAAAGAAATTCTTTTTAAGAAAGTATTTGATTGAAAAACATTAATGCTTGGTGGAAAGGCAAGGATGGCTCTTCAGGGCTGATGTTTAGATTTCTGAAGTTAGTGGGAAGGGTACTATGTAATAACTGTTGTGTTGGCTCAGTTTCACACTGGGACAAGCAGTGTGATGTGCAAGCTGGCAGAGAACAGAAGGTGCACTGGACCACAACAGACCAGATATTTAGCTCACATCACTAGAGCTAAACCTTTTAACAATATTGACAATCTACTAGTTCCCGGTGCATGTACTTAAAGGTTTTGGATTATCCAGAAGAAATGTTTTTGATACCTGAAATCTTTATACATTTCCCATGCTACTTGTCAGACATGCTTGCAGAACTGATCTGCAATGCATCCAGTGTCACCTATTTTACCCAACTGCTAATGATATTATCCTCACGGTGCCATATATTAGATTTGCAAATGACATTGTTAGCCTTAGATAAACATCAAGGCTTGTCTTCTAAGACAAGGTGTTTATAGAAAGACACCGATGTACACAGAGCTCTGTGGCTGTGCGTTGTGTTGAGCAGTGTCCATTGCTCAGGAGAGCTTCTGTTGCTTTGCATTTGCTGAATCATTAGCTCCCATGGAATCTCCTTTTTCCTTCTTTCCTACTAGTTTTCTCTCAAGTAGCCTTTCCCCCACCTCATACTTTCTTCCTACCAGCACTGAAGCATATGTAGACATGACAAGGCAGACCAGTGATCTCAACATTTAGGTTAGCATTTTCTACATTAAAAGTGATTTAATCTTAGAATGTATTTCCTTTCTGTGTTTTGGATTTTTTTAATCCTAATTTCTGTTGTTTTTAACTAAGGGTTTTCATTTACAGATTTACAGTATAGCTGCAGCTGGCGGGCACCTCTGGAGATGATCTAGCTGACCCATTAAAGCAGGATCTCTTGGAGCAGGCTGCCCAGGACATGACCAGTCAGATTTTGAATATCTCAAGGGATGGAGACTCCACAACCTCTCTGAGCAACCTGCTCAACTGCTCTACCACCCTCACAGTAAAAAGTGGAGATTTATTAAACATTCAAGTGGAATTTACTGTGATTCATTTTGTGTTCATGCCTTCTTATTTACTTACTGGATACCCCTGAGAAGAGTCTACCTCTGTCTTCCTTACTCCCATCTGGTTTATATAACCACGTGTATGTGTATATCCACTCACCCACCCACCTTGCCTTCTCTTCCTCAGACTACACCACTGCAGCTCTTGTAGCCTCTCCTGACAGACAACCTAGCTAAATCATTGCACAAAATCATGTATCATTCTGAAATTATATTAGGCCAAAGTGTATTAATTTAATTTTTTTATGTTATAAATGGTGTGAAGAGACATCAGAATAAGCCACAGTCATGTTGAAGAATGATGTGATAACCTATCGGAATATCAATTTGGATTATTTTGGATTAAGAGTCCTCTGTTGACATTAAATTGGTGCCATTTCTGCAGTTTAAATAGGCCTTAATTTCCCTGGAAGGTCGTTTTCTGTATTTTTCCTCTCATCTCCTTTTGTCTACTACAGCCCAGTGTTTGACATTTTTATGATTTAATCCTCTAGTGATAGCTTCACTTGTGACTCTGTCAGACCTAGAGATTGTGAGTTTCTTTTCTGTGTTCCTCACATGCTCCTTGCACAGCTGTGGTAGCTGGGAAGAAACCCCTGTGATTAGGATTCACTTTTGTTTCACTTTACAAAGGTGAAAATTACCAGCTAGCCTTTTAAGTTAAAAATGAAGCATCTTTCTCATTTTCGCTGTGCACTGTCTTGAAAACAACTTAGGGACATATAAACACTTCAGTTTGAAGCTGCTGACTAAATTTGACTAAAACTTTTGTTTTATTTTGATTATTCCAAAGCTTGCTTTCTTGACTATTAGGATATAAGCAATTAACACTATCCACATTACATTGAGATTACTTCTCCATAGCTAAAATGATTCTTATGCAAATGCAAAATAAATATCTAAAAGTGCAGGCACTTTTATTCCTAAGTACTATTCAGTCTGTTTATAAGAAGAGGGGAGAGCTGATCTCAAGAAAAAACATTCTGTAGTCTTCTCTGTAATGGGCAGTATTTCGTAGTGATTTGGCTGGACAGGCTGGTCATTTACTTTTCAGCACAATGAAAATAATTTATGATTTCTGTGCAACAAGGTCTGCAGTCCTGCCTTTCAAGGACAAATACTGTTTTCTCAGAGAATCTACTTGTGATTGACTAGATATGATGTAAGGTTATAAATACCTGACTACAAGTAACTTCAAAACTTGAAGAACCACTGTCACTACGCCATGAGTTTTTCCCTACTTTGTATCAGGCTTATGTTACTTGAAGTCAGGCATTTGCAACCTTGTTACCGTAAGCAACTTGTTCTAAAATAACTCTTTCAGACTTGATTTAGAGTTTTAGAAAGTAAGCATTCTTTTTTGCAGTGCCAGTTGCACAGGGGATAGCTCCACGTAATGTGCCTGCCAGAGTATCTAACAGCACAAATATATATGGTTAATGTATACACAGTCATCAGTTTTCTGAGAAATGATTAACATATTAATACAATTTCTTGGAATAATTAACATATGCAAGTGTTTTTGATGCATGTGTCCACATTCTTTGGTGGCCCTTGGTGGTCATCGATAGTCTTCCTCACTGTGTCGGCTAGTTGAACTCAGCCTCCGCGCATGCTCAGTCCTTCTCCTTAGGTTTACATACCTTGTTATCTACGAACCAGTTTACACTAGTACTACCCTTATATCTCATTCTATTCAAACACAGTGTCTCAGAACAAGCTGCTTTATGTATGAGCACTTGGCCTAGATGTGCAATTTTAGTGGGAAAGGAATGCAGTTTTAGCAAGAGAAAAACTGTATGTCCTTCAGTTATTATATCAACCTCACAAACCTAAACCTGGTACAGAATGAACAACAGCCACCAGCCCAGTTCTGGGCTCTGACCTGGGGGAGCTGGATGGGATTACAGAGCAGTTACTACCTGCTCAACCGAGGGAAGACTAATAACAGGCCCTTAGCATCAGATTACTTACTTCTTGGCTGTGGAAGGCTGAGACCCGGTAAGGGCTACCAAGCACTATTTTTTTTTATAACAGAGTAAAACACTCAACAGAAACATTCACTGTTTTGTCATTCTCCATCACAGACTGCATCAGCAGTTCCTGCTTGGTAGTTCTGGTGACAGAGCATCCATTAGCAGTGCATTTTTAGCTCCTTGTGCATGCAGGAAGCCAGCAGGAGCAGGAGTATCACTCTTCTTAACAGGTGGTTGGAGGCAGTAGTGGTATTTGGCACACCATAGTGCTGATCCCCCAGAACTTCAAGAGGATAACTTCAAAGTACACTTTATGGCATCAGATGGCCATAGGAGAGAGAAAGAAGCACAGCAGCAACGATAGTTTTCTTCTGCCATCATTGTGAGGCAGACAGAGAAAAGGAGGGAAAAGAAGATTTGAAAACTTCAACAATATAAGTTTAAAAAGGCAAAACCAAAAAATGCCATTACCAGCATGCCCATGTTTTTTAAATAAACCTTACATTGCAGGTTGGATCTTGAAACCTTACACCATAGCTGATGACCCAAAGAAGCAGCTTAATTGCTTGAGAAGCCCTTTATTTCTTCTGCCTGGTTCTCCAAGTTATTTCATAATCCATGTTACACTGAGAGACAGAGCAGCTGTGTGTATGGAAGGGGGAAGTTGTGCACCAATCCTTATTCACTATATGAGCAGTGGACCAGAACAAGACTTCAAAAAGATATTAGCAAGTGTAGTTGTTATAGTTGCTTCTATGCTGTCGACTGGTAAACTTCTTAAAAGTGGATTATTAGCATGTTTATGGAAAGCCAGGCATTTTTGAAATGTGTCAGATGCCACATTAGGAAATTTGGAGAAACACTGGAAATGTTTACTAGAGTCTCTCAGAAGTTTTAAGAAATAATTAGCAAACCCTTTTTAGTGAAATCTAGCCTCTGTTCAGAGATGACAAGGGGTATTCCTTAATCACAGTTACCAGTGGCTTAGCAAAACTAATGGATGATGCAGTCTAAAGTCCAGCTGCTGTGGTAGGTGTAGGAAAACAAAGGTCCTAATCACTTTCCAACAACTCTGACGATCTCTTGTTAATACTTGTGTCCTCACTAAATTCCCTGTGAAAGTCACTATGAGCTTGGAAAAGTTGCTGGATTGTCTCTGCGAAATAGAAATAATTCAGCCAAACTTCCCTAAAGCATGAGGACTAGTAAGGTGCTACAATTTGTAGGGTTTCTAAAGTTAGTAGTAATGACTGTATGTTAGTATTTTTATTGTTTTATAAAAGATACTATATTATTTTCTGTACTATTATTTTGAACATGTTACACTGGTAAACTAGGGCAAAGGACCATTGCTAGCAGTAGCTTTATGCTTCTTTACATTACTTTACCTTACAAGCAACATAAATACAATCTTTTATGTGATTCACCTGGGTAGGACAAGAATCTTCTGCTATTTGTTCAACAGAAAATGTGTGAAACATTGTGTAACTGGTGGAAACCTCTCATTCCTTCCCACACCGAAATAATGACTGCTCTAAATTTGCGCATGTAGACTTTAAGAAAGATCACCAGTTTTGGTATGGAAAGGAGCCAATGAAGTGGAAGCTGCATCTTCCTTCCATGTTCTGTTACTAGCTGACATGTTCTGCTGCAAGACTCTGTTATGGCAGCTGCTGTCTCTGACAGATTATTCAGATGGCTGCTTTGGATAAGTCAGTATGCTTACACCCCTGAGCTCTCACTTATGTCTTTCTATGGGTGAAAGTTGTTACTTTTGCCTGCCCACTCCTCTCCAGCTAAGTCAAGCACTGCAGGCTTCCTGAAATGTGGTGGAAAGAAATGACTGATTAGAGACACCAACCGTGACTGTGACTATTGCATAGCAGCATGTTAACTAAGAGTCTTATGAAAATATCCCTAGCCAGACCACACAGAGGTGTGTCTCTCCAGGAAGAGCACTGTGTTGGGAAATAGCTCTCTGTCCCTCTCTGGTTGCGTACCACCAATTTGTGGAAAGAGACTCTACAACTCAGAGAGATTTATAAAGCAGGTATGTTTACTCCAGCGCTGGGGTGCAAAGGGATTTCTCCTCAAAGCTTGCACACCCCCAGCACATTTTACCAAAACTTATAGAGTGTGGATTTACATTTGCTGAGGTGTGGCTGGAGCTGTCTGGAAGAGAAGGATCTGGGGTTTCTAATTGACAAGCAGCTGAACATGATCCAGCAGTGTGCCCAGGAGGACAAGAAAGCCAACGGCATCCTGGCTTGTGTCAGCAATAGTGTGACCAGCAGAAGTAGGGAGGTGAGAGTCCCCCTGTACTCTGGTGAGGCCACACCTGGAGTGTTGTGTCCAGTTTTGGGCACCTCAATACCAGAGAGATCTCGAGGTGCTGGAGCAAGTGCAGAGGAGGGCAATGAAGCCGGTGAAGGGCCTGGAGAATAAATCCTGTGAGGAGAGATTGAAGGAGCTGGGACTGTTTAGTGTGAGGAAGAGAAGGCTGAGGGGAGACCTCATCACTCTCTACAGCTCCCTGAAAGGACATTGTAGAGAGGTTGGTGCTGGGCTCTTCTCACAGGGGATTAGTGACAGAGCAAGGGGGAATGGCTTTAAACTGAAACAGGGGAGGCTTAGACTGGACATTAGGAAAAAAATTTTCACAGAAAGAGTGGTCAGACAGTGGAACAGGCTGCCCAGGGAGGTGGTGGAGTCACCATCCCTGGATGTGTTTAAGGGTCGTTTATTAATAGATGAGCTGTTGGGGGATATGGTGTAAGGGAGAACTTTGTAGAGTAGGGCTGATGGTCCCTACTCTACAAAGGATCCCAAGGATCTTTTCCAACCTGAATGATTCTACGATTCTATGATTCATTAGATTACATAATGCAAATATCCATATGCATAAGTAAGGCTGGGTTAGTTCAAAAGGCTGGTGTCATCAGTTTATGTTATCTTTGCATCTGTGCATTGCCTCCTGGTGGTCATCTTTGGGAGTCTTTTGGAGTAGCTTGTAGTCTTTATCACTTTGTACTTTTCCTCGGAGAATGCACAGATTCTCTCAGCCAATTTCTTGAACAACAAGAGTGGATTCAGCAAGTTTACTCATTCTATCTTATCTAAAAGTACCAGTGTATCAATTTCTACTGTCCATGTATGACTATCCATTACAAAGACTAAACTAGCTAGAGCACATCTGCTTTCCAAGGACAAGACACATTTTTGCCAAACATAGTAATTCTTGGTAAGTTTCCACAGAAAACTGCTTTGTTTTGATGAACACAGTAGCAGTAGCCCTTGGTAAGCTTCCACAGAACAGTCAGGGCAAGCAGGATTATTAAGCGGTATTTAGAAATCATTATAAGTAAATAAGTTGCAAAATAGGTGATCATTTCCTTGTATCACCACCATGGACTCACCCACAAAATACATATACCATGGTCCCAGGCAGAAGGTTTTGTCCTCTTTCTTACCCTGTCTCCTTTGACTTGCTTTCTCACATAGCAGAGGTGTGCCCAGGGAGACAGAGAAGCAATTTCTCTTGGTCCATGCAGCTGCAGATGATACGCAATGGTAGACGAGGTTGCTTGCAGAGTCCTGCACTACATCTCCCACCCAGCCTCTCAATGTCACTTCTGGACCTGTTTAGGCTGACCTTTCACTGGGGTACACAGGGAAGTGAGGAACCCAAGAAGCAAAGCCCTGTGTGGCACAGGCACTTCTACCAACAGCAGCACCCACACTGCCACATGCCCCAGCTTCAGCGTGACACCTTGCATCTGCGCACAGGCTCGCCATCGTCTCAGCTGGAGACCTGCCTTGAATAGAAAATAAAATATCACCAGGCCCCTTCTTCCCAATTTCAGTTCCTGTAACATTATTTTAGTTACTGGAACTTGCTTTGTAATTAATTAGGTCATTTATTTTCTAGCCTATTCATTTTTAAATTTTTTTTTACTGCTTTTATTATTTTTCTTTACTAAATGTGGGAGAAAACTGGTCTGGTATCAATACTCTGTATAAAAAACAGGTCAGAAATATAGATCCCCAACAATTTTGATTCAATCCAAAGAAAAAGGCAAAAAATGTACCTACAAGTTTTTGGAGTGTAAAGAGTAGACAGAAGGCAATCTATTGTGAAGGGGTTTCAGTGGATGGACCTTACATCATGATTTTTGCTTAACAAGTACTATTTTTATTTTCCCAAACATATTACCATTATAAAGGAAATTAATTTGTTGTTCTCAGGTGTCAGCCCTGGGATTATTTTGTATTTTATGTGCATATAATTCTGTTCTGATGCATGCATACATGTTCTTTGTGAATGTGTGACAGGTGTGGAGGAAGACTTTGTTATACCTCTTAAGAAAGGAAGGCAGGTTGTCACCAGCAAAAAGATAGCCTTTCAAATAACATTACATTTGCAGACCTCCAGGGATTTCAACTGAGGATCTAGCCATGTATGTTTGTTATCTCCAGATAAATCTGCCTGGTATGAGCCTGCTCTGTATAAATGAGAGTCACACTAAGTGGTCCCAAAAGCAAAGGGTCTATGATGGGTTTACAACAGTTAAAAGCATGTACTAGATGGATCCAAAATCTGTCCTGGTATATTATGTTCTGATTTGTGAGATGTGCAGCATCAGCCCTGTGACAGTAGCTCAAAGAGAAAGTAACATCTGCTGTATGACTGGCTGGCAAAACCTTTTTGTAATTATAATCAAGCAGCAATTATTTTCACAGAATCACAGAATTATCTAGGTTAGAAAAGACCTTGAAGATCATCCAGTCCAACCATCAACCTAACACTGACAGTTCCCAACTTCACCAGATCCCTCAGCGCTATGTCGACCCGACTCTCAAACACTTCCAGGGATGGGGACTCCACCACCTCCCTGGGCAGCCCATTCCAACGCCTAACAACCCCTTCTGGAAAGAAATGCTTCCTAATATCCAGTCTAAACCTTCCCTGGAAAAACTTGACGCCGTTACCTCTTGTCCTGTCACTTGTTACTTGGCTCAGGAGACTCATCCCCAGCTCTCTGCACCCTCCTTTCAGACAACTGAGATATGTATCCTTCGTATTCTCGAATGTCCATTCCAAACAAAGTGAATGATGTTATACACATAGTTTTGCTATTAAAATATATAATAGTGCTGTAAGTAGTTACTAAACAAGGATTTCTGAAAGCCTCATTCATTGTGATTCTGCCGTTTTCTTAAGTTCTCTGTAAAGAAGTCTTGGATTGTCCTAGATCATTGTGAAATACCGAACAGCTGATGTATAGCATCATGAACAAATCTGTTTATAAATACAAACATTGCACACAGGACCCCTATAATATGTTCAGCCAGGCAACTGATGTTTATAGCTTGCTGTATGTAAAAAACATTGCTTTTCCAGTCTTGTAATGTTAATGATGTATTTAAAAACAACTTGCTCATTTGGAGAAAAATGTTCTGATATGAGCATTATCCATTGAAAAATCCCACGCTGACTGCAAACCTCCAGAATGCCTTGGTTTTGTTAATGTTGATCATGTTAATGCAGTTGTGGCAGAGGATGATTTCCTCAGTTGCAGCTCTTGCAGTCATGCATGACTGACTTAGGTGGAAGGATTATTATGAGTGTTTGTCTTACTTAAAATGTCCTACCCTTAAAATGTAAGATACAGTTCTATTTGTAAACAACTGAAGCATAATACAGCAATACATCATGTAAAGTTATAATCACTGTCAAAATGACAGGGCTACATCACAGAAAGTGACTGCTGTAATTGACAGAGATGGTGATCGGGCTCTGAAATTGTTTTCTGATTGCATATTCATGATTCCCCTCTATAATATGCTACAGCTACTGTGTGAGTTATTCCAAGTGGATGCTTTAACATGGCTACGACTGACACCTTGTACTTTGAGATCTGCAAGTCTAATCTTCAACACTGTTCCCTCCACCATTTTTCCAAATGTCTCTTGACATGTGGACTTAGTTGTGGGATGCATCAAAGAACACCAAGCAGTTGCATCCATGTTGCCACACTGGTGATGGTGGTTTACTGGTAACACAATACTGCAGTGTCTGCCACCATACAGCCCACCCACCAGTACACTCATTCTGCAGTAGCAGAGAAACACTCTTTAATACAAGTCTGTGAACAGGTCATTTTTCTGAGTTGCTCTCTGGCCTTGGGTAGCTATTTGTAAGCTGGCTTGTTTATTAGCTAATTGTTTACTTGTTTGTAAATTATTAGACAGCGACTTCCAACATGGTGTGCCATAACCCTCCACTGGTGGGCGAATGGTAAATGTGGAGACCTGCAGAAATAAAGTCCTTCATCAGTCTTGTACATAAGTAGAAGGCAATGATCTCCCTCCTTTTCTGATGGTGAATATTGCATTTCCATTCAAGCTTAGAGAGGAGTTTGGAGGCAACAAGGTAAATTTGTCTGTGGCATGCTGCTTAGCTGCTGCGCTCCTTACATTCTGCTCTGTCACACAATGATCAGAAGTGGTCTTCACTGCTCCTGACTAGCAAAGGGCTTTTTCCAAAACACAACAGTCCCATGATCTCCACTGTGGAATGGACACCTGGGTGCAGCTGGCAAAGGCAGAAAATCTATCACCCTGCTGTATTTACATTAAAGTGTATGAAGCAGGAAAGGTTCAGCTCAGAGTCTGCACCATTATTTTCTGGAAACAGTCCTGATAGGTGAGGCAGCTGGCTTTAGCTAAGGATACATACCTCTCTGCTTGCTCCTTTCAGATTCAGTATGTTGCCACGGTGTCTTCCCTGAGAGCAAAGCCATTCCAGACTCCTGAGTTGGCTTGTCTTAGCCAGCAGCACAGGCATATGGAAACGTGTCCTACAGCCAGCAGGTGATATTTTAATGTAGGTGCGGTCCAGGCTGAGGTATGCTCTCTAGGGATGAATGGTTCCCAAAAGTGATTTAAAGTTGTACCATGGCTTGCATGGAACTGCTGTTGTCCCTTTAGAATTACTAATCTGAAATAAACAGAGCTGGGCATGCACTGCAGCTTTTGTTTCACATTAAATGTGAAATTTCCAAACTTGGGCAAAACATCAGCTTTCCAGTTGGGTGATGAAACTTCAGAAAAGTGTTCTATCTAAAATATTTAGTTGTATTTTATGTTTAGATGCTATGCTTTGATTTTTTTTACTTTCAAATTTTACTCCTTTGTAAACAAATACATATATATATTAAAGAATGTCAAAAGAAGCTAAAATTTCTAGTTAGCACTGAGACTGGCCTCCCTCAAAACAAGTTGCACTTACACCACGTATTTATGATTGTCCATCACAACTGCAGCCATTCCAATATTTCATCCAAGCACCTGATTTCACTAATGTTAGTGCAATGTGTTGTGAAAGATACCTGGCACATGGGTTCCAAACAGCCTGATTAAGTCAGTAATACAACTAGACTGGTAAGGGATGTTTCTTCTATAATTTCATAAATAACAAGAAATAATTTATGTGTTGGTAGATTGTCCCATCAGCTCTAAAATACTGTTAATTCAAGGTTTTCCACTCTGCTCAATATGATCACATTCACTGCACAGACATGCATAGACAAGTGTGTTTATTGTACAGAAATCCACATGGTAGTGTGTGCTCCTGTGTATCTTGGGGATCAGGACAGATAAGCTGCACTGAACACTGCCTGATACCTGTTTCTGTTTCTGGACTTCACATGCTAATTCATCTCACAGTTCTTCAACTTTCGTGATCTTAATGTAGTCTTTGTTCTGATCCAACCCTGTTTTCCTCAACTGCAGGAGGCAGGGAAGAGAAATAATAGTGATTTTCCTGCTCAGACTGCAGGCTGGCTTGTCTTTTCAGATACACAAGGCATCAGCTGTAGTCAATTCTACACGCAATTTGAGTGTTTGCATCACTGGATCCATTTTGAAGATGTGAAGCCTGAACTTTGCAGAACTTTCACGATGGTGAATCTGTTTGCCCTTCTGATTTGCAGGTGTTAGCATCTTCCAGACAACCTCTTCTCTCAGGCAGAACAATGCCTGTAGCTGTTGTGGTGGTGCAATTCTTACCCCTCCCTGCCCTCCTTGTTGTGCTGCTTGGTGCCAGATGTGATTCCATCCACATTCCCCCAGGCCATACACCAATCTGTGGAGATAAGGACTGATAACCTTGAGGAGCCTGGCTCCTGCCCCTCCCAAATGCTTGGAAAGGGTTATAACGGCCCATCATCTCCTGATGGCCTGACACACCTGTGCCTGGGATGTGATCAGATGGAACAATAACAGGGTTTCGTTATTCAAATTCTTGTGCAACTGCCCGAAGGCACCAGACAGTATTTGACAAAAGTCAATTATCTTGGATCCTATAAACTGCAACCACCAGAGAGACCCTTTGAGCTCTCCTGGATCGCAGCGGGCCTGTGACCAGCATGAACTGGGATGCCTCTCAGGTACCAAAAACCTTAAGGTGTCGTCTGCTCTAGATGGAAGGCCAGAGTGAAGTCCCCCCGCTCGAGTCTCAATTATCGCCCGTTGAGGAATGCCGAGGCATTGAGAGTATTTGCTCTAAACTCGAGAGGGAAATTTTCTTTGCGCTAGCTTCTATTTCACCTGTTTATTGGTGTGTGTGTGTGTGTGTGTACGTACCCTTACCCTTGTTCCTGTGTGCTTGTCCCTCTTGTGTTCATTTTACCGAATCCAAACCCCTTTGTTCCTGTATGTATATGTCTGGTTTGTGTATGCGCATGTACATATGTGTAGAAATTAAGGTACCGTTAAGTAAGTTAGAGTGAATATTGTCATTTTAGAACCTGGATAAGTTGCTTTTCTTTCTGAGTTATTTTGTATTGACAAATAGTTGTTAGTTATTAATAAATCTAGATTATTTTCCTAAATCATTACGATGTCAATACTTTCATCCGCAACAGCTGTCTTGGCTGAAGAACCAGCTCCAGCATTTGAAAGGGGGAATTGATTGGTTCTCTTCTGTGACTGCTGTAGGCACTACGGTGGCTGACCGTGTATGTCCAAGGATTTCATGTGCTCCCAGTTCTGCTATTAAATGCTGCAATTCTCCCAGTAAACCAGACCTATATAAGGACTTAACAAATTTTTAGGGGTCTGGATTTATGTTAAATTTAGTTCTCATAGGTTTATGTGGTGTTTTAAGGACACTGTACTGGTAAGACTTAGAAATCCCTTTCCAGGTGAAGCTTGACCTGTTACCTGGGAGCAGGGCATTAAAGTCCTCTTTGATTCACGGAAAAACAACTTGAATAGAGTTATAAAGCAGAGTTATAAAGCAGGTATGTTTACTCCAGCGCCGGGGTGCAAGGGGATCTCTCCACAAAGCTTTCACACCCACCACACATTTTGCCAAAAACTCATAGAGTGTGGATATCCGTATTCATTGGGTTACATAACACAAACATTGGATATCCGTATTCATTGGGTTACATAACACAAACATACATATGCATGAGTAAGGCTGGGGTAGTTAGAAAGGCTGATGTCAGCAGTTTGTCATCTTTGCACCTGGGCATTGCCTCCTGGGGGGGGTCTTCAGGGGTCTTTGGGAGGAAGGCTCATAGACTCCTCACTTTGTTTTTTCCCCGGAGCATGCTCAGATTCTCTTGGACAATTTCTTGACTAACAAGAGTGTTTGTCAGACAGTTTACTTTCTGTCTCATCTAAGAGAACCAATAGAACTTCTACCATTCGTATATGGCTATCTTTACTCATTAGCAAAATTCCAACTAGTTAGAGCCACCTGTTACTCAAGGCCAGAGGTATAATATTTTGCTGAACATTGTAATCCTTGGTAGATTTTCACAGTGAACTGCTTTGTTTTGATGAACACTGTAGTCCTTGGTGAAATTCCACAGAACAGTCTGGGCAAGCAGGAATCTTAGCAATATTTAAAAAAATACTATAACTTGCTATAAATAAGTAAATAAGTTGCTAAGGAGTTTTCTATAAGTAAATAAGTAAATCTCAAAACAAGTAATCATTTCTCTGTATCACTTTAAAAGACTTGGATGTCCCATTTCAGGCTCCAGAAGGAACAACATGTCTGCATTCAGAGACATGCTGATAAAACAGGAAAAGTAGTATTATAAAAAGGAAAAAGTGTTGCACATGAAAAGGCTGATGTGTCTGAAAAGCATAATCCATCAAATTCCTAGAAGAAGACTATCCCTTAATATTGTTCACTGAGAGAGAGCCTGACAAGGTTGTTGGTTATTGCCAAAAAGTATCAAACTTTTAGTGGGAAAGAAAATCAGTATAAGCACCATTGTAATGCAGACTCCAAGGCTGTGGTATGTATTAGTGCACCTGGAACATTCATGAAGCACAGCAATACATCACATAATGCACACCAGAATTATATTATGCTATAGTTTGGGTAAAATAACTCCTGCACCATGTGAGGGGGCAACCAGCCCCTTATATGCAACCGTGAGCCTTGAAACAAACATGAGGCTATTCTCTTTCCCCTGTATGTGTGGTCTAGAAAACACTTGTGACCATCCACATTTTGGAAGAGGTGACAACAAGGAAGATAATTTTTATAAAATCATGATGCATTTTTGCAATCCTACAACTTTTTAGAGGTGTCATACATTGATGTGAAACATTGTACATTTTGTCATTATGTCCTGATAATGTTTTTTCTGTTAGCGTTAATAGCCTTATCAATTTTTAATGCATGCTGGAAATTTTTTGAGAAAAAAAAATCCATGGTAAAACGCAGTTTATGAAAAATTGAAAGGTTTTGTAGTCATTTTCCCCATTTTGAAAAAAAAAAACCCAAAACAAGCAAACAAAAAAAACCCCAAAACCCCCCAAACCCCCACAAAGCACCAAGAAATTAAAGCTTTTTAATATATTTTGTGTTTTCTTATGTCAAAGTATTTTGTAAATGTCAAACCAGCTTTTGCTTCAATTTGTAGAGTATATTAATAGGATGTATGTGTATATATTATAAGCATATTAGTATATGCTTAATATTCCACTTTTAAAGTTTTCTAATAAAAGGTTCTCCTTGAGAACCTTGAGAGTGTTTTGATGGTGTTGGCAAATGTTTAAAAGTTCATAAAATTAGTATTTTCCGGTTTTTATTTCATGGTAAATATATGAATCTTTTTTGGTTTCTAGATGAAGTAATATTTCTCAACTAATTGCTAGCAAGGTCTTCAGAACAATTTTCATTTTTTTTCTGAGAACTAATGATGCATGATTTTACTCACAAGATGGCAGTGATGAGTTGTGAAATTTACTGTAAAAGTGGTATGGCGACACATAAAAACCTGTGTCAAAACAGAAGATACAGGTTTGATAAACCAACGAGAATGAGGCTATTAGAGACTCATGGAAAGCTCTAGCTTTAGTTCACTCTTCTGTGACCAGACAGAGCAGCATGTATTTTATTGTAAGATCATATACCATGGTGCTTTTAGATAGCAAGCTAAAATTGGCTGCAAGACCTAATTACAATCACATGAGATAATTTTTAACTGAAGTGTGTGTGGTTTTGCGTAGAAATTTCTCTCTCACATACATATTTTTATATTCATATGGCTGCAAACTGTTCACATATGAAATCTGCTGTTAACTGAATAGTGAGAACCTACACATTATTTTGCCTGGAAAAAAAATTCAAGCAGCAAAGACATCTCAAGGGACAAAAGAGGAGAAAGTCACTACAAATGTAATGACAAATACATAGTAGGAAAGTGGTATTTTATTGATAATGTTAATTAATAATTTATTATTCCAAATTTTGCTCTGAATCTCATTCACATCAACATTAAAATATCCGTAAGTCATGAAATTTTGCACAGCAGTTGAGTTGCCGTAAACATACAATAAAGACCCTGTTCAGTCATGACGGCAGCCATCATCAGAATGAACACAACCATCTACCCTATTCCTAATTGAGAAATGCAAAGACATTTTCCCACCATCATCATAAAAATTCTGCAATTCTTTTCATCTCTGATTTAGTCTAAGCTTGGCAAGAAATCACATGGGAGTAGGGAAGCTGAAACAGCAAATACCAAGCCTTAAACTAAAGATGGATTTTTTTTGCCTTTTTTATATGAAGCAGGGCAGCGTGGACTGTGTGTCTATTTACACATATATATATATGTACGCACACACACATACACACTATTTCCAGTTTTTCCAACTCTTTTACCCAGCAGAATGTATATTTATATTCTTATGTATGAATCCTACTTTAAAGTGACAATTGAAAGACTAAACATTTTCTGAAGATGGTGGTAGAGAGTAGATCTCCATCTGGTGAAAAGCAGCAGTCTGAAGACACAGGGAACAATGCTAACTTGCGGTGCTCAGGAACTGTCTATGTCATTTAGGCCCTGCCTAAATCACAGCTGTCTGCGAAGGATGGCAGATTTACTAGAGGTAATATAGAGCCTTCTTGTGGGATTTCTATGAGGAAATGTTTAATCCAAATAGATCCCAACTGAAGTTAAAAAAGGCTATTCAGAAATCATGTCTTGGCCCCATCCAGCATCTACTCTCACTGATAAAGGATCACATTCAAAAATACCTGTGTCTTTTCAAAACACAAGTGGGGTGGCTGAGAACATCCGCTTTCCAGCATACCAAGGAGCTGAGGCAGCAAACAGACTCTTGGTACTTTATTCAAACATTGCAAAGTCAAGTTTCCACTTTGCAGCTTCATGATGAGTTTCAAACAAGATGATGTTATTACAAGCATCAGCTTGCCCTTCAGAATCAAGAGGAGCTGTCAAACAGGTTCAAAGCCAGCAATGCAGCAAACTTGGAAGAAAATGATTTGTGAGTAGCAGTGGATGGAAAATTGACTATGAGCCAGCAATGTGTGCTCTCAACCCAGAAAGCCAGCTGTGTCCTGGGCTGCATCAAGAGAAATGTGACCAGTAGATTGAGGGAGGAGATTCTTCACCTCTACTCTGCTCTTGTGACATCCCACCTGCAGTGCTGTGTCCAGCTCTGTGGCCCCCAACGTAAGAAGGACATAAACGTGCTTGAGTGGGTCCAGAGGAGGCCATGAAGATGCGCAGGGTGCTGGAGCACCTCCCCTACGAGGACAGGCTGAAAGAGTTGGTGTTGTTCATCCCAGAGAATAGAAGGCTCTGGGGAGACCATATAGCAGCATTCCAGTGCTTAAAGGAGCTACAGGAAAGATGGGGAGGGACTCTGCATCAGGGAGTGTAGGGATAGGATGAGGGGGAACAGGTTTAAGCTGAAAGAGGGCAGATTCAGATTATAAGAAAGAAATTGTTTACTGTGAGGGTGGTGAGACACAGGCACAGGCTGTCCAGAGAAGCTGTGGCTGCCCCCTCCCTGGCAGTGTTCAAGGCCAGGTTGGACGGGGCTCTGAGAAACCTGGGCTGGTGGAAGGTGTCCCTGCCCATGGCAGGGGCTTGGAACTCGATGATCTTTAAGGTCCTTTCCAACTCAAACCAGTCTATGGCTCTATGATTCTATGATTGGCTTTTTCAGCTGCTATAAAATGGACAAGGAGAGCTATGGTAGAGTGCAGATGACAAGAAAAGCTTGATGGGAGCCTTTGTATAACTCTAAGTTGCCCTGACTGGCCGTCTGTTGCTATTACTCTGTCTGGGCTTCAAGAGTACTGTGATTTACAGAAATGCACGTTTAGAGGTCACAAAGACTGTGGAAATCATCTCCCTGTTACTGAACAAATATGGATTTAGGCCATGGCTTAAATTGCTTACCTAAGCTGTTGGGAAAGAAATTCCAGTGGGAAGGTTTTTCCACAAGTGACCCAAAATGTTCCTGCCCTGAGAGTTTGACAGCTTTTGTTAATCTCTAGCAAAGCTTTCCTTATAATCTGTTGTCTGCATTTGAAATCTGTTGTGCAGCCAGTGAAATACAGGAAGAAAAAACGGCCATGATTCTCGTTATAAAACAGATGCACTTATTTGAAGAAAACTGCCTTATTCTTCTATATGTGGGTTTTTTAAAAATTATTATTTTATTTTTAGTGATTGTTTACATCACACGAAAAGTATGTTCTTTCAACTCTTTGCCACTTTTTTTTTTTTTTTTTTTTTTTTTAAATCCTGTTTCAAACGCTTTCCACTTTATCTCTACATTTTTTTCAAATATGGTGCCTGAAACCAGAGTCAGTTCTTCTGGAGTCAGTGCTTCTGACTTCACCGAGGAAGGTGTTCCCAGCATTGTTTTTGCTGAAATGGCATTTATTATAATATTTGATTATGGTTTTGTGTTTGGTTTTTTTTTTGGTTTTTTTTTTTTTTTTTCCCAAATTCTCACTTGCTGTGTAACTGCTACATCCATTTAAGGCTTTGAATGATGATTTGTATTTCCTGCAGATCTGTTTCTTGATCTTCACCACAATAATTTATTTTTCTTCCATGGTATTTTATAGTTTTCCTGATCTATGCTTTTTTTTTTTCTTTTTTTTTTTTTTTTAATCTCCATTTATTAAGATCCGGATCCCACTTCTGCTGAAATAATCAAGAGTTGTACTATTTGTCAATGAAAGTTAAACAAGTTCTGAATGCCTAAAAGCTTACTAATGCATCATTTAGGTATTACACTGGAAAATGCAAATAAGGTACAGGATGAATCCTGGCCTTTTCTTGGTATGCTTTGGTTTTAAAGTGACTGTCAGATACTTTTATGTTTTCAAAAACACTTTGTTGCAGCTGAGAGGATTTTGTTTGCTGAAGTGAAAGCTTACTTTACAGATGTTCTTACTTTAGATGTTCTTTTTGACTCACAGTGTCAAGCTGACACTGGTGTTTGAATGACTGAGACAAGAATAGGAAGAGTCTGATTTCCATAAATACCCTGTTTTATTGCATTGGAGTAAGGTGTTTTGATCTTTTTTTCATTAAGGTTGTTTGTTTTTTTAAAAGTATATCAATTACAGTCATGAATATGTGTATGTATCCTCATTTTCTGAGCTTTTTAGGCTTACTTTGGACCTTCAGATGTTGCTAGAGGCAAACAAAACAAGAAATTATAATGCAATTTAGCTATTCAATGGAGTTAAAAGCAAACCAATCAGACCATAGGTTGTACACATCAGTTTATCAGAAGAAAAATTCATCTTGGCTTTTGAAATGAAGTGCCTGCAAGAAGAAGCATACAATCTGAAGTTAAAAAGAAGTTGCCTAAAATGTATTTTCATGTTCTTTTGTCATGGTATCATCTCTTTGATATAGAATTATGTAATCCAAACAGAAACCACTAGTGCTGTACTACAAATGAGTGATTTTCTTACCTTTTCCATGTCTACATTACAGTGTACTGAAGAGTTTGAAAGTTTTACTTGCATTGTGAGTTGACTTAAACTCTTTTGACTGCTTTGTCACAGAGCAAAAGATACTAATAAAAAAGTCTCCATTTGGAAATGCACTTTTATAAAATCTGGATTCCTGACAAACAGTGTAACAACTGTTGCAAAGTACAGTCAAAGGATATAGGAACAGAATTGTCTTGGGTACTTTTGATTCTTCTGCTTGTGAAAACAAAGTACATCTCCAATATGATGTTTCAGGTGTTGTTTGCACTATCTCATAAGCATGATGGTGGCTTACAATTAAGCAAGACAGAACAAATGGATTTGATATGTTCTTCCAAATTCCTGATGAGGAAGCTGGATTACAAATTGAAGGGAATGGTGATGAACTGGATGATATAGCTAATTATGTTACTTTTCATATTTGCACAAGCATAAGCACCATTCTACTTTGAAAAATAAATAGAATGAATGGTCTTTTGGGTATTTTATTTATCTCTTCATTATGTCTTAGTTTGGACTATTTACAAGTAACATTAAAACATTCTATGATAGCTGTCTCTGAAAAGTTCTTGGAACTTAAGACTGAAATTTTGCTTTTTAAATTTTACTAGAACTAAGGATTCTGAAATAATTGATTTTCCAGCTATTCTGTTGATAGCAAGTCCAAAGAGGATCTAAACCATTCTCCCATCTATGTTCATAATATGTTCATGGGAAAAGAATAAGAGTGTTTTGTTCACATAATGCTACCAACAACTCTGAACACAAGAAGTAGAGCTACCAGTACTTTTATCATCACTTTCTAAATCAGAAGTTTTATAAGTAGCACAAGGTAAAGAACGAGGGAAAAAGAAGGAATTTGGTATAACTTAGTGGATTCAACAGCCCTGTTTGACTTTTAGCCTACAGCTGAAGTAAAATAGTTTCTCTCTCCCTCAGGTATTCTCAGAATTACAGCCTGCATTTGAGTGAATTTGAGATTTTTCCAAGCTCTATCTTCCTCTAATTGAGAGGGTCCACATTTTCAGTTATTGCTTACAAGTTGAAGAAATTCACCAGGATATGTAAAAACTTCATAAGGTTCCTTAGCAACACAGAGCAAAACAGAGCAAAAAGACAATGCTACCTCCAAAAGAGATTATTGCCCTCTCTGATGAATGTTGTGTGGAGGTGTTTTTGCTTGTTTGTGGTTTTTTGTTTGTTTGTTTGTTTTTTTTGTTTTTTTTTTTTTGTTTTTGTTGTTGTTGTTGGTTTTTTTTTTTTTTTTTAAATAACATATATAACTAAAATTCAGGGACAATTTCACCTTTCCCCCTGAGTATTTTATGAGAAGTATTTCCATTTTTCAAAGAGTTTTGCTATCAAACTAGGCCACTCTGGAAAAGCCAAGAAAAAAACCCACTTGCATATAAATGCTAGAAGCCCATGTTTTTATATCTGCCAAGTTTTGCCTGGTTTCACATCAAAATTATGTGAAACCAAATTTCTTACTGTACAACTGTTCAGAAACAGCCTCTCAGAGGAATATTTTAGAAAAGAGGAGTAAAAGCCTACATGTGTATATTCTCCACTAAGATTCTCTCTTTAAAGTTTTGTTTCAACAGTTTTTCTATAAATTTTTCTCATGTCTTTAGACTTTTACAGAATAAAACCTTTCAGCCAAAAGCCTAAAATCATGAATTGAGCACCTGGCCATGAAATCTTCCTGAGTTTTACTTACAATACCAGTGCAGTAGTATGGGCTCTCTTTCACTGGAAGGAAGTTCACCATGGTATTATCAATGTACAATTAATTTTAGAAAACTGTCCTTTCTTTACCTGCTAGACAGAGCAGTTCAGTACTTTACTTACTAACCATGACACTTAAGCACGTCAGAAAGAATTTTTCATCTTCAAAGTGCTCTGCAAACTTTAAGGGATGTTTGTTAAAACACTGACATAGGGCAGGCAGCGAAACAGCAGTCTCTCCATTGGAGCAGGTAAAGGAGTGCAGAGGTTTGGGGCCTGATTCTGCTCAATGTTGTCTACTTCCAGCTTTTACTGCTGCCAGGCATGTTTACATAGCTTGTAATTTCACACTGGCTTCAACTCCCAAATATCTGCCACAGGGTTCTGTGTAAAATAAAACTAGACCTGAACCCTGGTCTGGATCCCACCATCTCCTTTCCTGGTACACAAGGGCCAGCAGTTCCCTCCAACTGCATCCTGGCTAACAAACTGACCAACTGTCCTGACCATTGCTCCATGGTGCCCTGTGACACTGACATCCCTACTCTTGAGTTTCCTTTTGCAAAACAGAGACAGCCAATGCTCCAGTGGTCACATGGAATACTGATCCTCCTTCAACAAATGGAGTTCAGCTGCAGCCTTCAGAGGGTGATAGCTTCTTTACATAGTCTTTGAATTTCACTGTGTTACATGATAAAAGCCAAAACTAGTACAGTGTATTGAGCTCAAGCCATTTAATTGCAACAGGCTGTGCCACCAATCATGATTTTGTAGTATATGTAGTAGCAAACAGAGTATGTGATAAATGTGTTAAGTATGCTGTACCACATATAATGTATGATACCTGCAATAAAATTTCCTGACTATGGATATGTGGTTCAGTGAGCAGCGTGACAGATGTGTGAACCTGAGAGTCATACTAACAGGAATGTTTTTATTGCAGGTTCTTTTCCTTACCTAATCTACTTTGTTACAGTAGTCTTATCGCTAGACAAATTACTTACTTTACCTGTGCATCCATTTTTCTAACTGTACAGTAAGGAAATACACACTTATCAATGTACTTAAAAATCTCTGGAACTTCACTGTCTTGAAGAGCTAATTGTCATTAGTGTTTATCAGCAGTAGCAAAACTTTACAGGCAAAAAGATTTCTCCAGGTACAATATGCAATCCAGGTAAACTGTGCATTATGAGACTTCCTGTGATAGCAGAAGAAATTACATTGACCTAATGGTCCTTGACACACAATAATTTTCGCACGGACAGTACGACCAAATGCTGTTCCCAGGGTAACTACCAAATGTCAGACTAGTAATGACATTATGTATCTAAATAGAAATACTTCAATTCAATATGAACAGATTTGTCCTGATAACATAAGTGACATCTAGAGACTAAAGCCTAGATATATATTGACAATGACTGACAGTCTCCACACAATTTCTATACGAATCTTACAACTGAAGGTAAAACATTAGGAAGGAAAATATCTGACATACAAACAAACAAGCAAACCCTAAAGCATCTAATTTCCTCTTACTGGGGTGGAAACATACAGCCCTAAATTATACTGTATTTCCTTGAGTGAACAGATTCAGTGACAGATGTTTTGTATCATCCTCTGAAGAACAGAAAGAAAAATTGTGTAGTTTGAAATAGTTTTCAGTATTTCCCACGCTTTAGAGTACAACCTGTATATCTGGGTTATACCAGCATTTTCGTGTGCTTTTGATCACAGTATGTCAGGCACCATCCTCTGTACAGAAGGTCTACCAACTCCCTATTTGGCATTAGATTTGGTAGCATATAGTAGTCCACCCAAAATGCTTAACCTGGATTTCACTCTTTCTGACTGCCAGGAGGTCTGCATAACACTCTGATGGAGCTCTTACCGTGAAACAAAGTCTGTTTCCTACTGACTGCTTTAAAATTCACTTTTTCTCCCCTGTCTTTGAAATTCAGTTGATTTGCAAGTGGAAGATTGCTTTCATGAAGTGTTGAGAGGCCCCTGTGAGGACTCAGATCTGCAGAAGAACATGCTAGAGTTTTTTGATCAGTGGCTTTGTTTTCTGGTTTGGATCCTGAATTTATCAGCTTGATAAGTTGGTTTTTGGATTTGGTTCACTGTATTTCTCCTTTTATATTGAAATTCTCCATTCTATTTAACAGAGGTGGATAGGGAGGGGGAGCTCTTTATTTTCAGAGACTTTCTGATATCAATATTGAATTTAGTGAATGCCACCCGCACTGTAAAACGACCTTACATTTCTTTAAGGTAAGCATGTAAAGAAGTGGGTACTGAAACACTGAGCTTATGTATCTGTGGTTACCACCAGAATACCCAGCATAATGGGTGAAACCAATTCACCTGGTGTTCAAAGCAAGTGTAGGATGGTTATTCTGCACCCTAAAGAAGTTATCTGGAGATGACTGACTGGGGGTACATCGTATCTCACGGACACTCAAGGTATACAAGTAAATGCATATGTTTAAGTGGTATATTGCCCCTGTTTTCCATAGGCCTTCACCTGTGGTTTGCTATACCCAAATCAGGATACTCCGTGTGGGCTGCCCTTCCCTCCTGTCCTGCTGGGTGGACAGGGGTACCCTGCAGGACTCCACTCCCAGGGCACCTTCGATGTCCAGCCACGGGGGGCCAGCACTGCAGTGCCTCTGGGTGCAGATGGAGACCCATCTTCATCCAGGGCTCCCCTGACACACAACCAATTTTATGATCACCTCCTGACCCCTGCAAGCCTTCAAGTGTCTGTGATACACACTTGAAACAGACTTCAGGGGATGCTTAGAGGCTGCATGTTTTGCAACTATCTTAAAGGATTTCCAAGAGGAATGCCTTGATAGGAACTGGAAACTTCCCCGAAGTGGCTGGTCACTGCCTGAAGGGCAGTCAAGCAACAAGGAAGAAACTGTACTTGATTTTATTGGTGAAACTCTTTTCTGTTTGCTAAGGTTAATGACTTTAATGTTTTACACATATTTTAGTTTACATAGTATCCATGTACTGATATTTTACTATCCCTAAAGAAATGCATTTTGTTATCCTGTGACCAATAACCATGGCAAAGTTCTCAGCCAGTTTACTGACAAATTTGAAAAGGGGATTACCATTATCTCCCTGTTGTGAAGTTAATTTTAAGTGTAGCCATCTGGGTTTTCTGAAATTTGCTTTAAGTCTCTCCTACTGTTCATGATTGGTCCCTTGCCTCAATTTCCCCATTACTCACTATTTATATAGGGTTTCAAAAGTCAGTTGATCACATTCAATGACCTGTTGCACTTGTGGGCAATATAAAGTTCAAAACTGACCCCAAAATAATAGTTAAATATAATGACTTCTCTAAGCAGTCTATCAAAATAAAACATGAATCCTCCACTTGTACTTACCCCGCAGTCTAAGCCATCAGTATCCATCACTATTTGCAGTGCTGTAACATCTTCAAAAACACTCTAGTGAGTGAATTTTGTTTCAGTGTTGTCATAATATTTCTGAAAAGAAAAGCTAGAAGACAAAATCACTTGAAAACTGAATCAAACTTCACTGTCCACAAAACAGTTCTGAGAGACAGACGGGTCTTGTCCAGGAGCACCAACTGCGTGCAAAGCTACCAACACTGTTGAGGTTAGACTAGTTTATTCTGCATGGACACATTTATAACAGTACAGATCACTCTTGACCAGAAAAAAGAAAGAGCAGTTCTAAGAGGCACCAGTATCATAGTCCATACTTCTATTTTGATAAAGGGGAAAAAAGAAGAAGAAAGCAGTTGCAACTAATGTTACTATGCTTGTAGAAAGTCTGTCAAGGGAATCTTTCAATGACACTGAAAGTATTAACTACATACTATAAGCATATTAACTACAGTTGCCTTATCCTTTAAAGCTCTTACCTTTAGAAATGTTTCATACCTGCAACTCCAATAAGTGAAGCAGCTCTCTAGCAGATCTCCAATTAAGTTCCAGGAAATTAATCTTCTACTGCTAGGGGTGAAGAATCCAAATCAGCCAGAAATTTGAATTTGTCTGGCACTTGCACTCAGGTAAACATGATTAGAAAATGATAAGACATGGAGAATTAGCTTCCATGTGGAAAAAACCTTCCCACAATTTCCTCTCCCTAAAAAAAAATAGGCTTTTGTTACTGACAAAGATGTATATTTAAATGAAAGGATAGTAACAGCAAATGGGAAATGTAATTTGCAGTGAAAATCCTGTTTGAAATAAATGTGGGGAGAAAAGATAGAAAAAGAGGTCTTATTTTGTGGCGCTGATCTAGAAGTTGCAAGTGTTTGCATTAATTTTCACATAGTGTTCAGTATTATTAAAAGCTTAAGGTTTCTATTGCTAGTTCCTTTAAATAATAGAAATCTTAAGGTAGCAGACACCCCAAGGTATTTATTAGGCTGTAGGTAGTTCTATTCCAGTGCTAGTCTCAATACCATGAAATTTGGATAATTTTATTAATTCAGTAAGCTTCTGCTTTCCAACAAAACACATGTTGGAACTTTATTCTTCATGCATATTTACAGCAGTGAGACTGGAGAGGACTCCTATATAAATATCTGGTGCCTTACAGGAGTCTTGTTTCTTGATTTTTCAGCTTTTATGACAAATTATGTGATTATAGCATAAAGTAGTGAAAAGCAACACATATTAAACTGTAGTTGCATTTATTGATTGATGCTGAAACTCATTTGTTAGATTTCCTATCACTTTGGGAAATAGATGAAATGGAAGTACCTTGTTGAGATCAATCTATATTCTTTCAACAAAACCAAGAAAATTTCTCCAATGTAGTTTGAAAACTGAATATCTATGCTGATCTCCAAAGGAATAATTCAGGTTTCGGCCTGGCTTTTAACATACAGTCTTTAATTATTCTTTTATAAAGGACTTCACTGAGTATTTCTTGATATTTCCATTCCTTATATGCAACAGTACCTTCTGAGGCACACTTGGATGTTTACCAGGCAGAAAGGGTTAATATCCACGTGCAGAATTAGTTTTCTCAGAAATGAAGGACCTCTGCACATCTCATCCTGCTTTGCTATAAGTAGGACGAGAATAAGGGCCATATAGTCTCACCCAGAAGGGCAGCATTTTGTCTCTTACACTGACAGATATTTTAGTGATAAATCAATATCCTTTTTTGTTTTGTGCTTGTACAACAGCTATCAAAATAGGGATATGATCTGTGAAAGTAATTCTCAGGCACTTGATTAGCAACCAGTGGTGTTTCAAATAAGTGCAAATGCACTGGTATCAGAGAGATATCTGCATGTTTCTAGGCTCTCTGATCATCATGGTTTCTTTTAGTTGTTGTGTGGTGCTTAACTAACATTTTTTCAAAGGAAAGGTATATTTCAGGCTCAATTCCAGCATAGGTAAGCTTTGTCAGGAGTGAAACTAAACAGTGAAATTTTTTCAGCAGGCCCAAATAGGGCAGTTCTGCTAGGTCCAGCTGTAGTGTATGACTTCACCAGGAGGATGAAAAGGGACTTGCTGTGGACCCACTGCTGCTCTCAGACTGTCAACATCTCACCAGCTTGAGACCTCCTGTCAACTCGGTGGGTTCAATGCCCTTACTTGTGGGGTTGCTCAACTTCCTGTCCAGATGCAAAACATCTTATGGCACAAGAGAGGAGGGAAGAGACACAGCTGAACTGAACGTACAGAGAAGTCTACCTCGATGTGTCTGCAATTCCTGCCTGCCATGAGAAGGGGTCTGGTTTTCCTAGGGTCCCAGTGACAACAGGGCCCTCCTCCTGGACTATGCACAATACCCAGGAATGAAGCAAGGCTTGGAGGACCTGTGAGCTACATACTGTGCATGCTTAGCCGGGCACTCATGAGAGTAAAGGGCTAAAAGCCAAGTTGCACCTCTGTAAAGTAGTCTGCTATGCTGGATAATGTCCTGGCCAATTTCCACACCCATTCCATCCTGGGTGAGACAGTCTTGCCCCCTTTTGGGCTGCAAGGTTTTGTTTTATAACTCTAGTTCAGACAGCACAGAGCTCTGCTGAGATGCTGACTGAGATCTGGTACTGTGTGATTAATAAATAAATCATAATAATTATTTCAATCTGTCCCTACTGAAATACGGTGTGGGTGTTGCACTGCACAGATGAACACAGAGCACTAGTTCAGAATTACCTGTTCTCACTCCATTTGTGATCAAAACTAGCTACAAGTTCATCTCTTCCGAAGGCAAAAAGCTTGTTCATTAACCTACTACACTAAGCACACCTTGCATTGACACCTTGTGTTAGTGATTTTTCACACAGAACCTGTCATTCCAAGTAAGGAGCAGGTTTGTGTCTTTGGAGCTAGAACTAGAAAAAATGTCATTGCAATTTAAGCAACGGTGATCAAAAGTAGCTATCTCAGACCAACAGGACCCAGTTCCAGGCCTTCATACTAGTCCAAAATAAGTAAAGAACCTCATGTTCAAAGAAATTATTTTTGTATAAGACTTGACTTTTAAGTCTGTGTGCAAAAATATTCTTTTTGATCTGAGTTCAGTGGTTTCCCCACATATCTAAAAAGAGTTAGCAGAATGGGTAGTAAATTAAACTGGAATATAAAGACAGCACTAGACAACTGTTTATTCCTGGGTTTACCAGCTCAAGAAAGAATAGTGTTAAGAAATTATTAATAGTGATCTTAAAGCATGTGATTTAGTAGATTATCATGGCAAAGAGAAGCAGGGGAGAGGTTATGGACTCTAGGCCATGTTTTGCCCTTGGGGTTGAACTCCTGTGACTGGCAACAATTTGGGCAGTTGCTCTTTTGGCTCTCATGGTAGATGCATTTAAAGATCATTGGTGCTTTCTGTGTTAATGACCCTTTGCATGACACATTTATAAATCCATATGGGGGAAAAAGAGATGATATAAGAGTTTCCACCCTGTATCCTGTGATGCTGAAGAACCAAAATTCTGGCTGCGTTTTAGAGCAAATATAATCTGTTAGAGAGTATGTGTTACACATAGCACTCTGTGACATTTGGAACATTTTAAATGAATTACAGGTTAAATCTCTATACTACAAAATCACTAAATAGCAGCATCTGCACTGTTGCTAGTTGCTAATGAATCAGTCTATACATCTCCAGATGCTGAAGAACAGAACTAGCCACTGGGTTTAAATATGGTGGATTTTTTTAATTGACAGGTAACAAAGACTTCCAGTATCTTTGGGCTCAATCATTTTTTGGTCAATACACATTTCTGTAATGTTATGTTTGCATACTACTGCTAAATATGGTTGTAAGGATAGGGAGTCAAGTAGGAAAAGGCTTTAGCTAGACTTCTCTTTGTTTCTTTGTCTTTTATAGCTATGTACCTGAACATTATAATGTCATTTCTTCATTTCAGTCTAGCCTTGCCATAGGTACCTAAGTAAGCATGTGCTGAGTTGTATAACTTCTCCTGGATTTGCTCTAATTTATTAACTTTCTATTTTCTCTAGGATTTTAAATCAGCAGGGGGTATACAAATCACAAAAAGCATTTACTCAAGAACAAATTTTGAGCTCACCAGCGTAAAAATATATGTGTATAAAAAAACCCTCTTTGGAAAACATTCAAAAAAGTATGAAACATGAAATTTCACACTGATCTTGAGCAGGTGGAAGTGTTTGTTTATACAGCAAAAACCGCAGCAATAGCTGCACTATGCAGCCTGTACTCTAGATAAAACACACAGCAGAAATACTGTCATAACCAGTCATTCAGCAAGAAAGAGAGTAACATCTTCCAAATGGACTACTTCTTTATTCAAACTGCATTTAGTTTTGCAAGTGATAGATCCAGCTCTCTGCTTGTCCAGCAGTGATTCCCATCTGAACACAATGTGCTCTGGGAACTCCTTTGTTGAAACTATTCCTCTTCATAAATAATAAACCAAAGTTTTGTCTCAAAGAGTACCAGGACAGCTGTCAAAAGAGGTGAGATTTGTTTACAAAGAGAAGAAGAAGAAGTAAATGGATGAGGAAGAAGCAGTAGGAAAAGGAGAGTGATATCTAAAAGTTAATGTAATATGGAACAAAACTCATATGATGCACTTCAGGGAAAAATCAGAAGCACCTGAAATACAAGAAGCTACATCCCCCCCCCCGGCCCCCCAAATTAGTCACTAGGTGATGAAATTGTGAGAGACACTTTTTGGTTTTATTCTAGAATATGAACTGGACTGGCTTGCAGATCATTCCCTATCTATTCTGCAACGGAAGATATAAAATGTTTATTTCAAACTTGTGTTGGGTGAAGGCTGGCATTAAAAATGCTACTTACATTATTTTCCAAATGTTTGCTGTTCCTGTATCAGCACAAAGATGTCTACAGATATAAAAAGTAGTCTAAAGTCACAGTGGAACCTATCTTTTGAGATCCCACTGAACTGATGGTTAGTCTTTACAGTTACACTGATCTAAATATTTATAATGGTTTAGTGACAGAAGGGATTTGTCTGGGCTTACACCTAAGGGTGAACAATCAGCACCAAATAACATTACTGACTCAAAATGAATTATTATCAGTTTCTGGTTTTGTTAACTACACTGCCGATTAACACCTAGGAAAACACAAGTGCTGGAAACAAGGAACAAAATCCATGGTAACTTGATGTTCAGTTTTTAGCTTTCTAACATGCAGGAAGGTAATTAGATTTTCTTTATGTTTTTATGATGGATAATAACATTAGTGATCTCTGGGTCAGGCATTTCCTGGCAGCTAATGGTGGGTTGGGTTAAGAGCCCCTGGGTTTATCTTAGACCTTTTACTCTTCCAGCCAGTCATTAGCTGCCAGGAAATGTTTGACTCAGGGGTCATTATTGCTTAAATATTGCCTCTAAAAGCTTCTCATTACTATCAATTCATTTTGCTTTTGCGCTGTATTAGCAGGCCTAAGTAGTAATATAATTAACTATAACAACAAATCAGGCAAATAATAAAAGCTCTGTACGCCAGGGACAAGGCCAAGACAAATTACTTTATTTTCTACATATTTCTAGTTTAGGGTTGGTTATTGACACCATAATAAATCCAAACAGGAAGAGTAAGTATCAAGTAACCTGTAGAAGAGAAGAATGAAAAGAAGGAGAAAATGAGAGGGAGAAACAGTCTCATGAAAAGTGAAAGAGAAGGACAGACAGTGTCAGAGGTAAAGAATATAGCATCATTCCAAATTTTTAAATGAGGAATTCTGCATTCCTGCCAATGAGAAAAGGTGGAAGGATGTAATGCAGTATGCCAAATAAGTGCAGATATTTTATCACCAGTAACCTCCTTTAGTCTTTTCAGTTTTATGTGTGTAACAATGGCTTATGGCTTGAGGCCACAGTACAGATATTAAACACGGCACTCTCTTTGATTTTGTCACAAGTTTCCTGCAAGGAAAGATCTCATCTGAAATTCCCAGAAGCAAATAAAAATGTAATGTTATCTCAGTATGAACTGAAGTTCTGTCCCTTTTTCACCTGGCAAGATTGCATCTCAGTTTCCCATCATCCTGCATCCATTATCATGCACATTCCTTTTTATGCTCTCTCCATCAGCTATCATGCAGCACAGTCTCTATACTCAGTAGTTCAGCTTTTCAAATTAAAGCAGCATGAAAACAAATGCCAACACCTAAGAATTTCTTTCCAGGAAAAAGTCAAAGGGAAACAAATTGTGTTAGAATACAAATGATGTTGAGAGGAAATATGAGTAAGTTTAAAAAATAAAGTGATTCATAAATACATTGTAAGTATTCCTAAAACACAGTTGCAGTAGCTGCTGTGGTGGCTAGTGCATGTGTCTCAGAAATGACAATATTTCAGCTAGGAGACTCCAGAACTTGTCTTTCATTATCTCATATCTTCTCCTGAAGAAAATATGAGCTGGTCTAGTAGCACAGACTTAGTCAGATTTACTGTCAGCAAGAGGTGGTCCTAGCATTCCCATCCTGACAAAGTGTTAATCTATGAATGGCTGTGGGAAAAAAGACAATGACACAAAAATGCCCTTGATAGTCATATAGGTTGGAAAAGACCCTTAAGATCATTGAGTCCAACCATTAACCTGGTACTACCAAGTTCACCACTAAACCATGTCCCTAAACACCACATCTACATGTTTAAACACCTCCATCGATGATCACTCCACCACTCCCACAGGCAGCCTATTCCAATGCTTGACAACCCTTTTGGTGAAGAAATTTTTTCCCAATATCCAATCTAAACTTCCCCTAGCATGACTTAAGGCCATTTTCTCTCATCTTATTGCTTGTTACTTGGGAAAAGAGCCCCAAACCTATCTTGACCTCCTGAAATGTTGTAGAGAGTGATAGGGTCTCCTCTAAGCCTCCTTCTCTCCAGGCTAAAGAACCCCTGTTCCCTCAGCTGCTTCTCACAGGACTTGTACTCTAGACCCTTCACTAGCTTCATTGCTCTTCTCTGGACGTGCTCCAGCACTCTTTGTCTTTCTTGTATAGTGAAGGGTTACTGTTGAATTCCTAGCCCATTTACATTATCTTCACAATATTTGTTCACTTCAACTTTTACTTATAAAAGGTGTTCATGAATGAGTCAGTGTTCAGTGGTGAGACCTCTCATGGATCAGCATTTTAGCAAAGCATTTATGCGAGCACTCATGCTCATCAACATTTCAGCAAACTTTGGGAAAATATAATTTCTAAATTATTACAGAAGTAGACTTAAAGTTGTGCTTAAATTAAGCCTATATAAGTTGACAACACATTTAGGCACCTCAGATATGAGATCTGATCTAGCCTGTTAGTATGAGTTGTTTTTTTTTGTTTGTTTGTTTTGTTTTTTTTTGTTTTGTTTTTTGTTTTGTTTTTTTTTTTTAAATAAAAAGAAAAAAGGGAGAGAAAGCATTATTTCTTTAAACATCAATGTACCTTTTCTGGAGATCACAGAGTATACAACCTTCTTCAACCCTATTTATTTGATTACGTTATTGTATCCGTACAAGCTTCACTCAGAAGTTTCAAGTACTATTAGCCTATTCTGCAATAATAATTAGAGGCCATAGTTAGTTATTTACCTTAATTTAAACCTGATATCTACAGGTATGTGCTGTAAACAGGACCCTGAATGAGTTTCAACTGCAGGTTGAAAGTTGTTGCCTTAGAAAAAATATGAGACAAAATAGTATAAGATATGGACTCATTTTAGACTTAATTTCAAGTTTAATGAATTAATCTAACTCAAAATGATCAGAAAAATTATTCAGTGTTATGAGGAAAGATACCTTCTGTGTAGGGAAAGTAAAGCTGCCCACAGCTGTGAATCCCATTCTTTAGAGCAGAAATAAAACTAGGGATCCAGTCACCTCTACACAAGGAATGGTTCCCTGACCCTGGCATCTGAAACAGACACATTTATTCCTAACTGTACTTGGCCTTTCAGAAGTAGATAAGTGTATGAAACTCTCATGTCTTGAATTTTCCCATCTCAAAGACAGCAAGAGCAACGCCAACCTGAGTTAATAAAATGCACTGAGATGTTACTCACACAACATGTATCATTTTTCTAAGGAAGAAAACCCCAACCTTAGCAGTTTTTAACTTACTACCACATTCAGAGTTCCAGACAATAGTCTGCAACACATAAATGTCCTTACTCTTCTCCAGCCGACACTGGAAGACCACTAAAGTTGTGAAGTCTAGTATCTGGAAAATGAGGAACCATCACAATGAAGTCTGTCCCCAAAGTTTGCATTCACCCTCTTTTTGCATATATTTTACCTTGCAATCCTTTCTTACATAACAGCACACAAGATTTTCCACAGGGTCCCTGACTCAGTCAGTAATCATTCAGTATTCCCTTTTATCCTTACTGGAGAGGCCCCAGGCCTCACTTAACGCATACAACTGAAAACCTTCAGTGAATTCAAAGTTAGTAATTCACTCACTAATATTTCTATAGCAATTACTTCATGCCCTCAAAGACTGTGATTTTTTTAAAAAAATGTGTTTAGATAACTGTCTGGGCTGCCAGGAGCCTCTATGAGATTTTCAACATTGGCTTTGTCATTAGGCACAACAGCAAGGAAGCCACTGTTGTGAGGTGACCATCTCTGAGACATTTCATCCAGATCATCCAACCCTCCCTCACTGCAGCAGAGTAAGATTACTTCTCTTATGGTGCAGCCCATATGTACTGTCTGGCAGAGACCAAGGCTTCCCCTTCTATTTTCCTTGTCTTTGTGCCATACCCAACCAGTCCCACAATGTTATTATTTGGATCTGGCCAAGGGGACTGGAAAGAAGTTGGAGATGCAAAGGGACTCAGGTAGAAGTGAAAAAGGCTTGCAAGAAGAGCACTTAATTTGTGAGAATTAGCCAACATGTTCAATGGTGGTTCTGCCTGCTGCTGTTCTCCCAAGATCAAGGGCTAGCACACCCTGTGGGATGTGCATCAACCAGGTCCTTGAATACAGCAGAAGTGCATCAAGAGAGATCAGTTCTAAGGTTTGAGTATCCTGGCTGGGAAAGCCATTAATAAAGTGAAGATTGTACATGAATGATTGGGAAGTATATGGTATACCTCAATATAGATTAGCATTTTTTATAAGATACAGAAAATTTAGTATTACTTTTGGATGTTTCTACAATACATTGCAGGGATCTGCCATGTGCAGATTCAGCCATTTTTACCTTAAATTTCTCACATAATCCTTTTGGTTTCATTTGGGTTTTTTTTAGCATTGGTCACCACCCACCAGCTATGTTTGCGTGACGCATTCAAAAGTGACCATATTTTTTCTGCTTGTATGTTCTTATAATCCTGGTCTGAAAAGGAATGAAAGCAATCAAACCAGTGTCTTTAAACCTCAGTATTTCATGGCTTTCCATGTCAACCCTCTAAGCTGTAGAGTGATTGTTGTACAGATAATTTGAGCACAGAAACTTGAATGGTGTGTTTCTGAACACTGCACTGGGGTCTACAATGCTGTACAGTCCTGGGAGGTATGTGGCTGAGTGGCAAAGTCTGGTGAAATTATGTGGTTTTGTGTTCTGCAAGACCAGGAGAGGGCTGCGTGACAGTGTGCCAGGACTTTGGAGCAGCTCATTGGCTTGTCTGGAAAATCAGATTTGTATTTTTGCTCTTCAGAGATATTGGGTTAGAAGACAGTCACAGTGAAACTGCAGCTGATACTTGCTGACCCCCAGCAAAAGAGGTAAAAGCAATCCTATGCAAGCCTGCTAATTATTCTGCATTGTGGTGTAGTTTGTCCATTTTGCTTATCAGCCTGTAACACACAATGTCAATAACTGAAAGGGAGGCCAGTCTTGCAGTGCACAGTAATTGATTAAATCATGTGAATTATGCATTAAAATGTCTCAGTGTTGTTTTTCCTTTTACAGATTCACTGAAATAAAGTGTGCATTATGTGAACCTGCTGTTGCCTCCCCTCTTCTTGAGAAGAATCCTGAAGCGTACTGTTTCATTACCTGTTTTTTTAAAAAGCTGAGATAGGATATGATACCCCAGTAGGAGATTTGTGTGATCAGTTCTGCTCATGCATGTAATAGAAAGACACTACTTACTCTACACAGAACATGGCAAAGAAACACAAATCAGTGAGGACAGGAGGAAAAAAGAAGGGAAAATTTGAACTCTAATTCTTTGTCATGAACTGACTGCATAGAATGTGCTTGTTTCCTACCCAAGCGTATGAGCTGGTAGTTTTCTGTAAACAACCAGATGAAAATAAGTCTTAAGAAAAATAAGGTATTTTAACTATAGATAGGAAAATGAGAAAGCAATATACATGGATGTCCAGGACAGTTCTTATATACATAACTGAAATTCACTGAGCAATGAACCTGTTTACCCTAGGATATGAATATGATGGATATGGTCTATAAACAATACATACAATAACAATGGATCTGCCTGAAGGACAGAAATAAGGGCAGAAATGAAGGACATTTTTTTTTCCCATAATTTTAACACATTATTGAACAATGAGTTCCCAAGGATTTTAAAAGCCAGGAGCTAGTAATAAACACAGAAATGTCTTGCACTTAGTGCAGGTAAGATAAATACAACTTGTAGCTCTTAAGATACAAATAGGAAATGTCAGTAATTACTAATTATTATTAAGATAATCTTAAATTTATATGGGATCACAGAAGTCAAAGAATATTAATTTAAAATTCTGTGGGCAGTCAGGACATGATTTAGTTATACCCCAACAGCCTCATAATGTATACAAGGTCTTGGCTTGTCAGAACCAGGTGGAACACCTCACTTGCTATGAAGTTGATCCTTTGACTGTAAAGCAGTTACTGGGTGCCAGAATAGTGTGCTTGATCTTGGCCAAGGAGGAGCACATATCAATGCAATGGTCAGCTGTTTTCTTTGCAGTTGTAGGACTGGGTTAGCAATTCTAATGGCGGGACTGTAAGAGTGCTTCTTTCTTCAGCGTAAATAGCTTTTTCTGTGTCACATAATAGGGAAGATGGAGGCATAGACAGGAGCTATGAGGACATTAGCACAGGCACTACAAGATGCTTTCATCTCTCCATCTCTTCAGTTTCAACCTGTGTTGGGGCTTCACAGTTTTATGGCAGTGCTTCTCCAGGAGCTGCCCAGAGGAACTGGCCCTACTGTATTCAGAGATTATTTTCTACCCATTCTCAGCCACATTTCAGGAAGATACTATGATGACATCTGGTTCTCAATCTTATTTCCTCCATAGAGAGTCCTGGAAGAAACAGCCTGAGTGGGATCTTTTGGGGGATTTTAGAAAAGAGAGGAAGAGTGCTCCTCTCTTTACTCTTCAAAGCACACGGACAAGACCAAATGGCTTGTTTCCTAAGTGGAAATGATACAAGACTCTGCAATAACATGTCTGTACCTGGAAATTTTGGTATCAAAAGTAAGGCCAAATGCATTCATGTTGCAGACAAAAAGAACTGACCAAGACTTGCTTTTGGTTGGGCAAAACAAAACTCAGAGCAGTCATATTCTGCATGTTTTTGTTTTCTTAATATCAGGATCCTTTTGCATAAATAATTTTTGCACTGATTAGTTGTGACCATTAATATCAGCTGCCTTTAAAAATCGCCAGAGAATCAATATATAAAAGTTTGCAAACAGCAACTTTTCAAGCTATCAAATGCTTGAAGTTATTGCAAACAATAAGCAACTGGTAATTTGAATAAATTTAAAGGAAATAAAGTAACCTTTTAAAATTTAGAAGTTTTTGTTATAAATCCTTGAGGGATTTGGTTCCTGCACCTTTTAAATAAATGGAAGTGCTCCCTTTGATGTAAATAAGTGCTGAGTCACTTTTCAACTAAGAAAGACCATATGTAAAAGAACAAAGGGATTATTTACATTTTTTAAAAAGTTCTGAGCAATTTTGGTTTAAAATCTTACATAAACACGGTAATTGGCAGTCCATATTTACAAAGCCACACAATCATCAATTTGCTGAGACTGGAGATCTTCCAGTCCATCTCCATGCTCAAAGCATGGTCACCCAGGGCATTCCACTAAGGACCACCCCCTGCCCTCGGGTATTTATATACATGGATAAAATACCCTTATTTTCTCCAGCCTGAACAGTCTTAGCTCTCCTTGTGTAAGCCATGCTTTAGTCTCCTATCATCTTTGTGGCTCTTTGCTGGACTCATTCCAGTATGTCCGGAACTCTCTTGTACTGCGGACTGAGCACTCTAGACATGCCTCACCAGGCCTGAGCAGAAAGGAAGGATGATCTCCCTTCACCTATTAGCAACAGTTCTCCTAATTCAGTCCAGGATACCATTAGTCTTCTTTGAGGTAAGGGCACATTGCTGGCTCATGCAAAAAACGACCCTCAGGTCCTTTTCTGTCAAGTTGCTTTCCAGTCAGTTGGCCCTCAGCATGTACTGAAACCTAGGGTCGTTCCTTCCCAGGTGCAGGGCTTGGTATTTCCCATTATTAAACTTCAAGAGGTTCCTGTTGACCTATTTCTCCAGCCTGTTCAGGTGCCTCTGGAAGACACACACCTATCCAGCCTATCAGCCACTCCTCTCTGTTTTGTGTCATCTGCAAATTTGTTGAGGGTGAAGTTTGTCCTGGCATCCAGGTCACTAGCAAAGAGGGTAAACAGTATTGAAAGGGCCTAGTATTGACCTTCTTTGAATACACCATTGGTCCTCTAGCTGGAGACTTTGTGACACTTACCACAACCCGCTAATGCCAGCTGTTCAATTTCCTTCTCTTTTTGCTTTTCCTTCCTGGAGACATGAATGAGGTTTGCTTTCTCACAGTCCTTAGGAATGTCCCTGACCACCAGAAGCTTTCAAAGATGATCAAGAGTTGCCTCAAAATGCACTCATGGGTTCATACTGTCACACTCCATGAATTTGTTTCTGTCCAGTTTGCTTAAATATTCCCTAACCTAATCCTTCTCCAATTAAGGTAAATCCTAATTTTTGCCCTCTTCCTTCTCAGGATCTTTGAACTCCACCACCTCCTGGATTGCTTGTTGTATGATCTATTTCCCTTCCCCCAGATATTAGTGTGGTTCAGGTCACCCACAAAGGCAAAGATCTGCCAAAATTAGTCTTCTTCCAGTTATCTGAAGAAGGCGTCATCTACTTTTTCATGATCAGGTGATCTGTTGTAGCAGAGTGGTCCCACCACAGCATTGACCATGCTGGTTTTCTAACACCAACCCATCACATCTCGGTGGCTTGTGATGTCTCCCTAGGTGGAAGTTCATGCATCTCCACTGCTCTCTCACGAAGTTGGGATGAACTGCTACATCACCTGTTTGGACAGGAACCATTGTTCAGAATCTGGGACTTGGAACTACAACTTCTGTCTCTGCAAAAACGATGGTACTAAGTAGTTGAAACTAATTGCAAAAGTATATAAATTTTGGATATTGAGCAGTGGCTTCTCTATTTGTTTATTTGTTTATGGTCCAAGCCTGGCAAATAGCACTACATTGAAAAATGTTCATTATTAGGTAATTAATTACAAGCACCCTTTTTTATTCTTTACTAAAATTTTAAATTTACAATAAGTTCTAGTCTGCTTCTCCTCGAAAAGTAGAAGAGCAAACCTCAGAGTGTGGTGAAGACACACAGCAGACTGGATGTGTCTCATTTAAGAAATCTGTCCAGAGCAGATACTACTGCATCTCTAATCCTAATTATGGGACTTGTATATTATTTCAGTTTCATCCAACTTGGAAATTATCTGAAGTGTAATAACTCAGTTACATATGGTGATGGGGATCAAAGGTGACAGGAAATTGTACTTCTCAGAAATGTTAGTGGCACCCTGAGTGACTAATTTTTAATCTGTTGGCAGGGCTTAAGTAAGTATGGGAAATTTTATAAAAGGCAAAACATGCTACTTTGATTATCTAAAATGGTGTAAATGGGTTAATTTGTATTTTAAAAGCCTTGTGCATACACTCGGTAGGTAGTGGCTAACATTTGAAAACCAGCCATCTTTGCATATCGGCTTTTGAGAGCCCAAGAGCTTTTGCCATTTGTTCCGATTGTGTCTGTCTTCAGGAGATAAGTCTCTTAGGTAATTTGAAGCACAAGCACACAGTGGAGTCCGTTTGATAGTATTAGACTATAAAATGTCTCTTAACCAATTAATTAATGCTGTTCTTTTAAAATTCCTGTTCATGTTTCATTTTATATGCCATTCCCTCAGATGTCTGAACACCAGCACACTTATTTCAGGTGGGTTTTTTTCTGTGGTTCTAAAGAGTTGCTTCTTATGTAAGCAGCTACACTTTTACCATGAGTTAAATAATGGTCTGGATCCCTTTTCGCATCCGCGTGCACAGTGGCACACTCCCACCAGATCATTTCATATGATATCTGCTGTAGGGTTTAAAGCTAAATTGACCTTTTTTACTCCAATATATTACATCCACCAGACTGAAGACTATTTAACACCAGAAGCAAGCAGAGGATAAAGACAAAGGAGGAAGAGCTAAGCTCTCACTCTCTGTAGTGTTGGCTGTTCTGTCTCCCTTTAATATTACAATTGAAGTTACATGCTCTGAAGATTTCCTTTAACTTTCATACCTTTTTTCCCCATTGAATCTGTGGCTGCTCGTGCTGAGTGCAAAACTGATTTCCAGCTATAAAGTCACTGCATTATTTAAGCTCTCATCTCTATTATGTAGCTACTTTATTAATACCGTTTTAAGATCATGACCTTAATTCAACGTTTAAAGGAACAAAGGCAAATGTCTCAGTCAGTGACACATTTCTCATTTTAAGAAGAGATAAACCTCCTGCTCAGCCCAGAATTATGGAAGTTGGAAATGTAGGAAACATTTCTCAGCATGCATATTCTGCAAAACATGCTTCTAGGCAGCAAATGCCACTTCTGAGCCTACAGCCTTTGTCAGCCATTTTACACATAAGTAATGTTTTGAGAGCATGGTAGACATCTTGCAGAGAAATAATATCACTTGTGCATGGTAACCAGCAGGAGACATTGCTAAACAGTACCCATTCTTTATTAGCACTGCTTTAACGAGCGGGAAAAAGATACTGTTTTATTTTTGAGACCTGTGAAGGCACTAGGAAATTATACTGCTCTTGCAAGTGGATAAGGATATCAAAGATTTTACTTTTATTACAGACATATCATAGCACTGTGAGGTAGTCGAAGAGATATAAAATCAAAAGTACTGCACCAGCTAAAGAAATGCTGATACTTGTCCTTAATTCAGTAAGAGTTTTATGTCAAAATGTCAGTGAATAATTCACAAATAGCTCAGACTGGACTTAAGCCTTGATTTTCCTACTCCCACCTCCTCTGTTCCCTTCCCTTTTTTCATCCATCCATCCATCCATCCAGCTTTCATTTTACTGGTAATCTAAATGTACATAGTGAGATGAGATGCTGGAATTGATAAGATAGAAGTGATTCCCATTAAATTACGAATTCTCAAAGAAAAAAACAAAGGAAGCAAAGGATTCGGTTAGGGTTTGTTAATGTAAAAATTTTGGCAACTTTCACTACATATTGTGGTTCTTTATCAGCACTGAACTTGTTTTTTCTTTTCAGCTCCTGTAAAGTACAACTGCAACACTAAATCCAGTATCAGAAATTAAAAATGTGCATGGGGTACACTTTCAAAAGCCCAGTGTTCCCTGGAGCAGAGAGTACCAATGTTGTTCCTTGCATAACCGAAAGAACAGGGAGACATTAAGAATAAAAATAGAAGTGAAATAGCCAGTGTTGTCAGATACAATTTGCCAGACTTCTGATCAGAAAAATATTTTCTATGACATTTTCTTAATCAGTAACTGAGATTGGTGGTGCTAAAATGCACTGTAAGAACTGTAGGAATCATTAACTATATCAGTGCTTTAGCATTTTTCCTGGGTTATTAATTCCATTTATAAGATGAAGGGTTTTTTTTATTTTCGTAAGAGGATTCTTTGCTTTGCTGTTGTAAACAAAGTGTGTTTGCCCATCCTGGGTTGCTTCATGTTTGTATAGTAGCTGCCTCCATGTAGCTTCACCCTGACAGCTCTGACACACATGTGGCACTGCTGCACAAGTCAAGCATTGCTCCCACTGCAATGCTCAGACCCTACTTGCATCATTCCTTCTTAATGTAGTTTTCCTCATGAGGTAGCCTTGCTAATAACCAAGACATTGTTAGGTTAATTAAACCTAAGAGATTTTGCCCAAGATTGAGTATATGGTATAATCTGGAGAATGTGAGACTTGAGCTCTTGATGCTGTTGTGCTTGGAAAAAGTAATAGCAGCAGATCACTATGGAAATCTCAATAGGGTATGTTTCACAGAATATTGTAAATATTCAGATGAGTTGTTGGAACTCACAACTCCATATCACTATAAAATTTTATGAAGAGAGCCCTTATGTTCTTGCACTGACATGCTAGCACTTGTCCTCGTCTCATCCTGTCTCCTTGGAAAGCCTGTAGAAAGTTCTATCATTTCATTGCCCAAGTCTTTATTATTCTTAGGAAGTACGTGGCACCAATTTGTAAATGTATAATGAAACTTTTGTGAAGCCTCTCATCATACTGCTGCCCCACATCTTAAAGGGTTTCCCTGTGACAAGAGCAGAATCCCCACTGCTCACTGTTGAGAGGCAGGAAGAAAACACCCATCCAGTGACAGATCTAAATTAACAGATATCTCCAGAGAGTTGCCCTGCGGGTAAGTATGAGGGCTATAGAAGAGATCCATGTTGCTGGAGAAAATAAACTCTTTGGTCATCTCCGCCCCCTGGACTTTGAGAGGGAAAGACCCCAGATCCCAGGAGAATATGAAAGAGAAGGCAGAGAAGCTATTTCAAAAAACTGCCCAGAAAGTGAGGGAAATTCATGTTCACCGAAAGGAGACATGCTGCAGAAAGCACTGTAATGGCAAAGGCCAAAGAGCAAATCAGTGGGGGTTGAGATGAAGATTAAATAAGATTGTGAAAAAAGATTACTTGAAATATCTATGGCACAGGAGTTAATTGGAAGGAAGAAAAAATTGAGACTTCTTTGTAAACATGCTGTCTACAACATAGATATATAAGAATGAATACAGAAAAGGAGTGTTCCTAAAAGGCTAGCAGCAAAACAAGTGAAAATAACTGAGTGATCTCTTCTTTGCCCTGCCTGAAAAATTATTTTTTATTACTCCTTAAGATATATTTTCCTTAACTAATGAAATAAAATAACTTTTTCTCTGATCCACCAAGAAATTGATTTGACTCAAAATATTTTTAGCTGGAAGAGTGTTTACTTTCTAAAACCTAGAAAATGTATTTTAGAGCATTGAAAGCAAACCCAGCTTTTTAAAAAATAAAAATCTAGAACATTTCAGTTTTGAAATATAAAAAAATATGCTCCCTTTTCCCCTTTCCTTCCCCCCCCCTTAATTTTTAACTTGCTTTATTTTAGTCTTTCTTCTTTCATTCTTTTTCATTCTATTTCTCTCCCTTTCCTCTCTTTTTCTCTCTTTCCTACAACTATTTGCTGTATTTTCAAGAATACACCTGGTCAGCCTCAAAACTAATTTCTTTGAAATATAAATGATATCCTGGAAAATATGCCTGGCTGTAGTAGCAGCATTTATTTGAGAGACTATCAACACACATGAAGATACAGGAAAAGTATTTCAGGTTGCAGGTTCAAAGAATATAGTACCCTCCAAGAACTCTTTGGAATGGATCCAAATTAAAAGGAGGGGGAAAGATGTGTTAACTGACCTATAAAATACATAAAGAGGAATAAACCTGTGCATGCAACATTCAAACCTTGGACTGTGATCAATGACTTTATTCCTATGCTGAATGTTGGAAAACTTCCGTTACCTATGAAGTCTACTGCATGTCAAAAGATGCATGCTTCAAATGTATCCTATGCCAATCAGAAGAAAGCTTCATCTGTGAATCTGTTCTGGTGCTGGCCTGCTATATATTGTCAATAGAGTTAAAACAAGTGTAATTTAGGAAAGAAAAATTTAATTCAGTCAGTAGTCTCAACAGTTACAATATTGACCACATTCCTTTACTCAGATTAATACTTTCTGACTGCCCCAGATCAGATAATGTTGTGCTTCCGCACAGCAGCTGTGTCATCCACCCTAAAGTTGCATGTGACAGCTTCACCAGGGGGCAGTTGTAAAAAGCCATTGAAGCCTTAGACAGCAAAACACAGACTTTCTTCCATCTTTTTGAGCTTGGTGCATCTGTGCTGACAATCATTACCCATGTCCATCCAGTCACCAATGCAGAAATGCATTAGTAAATGCAGGCTGTAGGCAACACGCTGTAGCACAAGATCAAACTGACAGTGACCTGGAAAAAGTCCCTTGCATCAGAAAAATATCGGGAGTCAATTACAGTTATTACCAATTGGTAAGTCTGTGGCTGTTACTGTGCTTTATTTCTGTTTTTTTTTTAGTGTTCAGTAACATCAGTGTATGACGCATGATATTGTGTCTTCTTCTAAGTGCTGCAGCCTTGACACATGGCAGGAGACTGGCCTTATGAAATAACTGTTCTTATGTGTACCCTTTAGTTACCTGTTCCACCCTCTCTACTTCTCTCCCTTTCATCCCACAGTTTTTGACTGGATTAAATGGCTTAAACTTCAAGAATACAGTATTTTTTTACACCTGATTGTTTTTTCACTGTGTTAAAAATGCTCACCATCTCCAAGCTCCAAAAAAGAAGCTGGTGAAGGCAGTCTGGATTCATTTATGAAGGTTAGATGCTGTTACTTGCAGAAGAGCAGTTTCCTTTATGGTCAACCCCAGGGACTTTCCACCAGTGAGGTGGAAAACAATTTGATGAGGCTTAGTTTTGGAGGAGTATGTTAGGTAGAGGTGTCTAGGAGTTAGGAGTATGTTGTGTCCTAGCTTCACAACTACTTATGAGAGGAATTTTTCCCTCTGTAGGGCTTTAAAGAGTAGTAGAGACAGAAAATGTTTTTGTTGGTTGGTTGAGGTCTCATTGTGGGAATCAAAATACATGTATTAAATACTGTTGTCTTTCTAAAATAATCTAATGGAAATATACTCCCTTGATTGGAAAAAGAAGTAAGAGATCTGCGACGAGCCAGAGTTCCCAGGAGATCTTCCATGCTCTGTTATATCTGCCAGTTGATAATTAGCTTCCTTGTTGTGCTTTACTATTTGTCTAGTCCTTGTAAGAATGATTTTATGTCCTTAATCATCCTTATTACCTTTCTTTGTAGCTTTTCTGCTATATCCTTTCTGTCTTTCTTACCCACTGTTCCATACTCAGAAACATCATGGATCTGTACAGTAGCATGATGATAACTTCTGTTTCATTCCCCACTTCACTTTTTTCCATTTCCATTTCCATTTCCATTTCCATTTCCATTTCCATTTCCATTTCCATTTCCATTTCCCCCTTCTTTCCTGTCTCTTCTGGGACTCTGAAAAGTCCTTTGATGAGAATATTGACTGACTGGGTTTTGGCCTAGGAAGAATGTATGAGCCAGATTTCCTTGTCCTCATTGTAAGTGACTTAACCAGCAAACTCTGTATTTTTCCTATCGTTACACTATATATATATATATATATATATCTATATCTACACACATAAATCATCAGTGTTATTATAATTCTTACCCATCTGTCAACCAATTCCTCTTTAGAATATTCTATCACTCTTCTCCAATGGATATTGATATACTGAGCTGCAGTTCCCATCTCCTTCATCAAATAAATAAAATAAGAGTCATAGCACTAGATATCTGCCAGTTCTTTAGCATCAAGGCAGTTTTAAGAAGTTTCTCATGGTCAGGGGTTCCACAGATCATTTCCTTTAGGAGTCCAGGAATTATCCTAGACCTACAGTTCAGCTGAAATGAGTAAGAGATCACTAAAAATGATGTCCAATATTCAAGGATGAATGATGTGGTCCCCCTTTTATTAGTGGATTCACACTCCTCCCAGCTTTGCCTAGACCTATGATTTTTGTTAAGGATAGTGCTTTAAAGATTTTTTTTTTTTTTCCCCCTACAGGTTTTGCTGGCTTGTTGAAAAAAATCACCTTTCTCCTAACGCACTACAGAACAATTTCCACCAGGAAATATGAGCTGACCAGTTCTTGACTTCTATTTCTAATTAACATGGAACAATTTATGCTACATGAAATACCTTGTTTATACTTGTGACAAAATCATTAGTTAACTTCAGAATCTTGAAAAGTCACCTCTGTACCTGGATAAACTGATAGCTAATACTGCTCAGGTTTGCTACAGTTAGATCATCTTTGAACTTAAGGTGCTTTTCTCCAAAAGAGACAGAACTTAAATTTCACTTCTCTGGATGTCCAGCATACAGAATTTGGTTCATAAAAAAGTCTTTCTCAAGCATCTTTTAAACCACTAATTAAATTGCCTCTCCTCTGAGTAAATGATTTCTGGGATCTTCAAAATGTCTCTGTTAAAGCTTACTGCTAGGATGGTCTTGTTCAACCAAGGGTTACACATTGGCAGACTTTAATTGGAATAGCTGCTCGCAGCTAATGATCCAGTCCAAGAAGGAGTTGTGGTGTGGGAGCTGGTTACTCTGCTACAGTGAGTATAGCATCTTTCCCAGCCAGACAAAAATGTCTGCCAGGAAATCATTTACTGCTGCAGTGTTTCACTGAGAACAGTGCAATGGGTCTCAGAGCTCAAACCTGAAACTCTTTGTGGAATATAACATCTTCTATCACTCTTTAATAATAACAACAAAATTTGAAGATACATTGTTTCTAACATCTTTCTGTTTTCTGAAACTTTCTGGCAGCCAGTTAATTTTAGAAGAGTAGATGAACCATATTCAGAGTGAAGTCTATGCTATAGTCACACCCTAAAATTTGCCAGTGAGATCCCTGAGCGGCAAAATGTGGTCTCACCCTTTTGACTTGGGAGCTCTGCACAGGCCATGACTTCCAAGCAAGGGGTGAGCTGGAAGGGAGCGCTTATGGCTCAGGTGGGCAACAATCCACCACTTCTCCCCAGCAAGTTACACAGGAGTGTTCCATCATGGTGTCTTCTCAGAAATATCAGTGTGCTCTTCATTTGGTAAAAACCTCTAGGTATAGCGAACCCCCCATCACCACCTGGGTTATATCCCAGCCCCAGCAGAAATTTCCAATTTCTGTTTGTGTTTGCTTTTATGTTTGTGTCTCCATCTGTATAATATTTTCTGAAGTTACTGGCAAGATCTGCTTGGATAGCCTTGTCTTTAATTCCATCTCAAATTTAAAGAGCAAGTCCTGATAGAGACAGCTTAACTGAACATTTAATTCAGTTTCAACATTTTAAAACCATCAGTTGAAATTTGACTCAGTTGCATTTGTTGTAACTATCCTTGCCATGCAACAAGTCATCTCTGAGCAGGCTTACGCATTTTTCAGGTCTTTATATGATTATAAGTATATATATATAAAAAAAAAAAGTCTGTGGATCTTTCTGCTACTTGACACAGGCAAATGATTCTTATTACTCCCTTTACTCCCTACATAGACACAGGAAAAAGAAAAATGTTTCCTGTGGGATAGCAGTCATAAAATGTTTGACTGACATTGATTGAAAAACTTTAATATACATGAGTAGCACTGAAATAGGAAAGAAATTAATGTTTTAAGTTCAGACTGAATGCTGTTTAATGTCTTTCTGTATCTTTGAGGTAGGGATCGAGATTCTTTATGTGTTCAAGTGATGCACACACTTTGAAGAATAAACAAATATTGAAAACTACATTTTTAGGTTGTCTTTTTAAAACTGAGTTTCAAATCCTCCTCATGACTTTGCTTATTTCAAAATCACATAATCCTTTTCTATACTCCTGTGTTTTCACTTTTTCTCTATGGATATTTTAAAGACATCTGAAATTAATAAAAAGAGCTGAGAGTTCACTAAACAGAAGGAACATTGAAACTAGTTCTACAAAATCATATAAAATGCATAAAGTAAGCAGGAGCAAAAAAGGCTTATTGTGAGCCTTTCAGTTACCACACTCTTGAATTTTAAATGGAAACATAAACAGGTTAAAAATTAATATGACATGGCATACAATTTTAAATTGGCATTTTTTTCTTGCATGCTGGGTTCCAAAAATATATTCTCTTGCTAGACTACAAAATGACTTCAGGTCTACCTGGTCAATATGATGAATTTGCTGACTGACTCTCAGAAGTTTCTGGACAGAAGGACTTCTTGACAATCTCTGGCTGAAGAGTGTTTTGTACTCTAGTCACCATCCAAAGTCAACCTTATAGGCAAAATAGTACAATTCTCAAAGTGTCTGAGTGAATGGTTTGTACCCATGATGAAACAATAAGGTTGTGCAACGGTACTCGCCTCATTGTTCCTGAGAAACTTAGTTTATACAGAAGTATACATATTATTCGTTACAATAGCTGTGCTTGACTTCATTTTATTGATATACTGCTGCTGCTAAGGATCATTATTAATAATTCCTAGTACAATGTAAACCCATTCAATATGTGCCTAAACCAGTTTTAATGATGTTCATGGTCATCAGGATAATCCTTAAAATCTTAGAAAGTTTTTTTTCTCAAGCTAGCCTTTGGGAGCAAACAGTTAATTCCTGAACAAGAACAGTTATTTACCTTTTTGTCTCTACTGATATATTACTCACAATAAAATAATTAGGGTCTAGCAAATGGAAGTGGAAATAGAACTTCGTAAACTCAGAGGTAACAGAAGAGTTAGAGAAAACTTGGCTGGCATTTCAGCAAACCACTGAAGAGGTTATATCTGTAATAAAATTAAAAATATCAAGTAAGAAAGCTGAACTCTGTATTAAAAGCAGTTAGAATGTGGAACAAGTAGTATTCAGAGGAAATTAAATCTACTTAACTAATATTAATTATACCGAGATTTTCAAGAATTATATTTACTTTAGTGCAAATGTGCCCCAAATCTAGACTGTCTTGATACCTACAGCTGGATCTTACATTGTAAAAGATCTAACATTGAATAACAAACTATTCAAAAGAATCAGATGGTGAATAAGTTTTTATTTTTTCTGTAATATTTTAATTCTAAAATTGTATATCTCCTTGCACTTTTATTACATGTTCTGTCCAAGGGAACATTAAAAAAAGAAGTAAGACATGCTGATGCACCACTGAGGACAGATGTTGCTGTGGTTAAATACATCATGTTGAAGTAGAAAATTTACTATGTCATGGAGGTACTCAAAATATTTTTTCCTGAGGAGAAAAAGCACAACTAAATCTGATAATAGGTTTAATAGTAAAAAACAAACCAAACCCAAACAAAAAACAAACCAAAAAAACAAACCAAACCAAAAAAGTTAATCTGCAATTACACTTAGAAAGCAACATAATTAATGCAACTGAAGGATGTCCATCAAAGAAAAAGAGATTTTTTTTTTTTTCCCTTGGGCCATGAGACTATAGCCAGCTTCATATGCAACAATTTAGCTATCAGCTATTACATACATATGGGACGATAAAGAGGATGCCGGTGATCAGGGATGGAAGATAGTTAAAGTGTGGTTAGCTAAAAGCAGTTTTAGATTCTGAAATGCAATGTGTCAGGACATGGGAAGAAAACCTATTCCCTTCTTAGCAGGAAGAGTTAGCTCTCATTTTTTGTATCAAGTGCTTCATGCTTCTTGTCAAGTTTTACTGCTTCTCAGTGTATTTTACACATCAAGGCTGATTCCACCCACAAAAGCAGCAACATTGAAACTTCTGACTTGGTGGTTTTCAGTGCTTTTGCAACACAAAGCAAAGTCAAAAGAAGAAGGGAGGGAGGGAGGGAGGGAAGGAAGGAAGGAAGGAAGGAAGGAAGGAAGGAAGGAAGGAAGGAAGGAAGGAAGGAAGGAAGGGAATTAGGAAGAAACAAGCAAACTGAAGGAATTTTCTATATAAAACCATCCCTAAATACAGTAGTTTCTGGGGAAACATTCTGATCAGACTGCCTGTGTTCTCACAACTCAGTACATTGCCCCATGGAGGAAGCTGCTCCAGTGATTTTCCTTTGTGCCATTGTATTGTCTTCTTCCTCTGAAGCCTGTAATAGCTGTTTTGTATATCCTGCAGCACTGTGCCTGAAAAACGTTTTTTTTTGTCTGCTGCAGTTTAATCTCAATAATATTGTTTGCAGCCTCACTGAATGTACACTTTATCTTCTTCTGGTACAGATGATTTTGAGAGCTCCAAAAATGTGTTTTCATCTACTGCAATGTTTGAATAAAGTTTTACAAGGGCGGATTGACTTTCAGGATAGTACAAGTCAATGAGTTTCCATCTTCATTTATTTGATCTCTGCCATTCCATGTCTCTTCATTATAATGGGTCAGTGATTTTATCCCCTGTTTTAGAACCAAAATTCCCTGTAATCAGAGGATGCTGAACAAATTCTTCTCTAGTGTAACTCCACTGTAGTCAAAATACTTACACAAGGGATGAATTTGGATTAGAATATTTGGCATAATGTCAATTAGTTACTATAGCTGCTCTAGGTCTCCTTGTTTTCATCATCCTTGGCTGCTCTACTTGGTATTTAAACTTGAGCAGCGGTCAGGTTTACTGGGGTTCTTCAGAGAGGGTTTAAAATAAACTTGACACAACCTGAATTATGTCCTAATACATGGTGTTCCTTACTTAGATCCCTCTTACAACTTCAAACACAGCCAAAACTGAGTATTCTGAATGGTAGATATGAGCTGAAGATGTACAGCATTCATTACAACTAAAGGAAATGAGGAGAATTGCATGTGTTAAACCTTGAGAACAAAATTCAGGCCATAATGTGAGCTCTTTTTACCACACATTATGAGTTGCACAAAATTAGTTTCTGTTAAAAAATACGACAGAAGGTTGTAATTTTCATCCTTGTATTAAATTCCAAGAGATTTGGTGGTGTACCATTACTTTTATGTGTATTGTGCAAAAGATACTGATATATTTTTCCATTGACAGGGAAATTCCCATAGTGGACAATTATGTTAGTGATATTTGTCCTTAACTTTTCAATGTGGCAATATCAGCAGAAGAGTTCAAAAGGACACCAAATCTCTATATTTTGTGCCATATTTACATCATATGGAGGTACTGATTTAGTCTTTTCCTCGGTCACCTGCAAGTATCTTGCAGGATATTTTTCCATTGTAATATCAGGAGATATTTATTTCTCAATGGAAGAAAAATACAGGCACACTTTGTCTTCTTTTCCTATCCATCCTCTGAAGCTTGGGAATAGGTTGTATCAGGTGACAGATTCTCTAAGTGACATTAAAAATCTCAGACCTACCTGGCTATTAACAAGATCATGTATAGGCAAAATGCTGTATTTTTAGGTTAGGAAGGAATCCTTCTCCAGGTTAAAGCAGCCATCTTGTCTGTATGACTTGAGAATTTCACCTAGCATGTCTCCAATTACAGGAAAGTCAGGTTTTGGTAGTGATTCTAATATCTATATATCTGTCTCTTATTGTGGAAGAACATTGTAACTACAGCTCTTGTTTTCTGTTTTCTGTTGTTTTGTTTGTTGGTTTTTGTTTTGTTTTGTTTTTCCAAGTTTATGAATTTATTGCAGGATATCAGTGATATTGCTCCAGTGCCTGGATCCATTGTAGCAGGGTCCAAGACAGAGTGCCTTGTTAAGCCATTATGTATTTGAGTGCTTTTCTTTTCATTCCAGATGTACTTGTTATTGCTTTTTTTTATACGCTGTATACTGTGTCCGTAGTGCCTGATGCCTCTTGAGACAATACCATACCAGTTATGCGTAAGATCTGAGAAGAATTAATCAAACTATTTCCAGTCAACATGTGTAAATTCTCACTAGATATTGAGCTGAAGCATATTCAACCATGACACCTTACGGAGCCAATCAAATACAGAATAACTGATTGGTTGATTTGATAAAAAAGTGTCCAAATTCATCAAGCCATTTCTATAACTAGCTTGCATCTAGTTAAGTATCAATAAAATTAATTTGCTTGAACCAACTGTAAAATAAAAAGAAAACAGGAGAGTGTGACAAATCATATTGAACATCCTGTGAAATTCCCAGAGTGATGGGTTTGATGTTTATACTGAATGCCTTGGTAGGACATCACAAGCCATCTGAAGGACTAAACTGTCTCTTCAGACTCTGAAGATCAGCTGAATAGTGAAACAAACCTTTTTTTTTTTTCTTGATTGCTTCCAGGACAAGTCAACAACAAAAGGGATGAGGAGACCTTGTCTGTCTACCATAGATATTTGGCAGAAGATCTGAGTCAGTCATATTTCCTGCTGCTGGCCATCAGTAAATGGCCATGGTTCCTCCTGAAAACCACTGTACCAGAGAGTTATCTCCGAGGTGGAAAGCTCTCCAGAATCTGACAATATCATTCTGTGGACATAAAAAAGCAAAAATTTCACTGTAGAAAGGTGTGTAAGAGCGTGCATTCTGCCTCATATTCACACACAGAAAGAGCAGTGACCTTGGCGGGCAAATAATGTCTTCATAAAAAATTCAGTCATTTCATAGAAAAGAAAACACAAGAACAAATCTGTTTTGGTATGCACAAAGCATATTCTTACAGAATATCTAACCCTAAGAATTAGGTCAGCTTTGTAATTTACCTTTTTTATGTAGTGGAACACAGGAACTTCATTATATTAGCTGAATTATTAATGTACTTTATATTCATGCAAAAGAACATCATTATATTTTAATGTAAGTTTTATTTAGTTAACAGAAACAGAAATCTCCCTTTCATGGTCATTTTCATTTCATGGTTTATAGGAGTGACCAAATTCTCTTTTGCTTTTGAAGGCAACCACTCACACAAGAAATAATTTATTATTTGGGTTTGAGTATGTATGTATATTGATGGCTGTGCACATGCCTCTCTCTGTGGAAATGACATCCACAAATACCCTGTAAGTATCAAACAATAGTTATTTTTAGACTTAAAATAGAATTTTGGGAAAAAGATTTAGTTTTGTAACTCAAGGACTTCTAAAATAGCAAACAATTATCTACCTTGTCTGCAACAGTAAAGATGGATAATATAGCAATGGGATTTAAAAATTGATCTTAGCTCCACTCAGCTCAGCATAAAGGAAAATATATGACCTGCTGAGAAGACATAGTGAGCCTGCAGCATATAGTATATCACTGCCAAAAGTTGGAACAGGCTTTAGAAGACCTTGCTACTAAGAATCGAGTTTTCCATCTGATGTAAATTTCTAGCTAAACTTTTATCTGACCTTGAAAAACTCAAATTATAGTAAACGATCACCTCATACCAGAAGTGTAGGGAGAATATCTTGAAATTTTGTTCTATGTATGTTCTGAGAAGCACCCGTGAAAGGAAGTAACTGTCCCTGATACAGCTGGAGAAGCTGGAGACCTATCTATGACAGTACCATAGGTTTCCATGGTGTTATTTTAGACTGTCTTCAGGCTACTGGCTCCATTAGAACTAGTCCTCTATTTTGTTTGTATCTTCTTTAAGCAAAATATAAAGGACTGGATTTACAGAAGAGCTTAGAAGTTTGCAATTTCTAGAAAAGCAACTAAAATAGGGGATAGATTTTCTGAACTCACCTCTCATTGATAAAGCTATGGATTCCAAAATGCTGCTGAGCGGCTGCCACAAAATTTAGCCAAAAACGAACTAATGTGGGCTTGAAAATGGAAATTTAAAAGTGCAAATATGTTCTTATGCAGATGAAAATGGGAAAGAATTAGGCATAACCTCAGCAAAAGAAATTAAAGCTAAAGTGCTTTACATGTCATTTGCCACTAGCTTTGAGGGCATACACAGTCAGTTTCTGCATGCTGGCTGATGCATGGTGATTTGTTAAACTGTAATACCTTGGCAGTGTGTCTCAAATGCTGCGATTCAGTTTCTCCATAGTTATCAGAGGTTGATGGGCACTTCTAAAAAGGTAATAGAAGAGCACCTCATTGCTCAGTGCATTGCCAGCTGGCATCACTTCCAGAAGCAACAACAACAAAGTGGGTTGGGTACACCCCTGGCAGGCACATGGAAAATGATACTCAACAGATCCTTACTGCACATCAGGCAGCATAATTTCATCTTCATTCAGTGCAGCTACGTTTGATCTCTATCAGGTAATGGGCATGAAGCAATTTTTACACCTGTTACACTGCCTAAAGTTACTTCCACTATAAACATTAAAGCAATAGAATGTAATGGAAATAATAAAAGGTTAAAAAAAATTTGGTATCATATATTTTCCAGCTCATGTACACTGCCTGTCCCACAGTCTGTCACTAATCATATGAAAGAGAAAAATGTTGCATGGTACTTTTAGTAATCAAAGGATAAATCTGTGGAAAAAATTGCTGCTCAGAATTTTGATGGAATTTGTCAAAACCAGGGTGATCCTGCTTTTTTTCATTCTATGTTTTAAGTTGTTTTAAAAAAAGGTAAGAGGCCATCTCTTTTGTCCTCAAGGATTTGTGCCATTTACTCTTAAAGTCTCCCATTTTTTTGTGACTTTGAAAGTAAAAGTCTTGCAAACTACAGTTAGCAAAAATTGCCTATGAAAAGATAGATACCATGTAAAGGTAACAATGTAGAAGGGTTGGGTTGTCCCTGGCACTTCCACTACCACACAATTTCTTTCCCTTTCTCCATAGTTCTTTACCAGAGTTGAAATGGACAGAGTATTTCTTCATCTACACTTTCACTGCTGAAAGTAAGAAATCTGTGAAGTCCTTATTTAATCAGCTGAAGAACCATGAATCAGACCAAAGCTCATACCACGCAGCAGAAATTCTAGGAAAGAAGCCTGCCTAATTTGCAAAGATGGAACACTGTTCCTGTTTGGCCTTTTTAAACTATGAACTATTAGCGATCATCTGTGAACATCAACAGTAGCTTATATGAGTTATGATTTTTCTGTAATTCTGTTCTGGCTCCACAAGTATAACTGGAAGTAGATATTGGCACCATATCATCACTTTGGGCTGTTAAATTTATTAATTTAATCACTGCTAATTTGCAGCTTGTCAGGCTAAGGACTCTGGACTTTTCTCTAAAATGGAATAGCAGCAACTGCATTAAAAATGATTGAAAATGATGGTCTCTTTTTCTCCCTTGAGAACTGCTTTTTGACTTCAGATCCCTGAAAACAGAATTGCTGTCCTTCATATTCAAGATCTGCTCACTCTTTTTTTTTGGTTTTTTTTTGTTTTTTTGTATGTACATATACCATGAGATTGTCCTGCTGGTCATTCTTTGAATACTTGCCATTAAGATTGTTCACTGTTTATTAAGGGGAGGCATCTGGGCACATCTTAAAAATTTTTTAAGCAGAAAAGAAAATAATTCCCTTTAACTCCCTTCCTTCATCACTAAACATTTTCTCTTCCACATTAATGTGGAAATAGTAAGTCTGTTCTTCACTTCAAATAATAAAATGAATAAAACCCCAGTGATTCTGTTTATGATCTCATTACCGCTACTTTTAAACAGAATAAATCTGAACTCAGTGGAATTAAACTGATTTTGAACAGAAGTGAGAGAAAATTCCACTCTTCCTAGAACTCTTTTACATAGGTCAGAGTGACTTACAGATGTCTGAAAACTGATTAAGAAATATGGCTAACTTGAAAGGTGTACTCCTAAAAGACTTTTAGAAGCACTTATGGAAAGCTCTACATAATTTAGTGGGAATGGCACCAGACTGATTATGCAGAAATTACTTCTTGAACTTATAAAACTACCTAGCCTACATAATCTCTTATATATGATTTTAACACATCCTGTTTTTAGCACAGCGATATTTTTTTCCCAGGTATGTTGATTGCCTAAAAACATGGAAGATCTATTACATTGTCTTTCTGTTAATTTTTCTAACATTTATATTTGCGAAGCACATAGAATGTGCCCATTCAAAAGCCTGGAAATTAATTTCTGTTAATTTTGCTCACTATTTATTTTCCTGATTTGATCAACTCTCTTTGGGAATAGTTCAAAGCCCTTCTTTTGACAGACCTGTCAAAGCACACTGGAGAAGAGAGCTTGTAAGGGCTCATGTCCATGTGTGTGGCAGTGCTATTGCTGTACTACCCATTCAAGAGGCTGAGTGTATAGGGTGGGTTAGTGGGAATAACAATATAATATAAAGGTCGCACAGGGAATTTTCAGCTGCTTTGAGATTTCTGACTAATGAATTATGAAAGAGATACATAGCTTGGCTTAACCTTAGTGTTGTGCAGAACTGTGGATGTGGACCCTGTCCAGAAGTCAGAGCTGTGGCCTTCTCACCTTGGCCAGTGCCATGTGGCATCCTTGCTTCATTCAACTGAATTTTGATGTGAATATTACTGTGAATGGTTTCAAACTGAAGGCTTCTCTCATGCTAAGCAGCTAATTCAAATCCCAATGATTGAAACCATAAAAGAAATCTCATTGACATAGTAGCAAAAATGGGTTGAGAAAAGATTCCACTGCAGAGCTATGTTGCTGCTATTCTCATTCCCTTCATTATGTATTTGCTATGGTTTTATTTCACCTTTGCTATGTTCGCTTTTTCACTGCCTACCTATCACACAAGTTTTCTGTTGTATCCACAGGCTTGCTTGCCACTCCTCTTCAGCAGCTGAATACAGTAGAACGTCACCATTTTTACCAGTGATGCATCTGACCCTGCTTTTTCAATTGCTAATTCATTGAGTTCTGTGAAAGCCACTTCAGTGATTACTGTTTCAGGAAAGGAAAATGGGAGGGTTTTTTATGTACCTGACTGAACTGTTCAGATGGAGAGGAAATACAGAAATGATCTACACACCCGTATGGTGCATTGGCCATATATATACTTACGACATGAGGAAGGCAGTGTGAATGGTGTCTCATCCTCTGAGCACACAGCTGTTGCATTCAGAGGCATTTCACAGGTGTCTGAGGCTTTTTTCAGGTTTTAGTTCCTACTGGGGGTGTCAAACTGCTTCTGATGTAGGTTGTTTGTTTGTTGGTTGTATTTTTTTTTCTTTTAACAGGAACTAGAACCTGAAAGGAACTGAAAGCATCCTTTGAAATGCTGCAAGTATGGCAGCTGTGCATTGGAGCTGAGAGGGAGGAAGGAGGAATCAGAGATTACAGAAGGAATAGTAAATTAGAGAAAATCTGCAATATTTAATATATTTTCTTGTTAGAAAAGCTCACAAACCTTTTAAAACATTATTTTTCAGCTGTGGGCTCAAGGGCATGTAAAGAGTAAAAAAAAAAAACAACCAACAACAAAACCAACAACCAGCTTTCTTACACTTAATCAAGAATATAAAAACAGTTGTCCAAGGCCTGGACACTGTCTCTTGCAGAAGCCAGTGGTGCATGTCTAGGGAAGAGCATAAGAAGATGACAAGCAATGCTCCTGTTGCATGGTCCCTTCCTCCACTGAGCTGAGTCTTGGTGACTCATTGATACTGAGATGGTGTATGCCCATTTAAGAGATTTTTTTCCCAATAAACCAGCACAAGTGGTTTCGAATACAGATAAACTGTTAGCATCCATGGCATACTAGGGCAAAGAGTTTCACAGCTTTGCTATGTATTCTTCAAGAAAGCCTCTTCTTTCCTTGTACAGGTGTTGTGGTTTAATCCCAGACAGTAACTCAGCACCATGCAGCCACGCCCTCACTCTTCCCCCTTCCCTGTAGGATGAGAAGAGAATTGAGAAAATGTAAAACTTGTGGGTTAAGATAATAACAGTTTAATAATAAAAATATAATGAAATATAATAATTGCAACAACAATAATAAAATATAATAATAACAAATGTGTCCTGGTTCAACTAGGATAGGGTTAAGTTTCCCCAGCAGAGAGAGAGGGGGAAGGGATCTCGTCAGGTCCAGGGGCGGAAACTTTTTTTTTTCCTTGGTGGTTTTTTGGTGGCAGGAAGCACACGTCGGGTTTGCTCCATGACCATTGTGGTATTTCTCTGTATATCTTCTCTCTTGTTCACAGTTAATGCTGTTTATTGTTGTTATCATTGCCACTGTTGTGGTTCAGATTGTTCATCACACTGCTGTATTAAATTTCTCCTTATTTTAACCTGGGGTTTGTGCCTCACTGCCAGCACAACCGGCTGAGGGTGAGGGAGGGACAATGACAATGGCAACGTGGTCTCTGGTCCCAGCAGGGCTTAAACCACCACAAAATGATATAACAAAAAGAGGGAAATAAACTCCAAGAAAAGATAAGTTGTGCACAGTGCAATTTCTCACCACCTGCTGACTGATGCCTGAGCAGCGATCAACCCCTCCCAGCCAACTCCCCCCAGTTTATATGCTGAGCATGACGTTCTGTGGTATGGAATAGCCCTTTGGCTAGTTCAGCTGTCCTGGCCATGCTGCCTCCCAGCTTCTTGTGAACCTGCTTGCTGGCAGAGCATGGGAAACTGAAAAATCTTTCATTTTAGATCAGCGCTACTTAGCAACAACTAAAGCATCAGTGTGTTATCAACATTATTCTCACACTAAATCCAAACCAGCACTGTACCAGCTACTAGGAAGAAAATTAACTCTAGCCCAGCTGAAACCAGAGCAACAGGAAAGACATAGACCTGTCTGAGGGGGTCCAAAGGAGAGCCACAGGAATGATCGGGGCCTGGAACACCTCTCCTGTGAAGACAGGCTGAGAGAATTGGTGTTGTTCAGCCTGGAGAAAAGAAGGCTCTGGGAAGACCTTATTGCAGCTTTCAATACTTAAAGGAGGCTTATAAGATAGATGGAAACAGACTTTTTAGCAGGGTCTGTTGCAATAGCAGAAAGGGTAATGATTTTAAACAAAAAGAAGGTAGATTCAGCTTAGATATAAGGAAGAAAGTTTTTATGACGAGGGTGGTGAAACACTGGAACAGGTTGCTCAGAGTAGTGGTTGATGCCTCATCCCTGAAAACATTCAAGGCCAGGTTGGACGGGGCTCTGAGCAACCTGACCTAGTTGAACATGCCCCTGCTCATAGCAGGAGGGGTTGGACTAGATGACCTTTAAAGGTCCCTTCCAATCCAAACTATTCTATGATTCTGTTTCTATGATTTTGAACCTACCATCTACATTCTTCATTACATTCAGATGCATCATAGACATAAATGATATACGGCTTAGGTGATGAAACTGTTGTGGTTGTGACATACCAATTTTTCACTGGTGAAATAATTGTCCTGCTATTTTATTTATGCTGTTAAAATGCTACATTTCAAACACAGAATTCTGTATTGTGCTAGCTATAATCTGATTGTGCAAACTTATATTTACTGCTCAATGTATTGTCATGAGACTGGCAAGGAAAACTTAAGTATGTTTTCACTGTAGAGGTCAGTTTTGGTAAATGTTACTACACAAGAAAATAAGTAGTATGAACTTTTCTTCTTCACCTCTATGATGAAAAAATATACAATATTAACTTCTTAAAGGCTAATGAAGTATGCTTGGAGCGGTCAGTTACAGTTGAATTGTTGCAGATCAGGAGTTCTAACCTAGGAGCTCTAAATTAGCAGATTCACAATAGGTAGCCAAAATGGTTAAGGCAAATAAACCCAACTTTATCCCTACTATTTAATTTGTATTCAAATGAATCTGGAAAGTAACAGTATCTTCACAGTGCTGAGGAAGAAGAGGATATAAACCAGAAACCTGCTCCTCTGTGATTCTGTGGTTTTTTTTTTCCTACAGATTCCTTGCCTTAAGGAACACAGAGGGTAAAAGAACAAGAAAAGGTAATTTCACCATTAATTTTGGAAAATGCAACTTTTCCTTTCATCCATCACTGATAGTACTTTTGAGAACAAAGTGGTATTTTAAAGGCATTTAAGTGAATTAATTGCCTACTTCCCACTGACAGAAAGCTTGGAGATTATATTACTTCAAAGTCTTGAAAATTTCACCCTCAGCAGTGGAGCAGTGCTGAGAAGACATCAATAAAACAGCTCCCCAAACCAGTCAGAACTAGGCTTTGAGTTTATTCCAAGACTATACTGCATAGCACACATCCAAAATAGCAACATATAAGTAGTGTAATATTAAACAAAGACAAGAAACTTCTGTGTTATTTCTTCAATAGACAGCTATTTCAATCAACAGATGTGGAGACTTTGACATTTGGGGTAGTTTTTGTGTGTGAAGAAACCTTCCTCTTCAGGTATAGCTCACTTCAGAGAAGGGCAGAGATGCATTCAAAACGACCACATACACATCTCCCCACATTCCACCACCCTACCGATCCCCCCCCCCCCAAAAAAAAAACAAAAAAGGCCCAGCAATGGCCCCACTATTTAGCAGGAGTAGAAGCAGTGGTGAGCAAGCTGGACTCTGACCACCTTTGGTGACAACAAAACTTGTAAACTTGTGCAACAGAGCAAACATTACAATGCCAATCAATAATAATGTCCTCTATTCGAAGCTTTTGTTAAAGCTCATGAACTGTTGGGTGGCCTCATATCACTGACAACCAATTTACAGCAGGTACACTGTCTTCAATATTTGGTTCTTTTGATTAACAGTAACTAAATAATTTTTGTCACCTCTAATTTTCCTCTTGAGACCCTACTCTGGTTTCATTTTGTTTTACCCATTAGAATGTCATTAACCTCAACAGATATATAGATATGTAAATCAGGAGCAAGTTCAAACTAATTTCTTCTGTCACAGATGCATGCACACTCCATGAAGTCACCTCTTCTCCCACATATACATACTTGTTTCATAGTGTATATGTAGTATCAGGACACTACCACTTACAAGTTTTTTGTTGTATCCTTCAACTTATTTTAAATGCACTATTCCCTGTTGTTAGAAGACTATAATAATAGAATTACACTATAACAATGTAAAAGATATTGAGTAACAATTGTGTTTAACAGTTGCCAGTGGTTCAGAAGGTACAGTGCTAGCACTCAAATTCCAGATGTAACCTGACAAAAAGTTTACTCACTGGGCCAATACTCTCCAGGCTACTGTATATATTAAAAAAAATTGATCACTGACATGCACTATATAAACTAAAGCAATAATGTCAGCAAGTATTTACAGATTCATAGATACATAGAATAGTTTGGATTGGAAGGGACCTTTAAAGGTCATCTAGTCCAACCCCTCCTGCTATGAGCAGGGGCATGTTCAACTAGGTCAGGTTGCTCAGAGCCCCGTCCAACCTGGCCTTGAATGTTTTCAGGGATGAGGCATCAACCACTATGTAGGGGGAGGCGCTCGGAAGATCTCGCGATGTACGGGAAAAACAGGAGGCACATGAAAAGATCTCGTGATGCACGGAAAGTACAGGGAACTAAAGATCTCGCGATGTACAGAAAGGGGTATATAAAGCAATTGCGCAGTTAATAAATCGAACAGATTGCATCCACCATATTGGTGTTTGTGCTTTCTTTTCCCGCGGAGGTTAACCTCCTGCAAGGGTTAGCTGTGATCTGAGCGCCACACTCCTGTGGCTTAGCAGATGGAAAAAGACAGCTAATGCCTTACCACAACACCACTACTCTGAGCAACCTGTTCCAGTGTTTCACCACCCTCGTCATAAAAACTTTCTTCCTTATATCTAAGCTGAATCTACCTTCTTTTTGTTTAAAATCATTACCCTTTCTGCTATTGCAACAGACCCTGCTAAAAAGTCTGTTTCCATCTATCTTATAAGCCTCCTTTAAGTATTGAAAGCTGCAATAAGGTCTTCCCAGAGCCTTCTTTTCTCCAGGCTGAACAACACCAATTCTCTCAGCCTGCCTTCATAGGAGAGGTGATCCAGGCCCCTGATCATTCCTGTGGCTCTCCTCTGAACCCAATCCAACAGGTCCATGTCTCTGCTGTGCTGAGAACTCCAGAGCTGGACACCACTCCAGGTGGTGTCTCATAAGAGGGGAGTAGAGGGGCAGTGTTACATCCCTCAGTTTGCTGGTCACAATTCTTTTGATGCAACTCAGGATACAGCTGGCTCTCTGGGCTGCGAGCATACATTGATGGCTCATGTCCAGTTTTTCATCCCCCAGTACCCCCAAGTCCTTCTCCCCAGGGCTTCTCTCAATCCCTTCATCCCTCAGCCTGTATTGATACTGGGGGTTGCCCTGACCCATGTGCACTTGGCCTGGTTGAACCTCATGGTTCACATGGGTTCACATGGACCCACTTCTTGAGCTTGTCCCAGTCGCTCTGGATGGCATACTGTCCTTCAGGGGTGTCAGGCTGGTGTCATCTTCAAACTTGCTGGGGGTGCACTCTATCCCACTGTCTGTGCCACTGATAAAGATACTAAACAGTGCTAGTCCCAGTACAGAGCCCTGAGGGACACCACTCATCACTGATCTCCATCCAGAGCCATTGACCACTACCCTCTGGATGTCACCATCCAACCAATTCCTCATACACAGTCCATCCATCAAATCCATATCTCTCCAATTTATAGAGAAGGATGCTGTGGGGGACCCTGTCAAAGGCCTTACAGATGTCCAGATAGATTAAATCCATAGCTCTTCCCTTGTGTGCTGATGTAGTCATTCCATCTGTGTCATCCCGTGTGGTGGGTTACAAGGGGGGTGAAACTTATGAATTCCCTGAGAGCCTGTGTGCAGGGCAGGCTGAGTCACCACAGTGACTCAGAGGAACAATTGTGTTGGTGTCTTTATTAACTGACCATTTAGTAAGTAAATGGAGTCAATTTGGCAACAATCATCTGATAACCATCTGGGGAATTAATAAAGGCACTTTGGTGATGAGAAGACTATTTTCCTAAAAACCTGTCAACAATCGATCGCAATTCAATTCCTATAAAGCTTATATACATGAATATATGTAAGAAAGAGAGAGAACAGAATGAGGAAAGAGAAAAGGGAGAAGGAGGGTATAGAAAAAGGGGAAATCATCACCCTGGGATCCCTCATTATCGCAGAGTAGCCAGCGTGGTCCATAGGTGGTGGGTCAACCAAGACACACATCAAGTGTTGCCTTTATATAAACTTTCTTATGCATGTACAGTAGGATATTCCGGAGGTTCTTATTTTCTCTGGCTTGTACCTGTGCAGTTAGGCAAGTTCTGCCTCTGGGCAGCAACACAGGGATGGAGAGAGAAATGGCCCACCTCCACAGAGCTCACTCCACTTCTCCCCCACAGGGCATCGCACTTGAGTTGTTTGCGACATCCTCTTTATGAACAGTTTCTTGTTTATGAACAGTTTCTGCCACCATCATAGAAGGTCAGTAGGTTGGTCAGGTAGGACGTGCCCTTGATGAAGCCATGCTGGCTGTCTCAAATCACCTCCTTTTCCTCTGTGGGCCCTAACATAGCTTCTAGGAGGATCTGTTCCATGATCGACCCAGGAACAGAAGGTGAGGCTGACAGATCGATAGTTCCAGGGTCCTCCTTTCCACCCCTTTTGAAAATGAGTTCAATGTTTTCCTTCTTCCAGTCCCCAGGGCCTTCACCTGACTGCTGTCACTTTTCAAATGTTTCAAATTTTCAAGAGTGGCTTGGCAGCTACATCAGCACATTCCCTCAGGACTTGGGGATGCATCTCAAGACTTTGTATGTTCAGGTGCCTCAGGTGATCTCAAACCTGGTCTTCTCTTACAGTGGGAGGGACTTTGCTCCCCCACTCCCCATCTTTCAGTCCATCCACTCAGGAGGTGTGGGAAGAGAGGTTGTCCATGAAGACTGAGGCAAAAGGGTTTCTGAGTACCTCAGCTTTCTCCTTGTCTGTTGTTACCAGTTTGCCAGTTGTGTTCATCAGTGAGGGGGTACACTTTTTTTGACTTTCACTTTCTGGCTGACATCTATAGAAGCCCTTCTTATTGTTTTTTGCGCCTCTTGTCATGTTCAGCTCCAGTCACTTCTTGGCCTTCCTGACTCTACCCCTACACAACTGGGCAATATTTCTATACTCTTCCCAGTATATATGAAGATAATTTAGCTGGAATTAGAGTGGCTTAATGAGTGTCCTGTTATTCTGGTTTATGGTGTGAGAGTGAATACCTAATTAAGTCTAATTAAGCCTTTATATGTTATTTTGTACATGCCACAGGGATTCTTCACAGGCTAAAAGTAATGTGATTTTCCATGGCATGAACTCATTTTTCAAGTATGCAGTAGTATCTATCACACTATTATTTTTCAACTATGTAACATCATTGACTAGAGTTATCATTCATTTTGACCATTAAAACATCTGGAAATCCTTGTCCCAAATCACTGACTTCTATATCAATCAGTTGTGCATCAAGACCATAAGATTAAACCCCAGGGGACCATTGCATGGATTCTCTGCTATAATCATGTTTAAAATAACCTTCCAAATTATACTGTAAGTTGGTATAAAATACCCTTTTACAGCATGTGGTGTCGAAGATGCCTAGAAATTTCCTCTTAAATATCAACTTGCTCTCTTGTATCTTTACTTTTACTTTGGGGAAAAAAAATAGCATTAATGAAAAGTTTCTGTTTTCAAAGCAGGGATGTTTATTAGTTTACAACTTACATAAAGTGACAAAAAATATCACTGAAGATGTGTTTGAGATGTTTTATTAATCTTTTGTTAAGGTGACATTGTTAAGGCTTTTGCTTCCATTTATGCCTATGGTTTATGGAGTCAGAGTGGCAAGAAGGCTTAAGAGAAACCAAGAGTAGTAATCGCCACCTTTTTATGACATAATTTGTGTAACACATTACTTAAAGCACACAAAATAAAATAATACTTCACAATTTACTATACTTGTGGTCTTCCAGAAGATCCCTTTAGATTCTTTTGCTGGAGAAGATATTATAGGTAGTAGGAGACGCACTGTTAGTAACATTAAAACAAGAGTTGCTTTGACATCCAGCTTCACAGTGAAAGGTGGTTAGGAAATTGTCTTAACTGTTGGCTGAGATAGGTTTGTTACTTATGTCTACTCTCCATGGACAGTTGTAAAACACCTACTAAGATTGCAATGGACCCATGTATTCATCTTTAGAACTTAAAGCCAAAATGAGGGGGATTTTAGAGACAATCAGTATTTTACTTGTTTTGGAGAAATGATCATGAATGTGAAAACTATGGTGGTAGGATACCATACAAAACTTTATCTGAAGAAATGGGTTAAACAACTTTTTCTTTCCTCATGAAGTTTCACAGGTCTGAGAGAAATCCTCAGACTTTGGTCCAGCTGACATAAGATGGAAGAATCTTCACTGACAAGCAGGAAAGAGAGGGGTTGAAAAAGAGGGAAAAAATGACCAGGGCCCATCCCAACCAGGCTGACCCAATAGGCTAGCATGGGAAATCACTCAACATAAAATGTTTGACACAAGATACAAAACACCTAAAAAGCCTCAGATGTACAAGGTGGTAAAGTTTCTCAGCTTTGAAGGTGGCTGGCTAACACACACTTGCATCTGGTGCTGGAATGAAACTTCATCATCATTAGCATTTCCCTCCTTAATTTCACTTGTGCACAGTGGAGTGAGTTCAGCTGTGGTGTGTTTGACCACTCACCGTGTTTGTCATGTGTGAGCAGTTAAACCTTTTGCCAGAACAGAGCTGTGCAGTTCTGATCACTGAAAGCTGCCTCCTAAACTGCGGTGCTGAGAGGGGAGGAAGGCTGGGCTGCGGGAGCCTCGCGCATTCATGCTTAGTATTGCATGCCTGGTCAGCTGCATCTCACTCTACCCAAAATTATTTTATGCAGAACTAATTTTATTGTGAGAAAAGCATTTCAGGGACTGTTACCATACCTGTGATATTTGAAATATGAATTCAAAATTCGCATCTTATCAATAAAAACACATTGACTTTCATAGAGGTTGTCTGTCAAATTCGAGTACAGCAGTATAAACATTTACTTACACCATGTTCACAGCTGATAAACTGCAGTTCCTAAGTTTGTTAATTAAATCTTAGTTAAGCTTTGTCCTTCCTGCTTTTGTGCAAACCTTTAAGTTATGAGGATGCAATTTTCATGCATCAGCCAACACAAGCACTGAAGGAAGTGCTTGTTTAGGTAATAAGATAAGGAGGTGCTTTCTCTACTTTTGGGTTTTAGCTGCCACAGAGGTACCAGTTCCCAGGATTCATAGCTGCTGCTTATTCAGGCAGCTCTGTGGTTTGCGCTGCATATTAATTTCTGTCCCACACGGGAATTCAATTTGTACTGTACATTTCATTTCTTCACAGATTTAGATTTATTTCATGTTCTCTGCTTTTAATTAACTCTCTGGCACAGCTGCTGGACAGGATATAAAAGCTCATTGCTCTCCCTGCGTTACTAGTACACCACCAATCATTTACCACTTAGATGGTGGTGCAGGAGCTATCAGTTTCCATGGCAACCAGGGCCGTGGTGATTGATTCCTTGCCAGTATGGCATCACCACAGGGAGTGAGGCTTGTGATTTTTGTATGCTTGCAACATCCATCTAATTAAAATGGGATTAGAGAATCATCCCTGTATATGTTCAACAACTGCACTGCAATCCATTTATGTAAATGTCAGCTCTATTCAACGCAGTAGTTGGAGTGTTTATGAAGAAACAGTTGCTTTGCTCCCAGTGTCTTGCAGTGGGAGGGGTGGGGAGTTGGATATAAAAAAAGAAAAATGTATACTGCCTTACTTTGGCTACTACTAACGGAAAAAAAAAAATCCTTTCACTGATGCTCAAGTTCTATGCAAATTATATCCTGTTTTCGAATCTGAATCATGACTATAGGGAGGAAAGATGGCAGAGCTGTTATGGCTCTGCTGATGCGCTGATGGCTAACCCGGGAAAATATGCTGAGCCTGTCCTGGAAATTCATTAATTAATTTAGTGTGTATGAATTATTTATTTGTCAAAAGCCTTTAATTCATATGATTGATTTTAGTTCAGTGGTGTCTCCTGAGAGCAAAGTAATCCTTGTGTTCTCATAATTTTTCTTTCATAGAGCATTCCTCAAGTCTTATAGCGGTTACTTGGAAATTTGTGAAGTCTTTACAGATCAGGCAAGATGACAAATCTGTAGTATGCAAGGAGACTCTAGATGAAAGGAGAAGCTCAGGGATTTTTTTGGAGGGCTCAAAGTGAAGCCAGGTTCTTTAGAGGATTGCTACATCTAAATGCAAACGAAAAAAAGAGAGAGAAAAAGACAAAGAGTGACTGATCTGTTAGGATTTTTTCTTTATATATCACCGTTTCTTCTGCATAACACTGACAAAATAGTCTGTTAACATGAAAAATGTCAGTTTGCAGTACCTAAGGGTCTCATGTCTGCATGCATTTCATTTTGCAATCTACTTCTGTATTATAAAACTTAGAAACATTATATAAATTATACATAAAATTAATAGCCCGTGGGATTTTATCTAAAAGCCCATATCACATGGCTAAATTTTGTTAAAAAGCTATTTCCTTTCACAACAGAAGGAAACTGACTTTTGTTGTGCATAGCAGGCAACAATATACAGATGGTAGAAATGCCATGTATCTCACAGAAATGCTGTGTTTTATCATACTTAGTAATAAAATCCTCCCTCATGAACAAATCCAGCCCTGGTCTGGCAGGCCAGAAATCACAGTGTCAGAGAACAGAGATGAATGATTTTGGTACCGAGGCATCATTCTGGTGGAACCGCTATGAAGAACTTGAGAGACTGGTCAGAAGTACAGAAGTGGAGACAACCAGGATGAGAATGTAGTGGGTGTTTCTGAATGAAATGTCCATGAATTTCCTAAAAAATACATCCTGCCAAATTACCTGAGGCGACATGCATTGTGCAGGAACCGCAAGGTCTCCACGCTCTCCTTCTGGCTTTGGGACCCTCTGGTAGAAGACAGCTCCTTATTGAATGTCAGGGATCCTACCCACAGACGTAAAGAATATTTGCCCTTCAGTGTCTAGTACTTACTCAGGTTTCACACATAACTCCTTTTATGTCCAGGTGTGTCTGAACTTGAAGAATAACTCCTTAGCCCAACATAAGCCTGTAGAGGAAAATAAGGATCCATCCCTTCACCTCACAAAATGTGGACCAGGTTCAGGACAAAAAATCAGCCAGACACAAGTGATTCATTGCCACCTCTTCCATGTCCCTTTGACAAGTAAATCACTGCCACTATTGCTGTAAAGCTATTGCAAGTCTTTCCACAGAAACTGTAAAGGAATGGCACTGAAGATCGGTTGTGCCTTGTGTAAGCTGTGATAATAAATGCCACAACCATTTTGGTCAAAAATTGCCTAACCCACCTTATTCTCCATCAAAAAAAAGAAAACCAAACCAGCAACAAACAAACAAACAAACATCAAACAAACAAACAAACACAACAACGGAAAAAGACGAAGCTAGTAACAGTAAAATATCTCTAGGCATCTTCCTGCCACACTGAAAGTCCTGCCTTCCTCCTTAGGGTAAACCCAGAAGGCATTCAATGATCTTGCTTTTTGATTGATTTCACCTGATAGAGAACAATCCTTCCTTCAGGACTGAATGTCTCCTGGGTGGGAATCAGTCTTCAAGAGATTTCTGGCACTTGCACTTGGTTTTCTTACAGAGAGGGAGTAGTGGTTTTCTCAGCACTACCTGTACATTAAAACAGCCGATTACACCTGCCTGGAATTATTTCTCCTTCCACATCTCATGAATTTTTCCACTTGAACAGGAAAATGCTTTGGAACTTTATTCAAAAATTCAAGCAGCTAGAAAAGAATGTCTCAAACATCAACATCTCAGATTGAATAATTAGCTTAATAAATCCTATATTTCTTATGAAATGATGATCAGTTACCCCACAATAACAGATTAAGAATACTTTAAATATACAGATGGAGGCTGAGGGGCACTAAGGAGAAAATTTTAAAATATTTTCTCTGCAAAACAGAAGGAATATTTTCCCAAACAAATACATAGAATATTCAGTGTTCTCTTCAAGTGTTACTATGCCAAATTTGAAGATTTGATTCAACTTCTAAGTGCAAGAGCAGATTCCCATCCCTGCTTCAAATGCTTGTCACAACATAACCATTCTTGTGGTTTCAGCACAACAAGCTCTAGAATATTCTGGAATTATGCTGTGTTAAATGGGGGCAATGGCTGGTTCTTCTGTGCAATGCTTCTGCAGATAATACATTTTTATGCAATTTCATGTGCTGCACAGCAATGGAACATAGAAAAGGCCTCCCAATAATTTTGACTAAGGTTCAGAAGTTTAACAGTATGACTTTCTGTTTTTAAGGTGGACAAATAGAGTATTAAAATTGGAAACAGAGATATTTATATGTGATTTTAAAAATTCACAGATTTTTCCATTCATTTACGCAGTGCTGCACAGGATTAGCTAGCTTGCTTCTCTCCCTTGTCTTGATATCAGAGGCATTCCAGGTACTACTGTTACCAGTAACAGTTAAAGCTGATGATGAATCAGTTTCACATTTGCAAGTAGCATGCTCTTGCCATTTCCCTCTGCAGAAAGAGAACTAACTCAATGTGATGTTGTTGGACTGTCATAGCAGTATGTAAAGGATTGCCATAATGTTGGCAACTGGTAGAACAAAGTTGCTGAAGAAAAGAATCCTGGGAAATAACTGTACAAATTAGTCTCTGAAAAATTAAAAAAAATTTAAAATAACAAATACAATAGAAGAAACAAATTTCAGACTGTGAAACAGCCATGTAAAGTAACGGCAATAAAGCTCAGTATTTTAAAGCACAATATTGCCATGAAAATAAAATTATGTAGAGAATGGAGACTTGGTCTTTTTGTGTGTAAATAAACCCCTTCATATTCCAACAGACAAAATGACCTACTCCAACTTTGCCCACCCACTTCCTTGCCCAGCCATGTGATCCTGCTCTCTTTCATCCCTTACAGTTAGCTGAATAACCCTACCAGGGAAAGGTGGCAATCAAACATCTGTGTCCTCTACCTGCAGAGCAGCCTGCAAAGACAACACACCAGCAAACTTCTTTATCTCCATGCTGCAGCTCAGATGTGCTCTGGAGTAAACATTGGAAATGGTGTTTAGTATTTCTTCTTAACAAGTTCTTGGTTGTCCCTGATGAACTCGGGATACTCCTTGTCAACAATAACATCAAATACAAGTGGCGTTTTTATTTTTATTTTCATATGTGGATGACTGCCCACTCTGAAAACAGCTGAGACAACTCAACTCCTTTCATTTAAGCCAGTGGAGAACCCATAGATACTCTATTTAGACCTATTTTTATATGAAGCACCCTGTGCTGGCAACATCCTGCCATCTCTGGAGACAGTGTTTTTAGTCTTTCACACAGGCAGAATCCAAATGCTATTTACCTTTTTTTTTTTTTTTTTTTTTTTCAAACTCTTACTTACCATGTTGATGTAGGATCATTTGCAGTAAATCTTTTAATACCCTTTATCTAGGGGTGTCTAGGGGTGGTCTGAATGTAGGTTGACTAACCATAATTGTTAATTAACAGCTGGAGAGATATTGCTAGTGAAGTAAAATTGCTGATCTCAGCTTATTCCCTGATGTGAAAAATTATTGAATATTGAATGCAAGTGCGTTTTTTCCAGTTTTTGCAGGTTCATGGTTGAAATAATAATGCAAAACCTAATGCTCACACTGCAGAATTTTGCAGTTAATACAAAGGACCAGCCAGTGGCACACCTACAATAGGGTTTGAAAAATGTTTGTGCCTCATGTATGGTTTTATATTTCTGTTTTAGCTGTGAAGATGCTAGTGATCATAAGTAATACTGGGCTGGAAGGGACTATGGAGATCTGAAAGGGGCCGAAAAGAGAAAATTAGTGACTACCATCAGATCACAGATCCTGCCTTGAAGAACCTCATCTGCGACGTGGTCCCATGTTCTCCATTTCTGATGTCTGACAAGGGGTAGAGCATGATTTTCCCTCAAGCTGTGACATTAAAACCTTCTGGATGACTTGCAAAGCACAATAAATAAATTGTATGTTTGTTATTATTTTTCTGCTATCAGAGCCTGCCAGACCATCCTGGCGGAAGCACAGCTTCATCAGCCCTGCTACTTCTCCTATTTGTGCACGACTTCAGCACTTGCAATGTTTTCAGGGTTGAATGGAACTCACTGGTGCAGGGGACCCCCTCAGTTTTTTGAGAACACAGAATAGGGCTACAAATGGAGCATAATCCACCACTGTGCACATTTCAGGTCCCTCAGGCTAGCTGCTTCCAGTAACCACAGAGGAAAGTCCTAGCCAGTAGTTTTCAATCTGTAGAATTAAAGTAATTGGGGTTTTTCTTGTTACTCTCCTCCCTCACTGCCCATTGCTCCCAAGCTCACCTTTGTGGGCATGTATAAAATCCGATATAAGATCTTAGCAGTAGTGATGATTTTAAGAGACTTTACATGCCTGAATTGGAACATGTGTTGCTGGTTCTCCCACAGTTTTAAGAAAAAATTAAAAATCTAGGTGAAGTATTGGAAAACAAAGAAATCAGCTTACAGAATCTGCAGGACAAAACAAAGGATTATACAGTGTCACTGGTGATGGATCCTCTGTGTGCTAAGGTAGGAATGAATGGGTTTTAGCCATTTTGGCACAGCTTCCCCTAAATTCTTCTACTAGCCCTTCAGTGATGAGGACCATCAGTGTCATTTGTTCACTCAACTACCAATGTATCTCTTCTCATAACATGAAACCTCCACCTTTCTTGCTGCAGTCTTAGCTATTATTGAGCAAAGACAGTTCCTTCCACCTTGCCATGGCTTCTTGCACGTTCACAGTGACTGGCTGCCTCACAGCATTCTTTTCTCTGAAGAAGCTGTATTTCCCACAGGTCTCCTGGGTCACCTGCATGGGATAGAGGAATTACTATGTAGACCAGCCCTTGCCAGGGTAGTTTACAGTGAGGGCTGTAGGGAGGTTCTGTCACAGCTCCCTTTGCAGGACCTGGCCCATGGGATTCCTTAAACATCAGACCTGAGGCTTTTTCCTCCGGTAAAGCTGCAGAAGGGGAAAGGATTTGGTTTTCAATTTTCATTCACTGGGGCCCTCTCTTATGTCATGGAAAAAATCTATTTGCTTCATCCTTTCTTTGTCTGTCTATTGCAGTGATCCAAATAAGTTTCTTCAGTGCAGAGAATAAATGACGTTCACTCACTGAAGCTTCAGAGACTTCTGAATAAAGACAGCAGATTTGGCCCCTTTCTTTCATATTTGTCTCCCCTAGCATTCATTTTCAGGAACAAATTTCTAGAATAAAATATGTCCCCCTGTATAGACCAACCCAGCCAGGCATTTAAAGTTAAAATGAAAACCGTACAAAAGGTAAGCATGTGATGACTCTCATATCTTTTGCCCTTATGTGGGTGATAGAAATAATTACCTCTAGACATATCATTGCACTGTGCACAGTTGGCACACAGGAGATTGCCAGGTGTTGGATGTGATAGGAAATGTGCAGCCTGATTATATATGCTGGAATCCAAGTGCTGCAAAATATCTCTTTTAAATGAGATGAGGAGCAAGAATTTAAAGATACCACTTAATTTTTCAACTGCAGTCAAGCAACACCAGTGTTTCAAGATTAATTTGTTAATCACATGAGACTAGGGTTTGTATGTGGTAATAAAAGACTAGAACAACATTTCCTAGCAGGCAGCAATAACTGTTCCAGTCTGTTCAAGTATTTTTTTTTTCCTTTGCTAGTTTAATTTCCCCTGCCCTGCTGCCTGCTCCAATTTATTTAAGTTGAAAGTGAATGCAGAACTGGTGGAAGGCACTGGATTCGTGACTGTGGAAATGAAATCCATTCGGTTGCAAAGGCTGTGTGAAATTTACCTTTAACACAGTGAGGCAGCTCAAGATCTCAGCACCACTGAAGATGTCCATACTTCTGCCTTCAGAGGAGGTCTGAGTGGTGTATGAGTCTCTCCCAGCCCAGCTCCATGGCCATGGCTGTGGCAGGGCAAGCCCCACATTCTGTGCCATAAATCCCTCTCAGCACTTGCTTGGGTGGGCAAGAACTTGGTGTTACAACTCACTTGATTTCACCTCCCCGTGTAGACTGCTGGCAGGGATGCTGAGTATCATCAGCTGGAAAGGCAGCTGTCAGGGTAGGGAGCACCTCATTTTCTGAGCCCATCAGCTCCTTGACAAGACTCCTCAAGCATCTCCCAGGTGATTTTTCAGATACCTCCTCCACCTAAGCAGTGTGATCCCCGTCCTATAGCTCTACACCGTGCTTGATGTGAGTGACCAATGCTGCGAGCTAGTCAATAGCACATCGCTCAAAGAAATTGTCTCAGTGCAGACCCTTCCAGAAAGTCTAAGCCAAACTCTGTAAATTCACTGAATGTCATTTCTCTCAATGCAGAGATGGGCTAAGCAAATTCACCCTGAAGGATGCCTGATTATTTAGAAACACAATAACTAAAAACTAGCGTGTACTGCTCAGGCATGAAGGAACACATTTCTTCAAATTCTCCATAGCTATTTAGTTATCCTTTTTTATGCATTTATTCACAGTATGTATACAAACAGATGCTGAATTTTTCTTCCCTGATGTGAGTGTTTGAGAACAAGAGAAGTTTCTCAAAACAGTGGTTTTGTGCATTTGCAAGTATATCCATGAGAAAACAGATTGCATCCTTCATTACTGTCTCTTAAAAAAGAAAAAAAAAAGCTAGACATAATCAGAAAGTGACAAAGAAGCCACATAAATATACAGCTTTTCACAGTATATGTTTTTTATTTCTCAGATAATCAGTCATCATAGAAAGGCTTTTCAGGGCTCCTTAACAGCTAATTTACCCTTTCTGCTGATTTAAAACTTGCTCTGGTATTGCTGTGTGATAGCAACACTGAATTTCCCTCTACTCTTCTGAGACTAAAAAACTATGTAGCAACTGACTTCACTAATAGATTTCTGTTCACATTAATGTTGTTACTCCTTTCCCTTCACCTGTACCTCTTTTTCCTTCCATGCTCTGCAAGACAAGATCCCTTCCACTCTTACTTTTTTTTTTTTTTTTTTTCCCCCAAATCTGTCATTGTTTCTGTTTTAAAACTGATATTACGAAAGGCAAAGCATAGTCTAGCCAGGATACTGAGAAAACTGCATATTCAGGCTTTTCTTTTTTTTTATTTTCAAATAGGCTTCTGATGATTTCTGGGTATCACCAAATACAGAACTTTCCAAAATCTGTTATTAGAGAGGTCTAAATAAATGCATGCATATATACATAAAGTTGTTTCTTTTTGGAGAACCTGAATGTAAAATAGCACATACAGTCAAGGTGAAGCACTGTGCTAAACATCAGCTATAATATCACTGACAGGGAGCATACAACTGAATCCCACGGGGTAACAACCCAAACAGCCTGATAGCAAAGTTCTGAAAACTGTTCAAAATCACATTGCCCTGAACTGACAGAACTATAGGTTTAAGACCCTAAAGGGAGCATTAAATAATGTTGTTTCTGTATCAGGAATGTTTCACTGGTCTGAGCAAAAAGGCTCCCTGGTTTGGATGTTGAACTCTGTTTGTACTGCAAGACGACACTTTGTGAATGACACAAGTCACATTCTCCCCTCCTTTGCTTTGTTATGTCCACAACAGTGACAACCTTGGCCTCAGCAGCCTCCTGCTGAACGGATCAGACTGTAGCTGAGTGAATGACTCACTGAGCAGCATACCTGGAGTATTTAGTCCCTTACTGGTGGCTAAATTAGCATGGACAGGTCTCAGTGCTTTTGAATTTATGGCTTGGTGTCTTCAGGAGGGGTTTGATCCAGTACATTCAAACACACAAAAAAAGGGTGAACCTTGCCTCTGTACCATCTCTCCTCATTGAGGGCCTCAGTTAAGTGAAGACCAGACTTTGTGCTGTGCAGAAGTGGAGAAGAAGGGCTGCCCATCAGGATGAGCAGGCTGCTGAGTGTCAGAGGCACCTCCACAGCTAAATGCTAGCACCATCTACAAAGTTTTGCACTAGCATTTCTGTGGATCTGCATGATCTCTGCTTGTGATGATACCTGAGAATCTAGTCCTCTCCTGATGGGCACAGTGGGTCACTGAAAGAAGCAGTGCCAGCACAACTCTCAGCTTTAGCAGCTGGACATGCTCCTTGTCTGCTCTCTAGAGAGGAATTAGGGCTGTACAACCTGATATGCTGCCTCTGTCTCAGACTGGGCTTTGTACAATTTCATCCCTCGTTTCCAGATGCTACTTAGCTATAACAGAAAAAAAAAAAAAAGTAATTTTTATTGACTTCGTGTTAAGAATTGAATAACAGTTCTCAGTAATTTTTGCTCTGAGGTATAGTTGGGGTCTGTGTGATAGCTCAATGTGATTTTCCTTCTGGTACCTTAATGGGCAGCCAAATGAAAACTTGAGGAGTGTTCCCTTGCCACTACAGATTTTTTCAGGTAGAACTTGGTTGCCTTATATTTTTGTACACACCAAATGCAAGAGGATACAAATGTTATTGCCACAACTAATATGGAAAATCTGTTCATCAGGTTTTAATTGGGGCAGCCTTGTCTTTTCATAAAATGTGGCTTGTTTCATGAAGCCATGAGATGGTAAATAAGATTCACCAAAAAATATTGCATTTGCTGAACTGGGATCTTTACTATTTCTTCAACGAGGGAGTGAATGTGCCTTTAGTGTATAACAGGTAGGAATAGGACATCCAGCTCTCCACATATTTTTGGAGGCAGGGATCCTCTTTTCTATGATCTTCTTCTCAGCTGTCAGTACTGTGAGAATTACATCTGAAGCTATTAGACCTGTGGTTGTCGATTCACAAAACACCAGCTGAAGAAGGTTAAACCGAAGTGTTTGGATGCTGAGAGACTGATGTAAAGGGCACACTGAATTAACAGCAGATATGTATTGGAAGTTGAAGATCATGGGAGACATAAGAAATTTGCATCTCATAAATTTCATGCTTTGGATTCTTGCTGACACCTGGGGCTGGATTCTTTCTCATTCATTCAGTGAAATTATCCCCATTGGTCGGATGGCCCTACTTATTTACTTTTCATCAACTAACAGACTCTTATCTGAGAAGGGAGGATTTACTTCCCTGATGCTGTGACTTTACTGGCAAAGTGGTGCTCAGTTTCCAAAGAGAACAATCCATTAATTACCTTGCAGCCTTATAGAATTAAACAAGTTTTAGAATTTGGATGCTGGTTTTGGTCAGTTCAACTAGTGGTCTTGCTGAAGGTATGTCATGTTTTTCTCTGAACTCTGTAGCTTCTGATGAGAGCATTGACCCAAATGCTCAAGTACAATGCACATGTGACACAGGGACTACCCATGGTATGAAAGAATGACAGGAAGATTTTTAATACAAAGCTAAACTAACCTGGGTACTAATCAAGATGTCATATATTACACAGTACAAGCCTAAAGCAAACATTCTTTTTCTCTTAAAAAGCATAGCTGATTTACTAGCAATTTCACTAAATGGCTGAGAAGAAATAAATTTTATTACATCTGAGCACCTGTGAGAAGATTCTTAATAAACAAGGGCAGAAAAATGAAATTTAAAGAAAAAAAAAAAGTTAATTCCAGTTAAAATAATTTGCAAAACAAGAAACTTCTCTCCTAAACCTCACTTCCTTTTTGTATAACTCTTTTCTCATACAACTGGAAACAATCAGCTTTAACTGGTAACAAAGTTCATATCTGCACTTGGCTGAAGACCAGACCTTCAGAGGATGTTTACTATAGAAATCTCCAGGATTCATTTACAAATTCTGAATGTTTAACTGGTGGGTTGATTTTAATGCTCGTATGATGAAAATTTACTTGGAATTTGAACAGGTACTACCTTTCTCATCCCCTTTGGCTAGAGGATTACTTGTCTAGGATAGGGTTAATGGAGATTTTAACATGCTTCTGAAGAAAGATAGTAAGAAATGCTCAGCTAGGCCTATACAGTAGCATAACTATCTGTTACGCTCTAAAAACTTTCCTTAAATAACAGAAATGTCAAGAGTTAATTCTGGCCTGAGAGGATTATTTTGCTAAAACACAAGACCAGTGGCACTCTACATAGTCTGAGTGGGTAAAAAATGCAACAAACATTCCATTCTATGGTGGGAGCTGGTAAACAGCATTTCCCATGCTTTCATGCATAATGGATAGAGAGAAGACTGTTGGATAGACCTGAAATTAATCTTCTGAGGCAGGTTCTCTGAGACACCTCTTCACATAGGATTCCTTCCCTTTCAACAGCCTGTGGTTGCTATGGAAAAACATAATAGAATTTTTTATTTTTTATTTTTTTTTAATGAGAAAAACAAAGTGTGATGGTTCATCTGCATATCATTCATTGACCAGAAGGGCTGAGAGAAGCTACGAAGGTACTTTGAAAAGTTTATAAATATTAGCTTATAGAAAGCAATAAGGCCCTAGTCTTGTAAACTACTCGCAAGCATGTATATATGTACAGGAATACTTGAAAGGTCAAGATCCACATGTGTGGGACGGTTTGCTTTATGTCACCTTGTTCCCATTTCGACCTCTTTTACCTTCAGACACTTCCATCTCTAGTTTATGAAATATCTTTCAAGAGGGCTTATTTAAACATTTGATGTAATAGAATATTCACAGAAGAAAAATCTTGACTCATACACACATTGACACTGATTGTAAAGATTGTGCCTATTTAGCCAGAGAGCAAAGCCAGTACAAGTTACCCATGCAAACACCAAAACACAGTTTGTCTCCCATTCCTGTGGAAGGCATTTTGAAATAGAACTATGGGACATGAGTTACACAGTGCATGAGCTGAATCTTTTCAAACAACTAACAAGAATGAGAATGAAAATAAATATAAATAGATCAAGAATTGCAGCATATTTTAGAACAAAGACAAATGTGCATCAGTACAAGTTTTGCCCAGTATTCAGAACACTGAATATAAAATTTAGAATCCAGACTCAGACAGGAGACCCTTCCATCAACTCCTGTGTGTCATTGACCCTCTGTGTGTGAAATGCAGATAATGGCATTTCCTCACCTCAGCGGAGGTGAAAATACTTACAGTTAAGGTAGTTATTCTTTAGAAGCCATAGTCATGGAGGTTGACCAGGTATCAAAGAGAGCTAGGTGGTCAGGAAAAAGTTTCCGTTTTAAAAATATTACAGCTTGGGGGAGAGGGGTGTGGGTAAGTTAGGTAATTTTTTTAAAAGGGCAGAATCAGGCCATCTAAGAATCTGGATGAGAATGCTTTGAGTATAAGAAAGCACAGCAGTATATGAGTAGTTCCACTGAAGTCAGTAAGTGTTAGGAAGGACACAGGCTGATCTGTCAGACCTTAGGTCTTACCTGTGAGTGGTTCAGGAAGTCATTTCACCCTGTCCTTTCCACAAAACATGAGTGCAGTTCAGGAGAAGAGCTATGAGAATTACCAGCATAACTGCTGAGCTGCAGTTTCAAATTATTTGAGAGCAGAGTCTGCAGCAGCTGGGAATATAGCAATACTGGAGGAGAGAAGTATCAATTTTCTGTGGGTTTTACTACATCATTTGCACAGCATATAGGAAAGGGGATCATGAAGCTCTCTTCCATTTCCCCTCTGCTGCTCTTTCTTATTCTCTACAGTCAACAAAATGCAATTATCAGCTAAAGTTTAGGCAAGGATGTGAGCAAAGTTTAAAGCTGGGGAGAATATCCCATGTGATTATTTTGTTTATGCTAAATTTTGCATAGGGGCACTCCCATGTTTTCAGTGAATTGTATAAAACAGCAGTGGGTTTTCTCTGCATCAGGGTCCAATTAAAAACAGTTCTGGAAGCTAAGATACTGTCTCAGAAAAAGTCACTGGTACTGACCTGAGGTTCCCTGAAATAATCCCCTTGCATGCTCTCTCTAGCCATGCCATTTTAAAAGTAGCGTATCAGACAAACTGAATCATGTTACACTGTGTGTCACTCATTTATTTACCTTTCTGAAGACAACCTGCACAGCCCAGATACCTGCTGTCATCTGTCATTGGGTTCGTATCTCTACCACTATAGAGTCTACTAGCAGAAGTGTGTTTGACAACTGGACTTTGCGTGGACAGTGCAGAGTAGGAAAGCATTTGGTGTTGCTGCTTTTCATGATTTGAATTGGAAATCTATGTCTTACAATTCAAATGAAGAAAGGGTACACAAGACTTTATAGAAGATGAGGGGGGTTTTTTAATTGATGAAATATATGGTGTCTAATGTTCCTTTCATTGGTAATTTATATTCCTGCACAATCTCTTCTATGTGTTAACTAATAGCACTTGTATTAACACAGTAATTTATGCATTTAAGTCACTTCATGTTCTATTTACCATTTTTGTTCTTTATTTCTCTTACTGAAATTAGAACGTACTTTTCTTGTTCAGTGTTAAATTTCACTTACAGTATTAACATAATGCTGTTGTGTTTGGATTTCAGTTTCCAACAGTGTGGGTGGAGGGGACTGTTTAAATGTCATCTTAAATTAAACCATTGGAATGTGAGCAATTACATTTAAAATTTTCTGTTATCATTGGTTTTGTTTGTTTGCTTGCTTGCTTTTAATCATTATACTATTTTTCAATAAAATTGACTCAAAGGTTTTAAACTACCTGACAAAAATTTTAGGCTTCATATAATTTATTTAAAAATACCTTTTTTTTTTTTTTTTCTTTTCCTTTTTCCTCTCTTCTAATCTTATTCACAGCTATTAATTTTAAAGTCAGATACTGGAAGCTATAGAGGCAGAAGCTGCTTTGTTTGCTAGTAAACTTCTATATCTGTTTTGGTACATAAGATGAATTTTTAAAGTTCTGTACACACAGTCCACTCAGGTACAAAGAAGCATTGAAAGCAAGGATTCTGGCAACATGTAATTACATTTTCTCATCACTTCAGAAGAAATATTCTTGAGAATATGCTCTTAGGATTTTAATGGTTCAGTTGTTTTAAATTAAGTGTCCTAATTTGTTTTTATTGTTTGAATGATAAATGAACAGGGCACAGAGGTTAACAACTTCTCCAGTGCATGGTACTTCCTCTTAGCTGCTTTGCTGAGTGGAGGGAAGTCATCGTGGGGAGGGTATTGAAATTGGGGGGAGGTAAAGTAAATGGGAATGTATGTTTTTACTAGCAAAGCTTTGCATCTAGTTAGCCTTCAGTATACATCACACGTTTCCACTACTGGAAGCAGGAAAAAAGTTCAGTAAACTACCAGGGAAATTAGACGTGCAGATGGTGATAAGCTAGTTTATATGATCAGGCCCTTAGCTCTCACCAGCTCCATCAGGTTAGAGGACAAGTATTTCACAGCACACCTCGTGATTTTGGCTTTATGTTGAGTCAAGGAGACCTAACTGGAGATCATCTCACCAGACCTCACTGCATTGAAGCTAGGCTAGTGACCCCACAGGACTTGGGACACCAGTCTTTCAGGAGCATATATGAGAGCCTGAGGTCATCTTCATCCTGGAATAATGGTGCAAATCATATCCTAGAGCTCACCACCCAGCAGGACTCCTGTTTGGTTGAAGACTTGTTCCCTGCTTCTGGGAAGCACTTGTTTTTGTTCTAAGTGGAGATCCTCAAAAAGTGGTTCTGTCAGACGGTCCCTAAACGCTTCCTGACTTGTCTACTCCAAAATATCTTGTCTGCAAGCGGTCCTGAGTTCTGAGGGTCAGAGCCCCTGTGCAAGGGGAAGGGGTGTTCATCCTTTTGCAAATGTAACTGAAGTCATAGCAATTGATGACCAAACTATATGATATTGACTCAAGGACTATATTGAGGAACATTCCAAGTATTGAACCTGCAAACTGTGCTTAGTCATAAAGCAGACTAAAGCCCTAGAAAATAAATTAAAGCCAAACCCTTTAAACATTGTTCCCTAGAAAAAAACATTCACATATAAAGAATTGCAAAGGTATTTCCTCACTTAAAAGGAAGATTAAGCCTGTGTAAGGCAAGTCATCAAAACTCCCATTTGTGCTGAAAATCACACCTTTGGGAGGAAAAAGGTGAAAATCTTAAATACTCTATAAAAAATAACACAATCACTCACAGAGTGAATGCAAAAAGAAAATGAAGTGATAAACTGTTGCTTAATGGGCTGACAAATAGAACCAGATGAGTTAAATATTTGGCAGATGGAAGTCAAAGTTCTATGAGGGGTGGCAGTTTATACACGCTGTTCTGCTGTTTTATTCTGCCTTACCTATAACAAGCCTAAGAAAAGAATAATCGTCTCACTTCATGGGGTTATTTTAACGGATACCATTTTCACCAGACAGTTCAAAGCTCAAGGAAATCTGAGAGGCTGTCACATTTCATAGACACAGAACCCAAGGCACCATCAGGAAACTGACTGGCTTGCAAATGTCCAGCAGGACAAGACCAGTCCTACCAGGACTGAAGAGAGGACTAGAGCAGCCCACTGCAGCTCAGATAGATAGGAAACAATTTCAAAAAGCAAATACTGCTTTCTAGTCAGGTCTATGCTTCAGATACTGGAGCCAGGGGTGCAGAAGACTGGGAAAGATATGACTACTCTGGCTGCAAGAAGACCAGCTCTAGTGTGGTTGCAGGATCCCTGGGTTCACATGACAGTGCTCAGCACGCACGTTGATGTGCCCTGCTACACTGCTAGACTGGGGTAGAGTATCACCCCAACACAGTCTCCATGCAGATGTGCCACCAGCAATGCTCTGATGGTGAATAATTCATGTCGATTGACTTGTTAGACAAATTACAGTGTTTTCTGAATCTGCAAAGAGAGTATAATAATCTCAAATGTTCCCATTATTGTAAATAGTTCGGTGACTTTTTCTCCTCATGAGAGATACTGACTTGCGGAAACACAACTCCACAACCTCCAAGGTTATAAAGCAGGTATGTTTATTCAGCACTGAAATGCACAGGGGATTGCTCCACCACAAACGTGTGCACCTCTCATGGCACCTTATCTTGGCTTTATGCTACAAAGCATCACATATTCATAATACACCTGCGTGTAGGCATGACCTATCCCCGCTTCGTATTATAATGAGCCTGAAAGTCTTTTTCATATGTTCTGCCCCGGTCTCCTCCTAGTTGCGTCTGCGCAGTGTGTCCCAGTAGTTGTGGGCTGGGGTCACAGAGATGAAGTAGCTCCTCTTCCTCACAGTTGAACTTCTTACCTCGGTTTCTTGTGCAGTCTCTGTAGCCTCCTGGACTCAGGCCAGACCATAGAGTTGGTTTTGACCAGTTTTTAGGGCTGTCTTCCTATTCCATCAGGAAGTATTCCCTCACAGCTTCTATTAATCAAAGTTTCTATATTCTTCTGCTCTCTGGACCATCAACTATGATCTATTATCCTATTTAATCTTAGTTATCTTTTAACTAATGGGCCTCTAGCCCCTAGTCCAATCTCTAAGTCTTCCATCTTTATCTCTAAACTAAGCTATACCTTCATTTCTTGAGTGCCTAATTTCTATATCCTATTTTAATTTCCTAGCTCCTCATCTCAATTCCCCCTTTTCTAAGACATTAGTAAATTCTTTTACTACCATTAATAAATTGACTCTTGATCTAACACTTTAAAAAAGCACTTGTTTGATTCCAGCCTATGCCTAAGCTGATTTTTTTTTTTTTTCATGTGACATAAGCATCTTCAGTGTTCTGGCAGTACCAAAAGAAACATTTTGATTAAAATACAAGTTAATACTCCAAAAATTAACAGTATCACTACCAGAACAAAAAGCTGTTTTAACCATGCAATACTAGGTAACTATGAAGTCATTTTTTTCCCAAAGATTTGTGAAACCCCAGGATGTATCATCTTGTGCTATTAAATGAAATAGTTTTGAAGCTTCCCAAATCCTATGCACATCTGTCTTAATTGGGCCTCACGGTTTACAAAAGCACAGCAGCTTTGATTTATTACTATATAGACCCCTCCTTCTTTAGCCATAAATATATCCAAAGCCATACGATTTTGTGTAGCTACTTTTGCCAATGAACTGAACTTTTTCTGTAGATTAACAATGGCATCTGCAGTAGCATTAGCCAAAATTTTGACGGTGGCAGAAATATTTAATATAGAATTTTAAATTTAATATTTTTCTAACTCCTAACATAGGGATAAGCCATCTCATAAAACTATGAAATCCACTTCCTATAATTACCAGGGGGTTCTTAACCTCTCTTTTTGTTTAACCTGGTACTACAGGATCTGTGAGATGCCTTGCAAATTCCTAGTGGGGTATGAGACAGGCAATAATATACCTGTTATACATTCTCCCCACCAATTTTGAGGTAAACACTTGGCCTTTCCGTTTGCATATAAGTACCACCAACCTTGTGGTAAACTGCACCTTTTCTCACTGTGACCATGCTTCCATTCAGCGGTATCATGGCATTTGCCAGGGAATTTCCCCATCCCATGTAACTGTTTTTCCTTATTGACCCTCTGGGGTAAGTCTTGTTGCAAGGTTGATAAGCCCCTTTCTTTGTGCTTAGGAACTGGACCAAATTACTTCCTCTGTTTTGTATCATTATCAGCTGTTGGACTGGCCATGTGCTATTTGCCCATTTCTGCTCAATGGCTTTGGATCCATTATACTAGGCATCATTTCAGATAACTTCATCTAATACCTATTTATATTTTAGCTTAATTGTTAAATCCTGTGAATAAAGACAATACTTGTAATAATTGCCATCTGGTGGTCTTCATACTCCTGTCAGATCATGAGGGGTGGGTCCCCCTACCCAGCCTGTTGTATTTGTAAACCATGGGATGTTGAATTTGGGAATCCCTGGAAAAGGAATTTGACATGATTTTGGTAATTCTGTGCATACCCAGCAATCTGACAAATTATTTCCTTGAGACATTCCATGACGAAGGCCTACAAAGAAATTCTGATTCCATGCTACCACAGTGATATAGAAGTCGACCAAAATTATCGTAAAAAAAAAAAGCAATTTTCCTGGCTGAATTTGTGTAACCTTCCATGGGGATCTATGAGCCTTCTTCACTCTGGTATGATGGATACAGGCACTTTGCTCCTTGATCTTAATTGATGTAAAGAAGGTGAGAAGTACATGGAATGGTCCTTCCCATTGCGGTTCCAGAGTCTTTTCTGGAAGAGACTTAATATATACATTATCTCCAGGCTGTATATTATGCACAGGTCCATCTAACCCTCTGTTTTGGGTTCCAAATACATGTTTTCCAATTTTATTGAGCTGTTTACCCAATGCCATCAGATATGAAATTATAGTCTCATCCCTTGCTTGCATGGACATGCCCTTTTGTATGCTATAGAATTGTCTGTACAAAATTTCAAAAGGACTTAACCCCTCTCTTGCCCTTGGCTTAGTTCGTATGTGCAAAAGGGCCACAGGAAGGGACTGAGGCCAGGCCAGATTAGTTTCCTGTCCAAGTTTCACAACATGCTGTTTGATTAAATGATACACCTTTTCTACTTGACCACTCAACTGGGGATGATATAGGGTATGAAGCTGCCAATCTATGCCCAGATGGCGGCTGATTTGTTGTACCACGTTTGAAATGAAATATGGCCCTCTGTCAGAGGATATTATTGCCGGAACCCCAAAGCATGATATTACTTTTTGTATTAATATTTTGGTTACCTCCCAAGCTTTGGCTGTTCTGGTAGGGAATGCTTCTGGCTAGCCTGAAAAGGTATCTGTTAGTACCAATAGGTATCGATACCCCCCTTTTCTTGGAAGTTCTGAAAAATCAATCTGCCATTGTTGCCCAGGCGCATTGCCTTTCCCTTTGAGTGGGAATTTTAAATCTGGGTGTATTTTGGAGATTAGTCTGGGGGCAAAGATTACACTGTTAAATCACTTGTCTTACTGTAATATATAAATTTCTAGCTCTAATATCTCTAATTAAGTGTTTACATAGGGCCTCTGCTCCCCAGTGTTCTTTCTGGTGTTCCTCCCTTATCAGGGACCATATTGAATAAGAGGGAATGACTATCTTCCCTTGTGGGGTGAGGGCCCAACTTCATTATATGAACCTTCCAGATCTGTGATAAGTTTTTGATCTTCTTTAGTATAATTAGGCTTATCCTCTAGGGAAATTCACACATCAGGGATTAAAGCTTCTTCTACTTTTTCCTCTCCTTTGGCTGCTCGTTTTGCCTCTCTGTCCGCCAGCTCTTTTCCTTTCTCCAAATCTGAGTTCACTTTTTGGTGTGCCTTGATGTGCATGATTGCCACTTTTTTTAGGAAGCTGGACTGCTTCCAACAGTCTCAGAATTTCTTCTGCATGTCTGATGTTTTTACCCTGTGAATTCAATAATTATCTCTCTTTCCAAATTGCTCCATGTGCGTGTATGACTCCAAAGGCATATTTTGAGTCCATATAGATGTTCACAGCCTTGCCTTGGGTGAACTCTAAAGCATGGGTCAGGGCAATTATTTCTGCCTTTTGTGCACAGGTATTCATGGGAAAATGCCCTGATTCTATTTCCTGACTGGTAGTAACAGCATACCCGGCATGTGTTTTACCACTTAGGACATAGCTGCTTCCATCCGTGAATCAGTTCTCTGTGTTCTCCATAGGGCTGTCTCTCAAGTCCATGCAGCTCAAATATGTCACCTCGATGGTCTCGACAGTCATGTTGTACTGGTTCTCCTGTGTTCCAACTGAGGAAAGAGGCTGGATTGACAATGTTAGTAACTACAATCTCTGTATTGTCTTGTTATACCATTGCAGCCTGATATTTCAAGAATCTTTGAGGGGAAAGCCAATGTCTACCTTTCTCCTCCAGCATTGCAGACACTGTATGGGATACTAAAACAGTTGTTTTCTGGCCCAGGGTGAATTTTTGGGCTTCTTGGATGTTTAATACCACAGTTGTGACCGCTCACAAACATCCAGGCCAACCCTTGGCAGTTGTATCCAACTGTTTGGAAAAGTAGGCAACTGCTTGACAATACGGGTCCAGGTCTTGTGCTAGTATCCCCAGGGCAATCCCCTGCTTCTCGTGAGAGAAAAGGAAAAATGGCTTACTTACATCTGGGAGTCCCAAGGCTGGAGCCGACATCAGGGCCTTTTTCACTAGCTCAGAGGCCTGTATGGTTTCCTTATTCCATTGAAGATGCTTTTGTTCAGTGGTTGTCAATGCATATAAAGTTTTGACAAGGAGTCCATAATTATAAATACATAGTTGGCACCATCCAGTCATTCCCAGGAAAGTCCGTAACTCTTTCAGTGTTTGTGGTCTCAGAGTCTGGCATATTGCTTCTTTTTGAGCTTGTCCTAAAGTTCTTTTTCCAGCACTAATTTCATAACCCAGACAAATCACTTCGTGCTGCATTATTCGGGCCCTTTTCTTAGACATTCAGTATCCCTGAAGCCCCCCAAAATTTAACAGGCTTACCGTCCAAGTCATGCAAGTGTCTTTTGTCTTGGTGGCAATCAGGATATGGTCCATGTATTGTAACAGCTTCCCTTCCTCAGGTGGGGCTGGGGCTTCCCAAGGTCTTTCACGAGTTGATTGCCAAATATAGTAGGGCTGTTTTTAAACCCCTGTGGTAACACCATCCAAGTCAACTAAGTTTTAGGTCTGCTTTTAGGATATTCCCCTTTGGATGCAAATATTTTCTGGCTGGCTTCATGGAGAGAGAAGCAAAAGAAAGCATCCTTGAGGTCTAAAATAGTAAACCAGGTTAGTTCAGGTGTCAGTACAGTTATGGATTTGCCACCACTGGGTAGAGGTCTTCAGTTATCTTATTCACTGTCTGCAGGTCCTGAACCACCCAATATGACCCATCAGGTTTATGGAATAACTGGCTGAATCCCTTCTCAATCCTCTCTCTTCAGAGGATATTGTTTGATTCTTACTGGCTGTTGCCTTTCTTTAAATTTGACCTCAACAGATGGGGCATTCTTTGCTTTCCCAGGCATGTCGGTGGCCTCTATACTCTGGGATATACCTGGTCAGCAATTTCTTTGCTGATTCTTCCTTATGTGGGAACACTAGTTAGGGATAAGCTCATTATCTGTATAAACTTTTGGTCATTTACCTCCAGAGTAATCTCTCCTTCTTTGAATTTAATTATTGCACCCAATTGTTATAATAAAGCTCTCCCCAGAAGTGCTTTCGGAGAGTTAGGCATATAATTCAGGGGTCTGCAAAAATATGCCGTTTTACTTTGGCCAGTCATCCCCTTTACCATAATATAGTTATTTTCTGTTGGTTTGTTGTTTTTTTTTTTTTTTTTCCAATCCACTCCTGGTATGCCTGCAATCTTTCCATATGTGCAGACCTGTTTGCCTCTCATTTTGGATCTTGGAGGGGGAGATATGTAACATTTTCTCCCGTAGTCTTATAATAATTTTCAGCCAAATTCCCTGCAGTTTTTAAGATTAATTATTTTTCCATCTTGGTCATATATTCTAACAGCAATTGTATATCATTCTAATCAGGATTATGTTGTTTTATAATAAACTGAAAGTGTTTGGTTACACTCACCGGGTCATTACGGTAGTCCTTAGCAACCCTTTTTCCACACCTCTAAATTAGTAGTGGAAAAAGGTACCTTAATCAGCCTGGTGTGGGAGGATACCGGGCTGCCTGGGGGAGCGGGGGTTCCATCTGAGTTCACATTTCATTCCTGTGGTTGAGGGGGAGGCTTAAACAGATCTTGCTCTGGTGTCTGGTGATTTTTTTCTATTCTAGTGCATCTTTGCCCAATGCTGCACACTGAGCTGCACCATTTTAGTTTGCCTTTAAGTTTCTTGTTATTATCTTGTTCAAGGGCCAGTACTAAAGGGTCCTGTGGTGGTACAATCCCACAGACCCTTTGCCACTCTGGATGATTCCAGAGAGTGAAAAACATGTCCATATAATGATACTTTATGCTGCTTTCTTCTCTCCTTAAAAACAATATTAACTGCAAGAGGGTGTTATAATCTATTGACCCATTAAGTGGCCACTTTGCTTTACTATCTAATTTGTAAATTGGACACCAGTGATTACAATACTTACTAAGAGTTTTCTTGCTCTCTGTATTCCCGGTTCTGACAGTATTCCTCCAATGTGTTAATATGCAACCAAGGGGGATCCTTTTTAAAACATATTTATCCTGAATATTATTCATTTTACTTTTTATTAGGTTATTCCTTCTGCCCTAATTTCCTTCTACTGGTTTCCTACGTTTCCACAATATGCTCCTTTAAGCTGACCCGAGCTCTCCATTCTGTCCCAGTCAGACCGCTTCCCTTGACACTTACCACACCAGAAATTGTCTCCAACTTCCACCCAGACTTTTCACTCATAGTCAAAGCATTCAAAAACAAAGATCGGATTACAAGAAAAACCTCGGGTTTGTGTATGGGGCACCAGAAGTTAATCACAGGCTCAAATAACACTTTTTACAATCTGACATACACTTCATGCGCTTTGTTCGTCTCCGGCCGCTCTCCTCGCGGAGAACATGGAACCGTGGATCAGAACTCCACACTCACTTCGCAGCTGTGCTGCGTCTCATACACACACAAACACAGATACTCATTCATGCATTTAAAAGCTAGCTTAATATAATGTCAGTTATAACTGATCTGCGTTGTTTACTCTTGGATCCACAATTTGCTGATGTTATCTCTCGGTACCGGGCACACCATATAAACATTTTAAGGGGTAATACGGTTTCCTAAACATACATAAAATTCCTAGACATTTGACAAATTATGTGCACAATTACTACATTCCAGTTGATATCCCTCCAACAACTGTTAATGTTTTACCACTTGAGAGGTTCCACTTACCCTTCTCCTGTTTCTTATACAATCATTAGCAGGTCCTTCCTGGCTCCCAAAACTGGGATGCAGTGGTGACCTCAGATTCACTCACTCTATTCCCAAGATTGCTAGCAGCCAGTCTATGAGTCAGCGAATCCCCTTTACCATACAGGGTACCCCCCTGCTGTACACCAGATATCTCTGCGCAATTTATCAGCAGTCCCAGCCAAGCGTACGACTTATTGGCTTCCTTCATTAAACATACCGTTTGTCCACAGCTGTACATGGTCATTGTTTGCCCCTGCAGTGAGTGGCTGGGAGCGGAGTTCCTCTGAGAAAATGACTCGGGGCACGCCTAGGATGTCCACTCCTCAGTCTGTCCTGCAGGCGAGCAAAGCACGTCCCATCTGGATTGCCAAAAACGATTTGCGAAAACATGACTCCACAACCTCCAAGGTTATAAAGCAGGTATGTTTATTCAGCACTGAAATGCACAGGGGATTGCTCCACCACAAACGTGTGCACCTCTCATGGCACCTTGTCTTGGCTTTATGCTACAAAGCATCACATATTCATAATACACCTGCGTGTAGGCATGACCTATCCCCGCTTCGTATTATAATGAGCCTGAAAGTCTTTTTCATATGTTCTGCCCTGGTCTCCTCCTAGTTGCATCTGTGCAGTGTGTCCCAGTAGTCGTGGGCTGGGGTCACAGAGATGAAGTAGCTCCTCTTCCTCACAGTTGAACTTCTTACCACAGTTTCTTGCGCAGCCAGACCATAGAGTTGGTTTTGAAGAGTTTTTAGGGCTGTCTTCCTATTCCATCAGGAAGCATTCCCTCACAGCTTCTATTAATCAAGGTTTCTATATTCTTCTGCTCTCTAGACCAACTATGATCTATTATACTATTTAATCTTAGTTATCTTTTAACTAATGGGCCTCTAGCCCCTAGTTCGATATCAAAGCTTTCTATCTAAACTGTTATACCTTCATTTCTTGAGTGCCTAATTTCTATATCCTATTTTAATTTCCTAGCTCCTCATCTCAATACTTTCCCTTTTCATTTGTAAATCTGTGCTAGGATTGTAAGGCATGCACATACGTAGCAGGTGGGATTGCTTATAGTCGGGCCCTTGCTCTTTTTCTGGAGTGAAAGACACTCCAGGTAAATTTAAACAGCCAAGTTTATCTACTGTTCATAACCCTTTAATCTCAATTAAGAATATTCTTTCCCTAACACAGGCTATGCCCTGAAACCTTTTTTCCTTGCTATTATAAAGTGATTAATTACTCAGTCTTTCTTAAATCTCATTTTAACTTTTCTGTACACTTGTAACCACATACATCCCCAATATTAATAAAAATATATCAATATTTACTTTTATGATAAAGTTTTGGAGGCTTAAGTAAATCTTTAGTCTTTTCTGCTCTTCAACTCCTTCTCAAGTCTTACTTTGGTCCTTATGCATAACAACAGCATGTCTAGGAGCAGGGAAAGGGGTTGTTTTGCTCAGTGTAATAAACTCAGTTTAAAAGGATTCCCTCAGCATGACCTAATTCATTTCTGCAATCATAGGGCACCATCCAAAGAGAAAAGAGACACACTTATTAAATCAGCTGTGAATTATGTTATGAATGTATATTGAACTGATAATCAAACCCTTTTGATTCACATTTTATCTGTTGTTACACACACTTTAAAAAAATTATTATTTTGAGCAAGTTTTTTCTATTTTGTGCAATGTCTCCATTACTCTGGAAGCAAATCCCTTTGTCATGACCCAGATAATCCATGTCATGTAGGTATCTTCTATGTGTATTACTTACGGATTTCTTGGTGTTGTTACACTGCCCAGTTATTTATCCATATTGTTTTGCACCAACCAACTACACATATCATAAAAAGGGCAGGGTTCCTTTGGTCCCATAGCAAAACCCAAGAGTTGTAGTAATTTATTTTCTTTGAGTATGGAACATTTTGTTATACTCTGGCATGCTGCCAAAATGGGTGACTGCAGCTGTGTTTTGCAGTCCAGTCTTGCTCTTTTCTCCCACTCTGAAAAGCCACACTGAGTATTTCTGTGATGGCTTACAGGATCTCTGCTGTTCCCTGTTTTTTTTATGGACTTACCAGCTGCTGCACTGCTTGCTTTCATAGCTGGTATCCCAAATCTTCTTTCCACAAGGAGGAACCTGGATTTGCTTCTTGAGTGATCCTCCCAAAGCCTGAAAATCTGTCTTCTGCTTGCCTCATGCAGCGACAGTCTGGCCAGAGCAGCAGCCTCTAAACAACACCCCAGGGGGTTTCTTTCTTCCATTTCCTGTCCTTGTTTTCAGCAGGTCACCCCTTTTCAGAAAGGATATTTCTGTGGCATAGTACTGAACACAGGGAGTTCAGTCCCTGCCTTCAGCCTAGTCCTGAAGTCCACTGCAGTCCTAGTAGTCTGTGAGACTTACACTGGACATGGTCATGCTAACATTTTGTTAGATTCATCATACACAAAAGGAGCCCAAAGTGAGATTTCAGTGGATGTCAAGCCCCTAAATACAAAGATAATCAATATTCACATGTTGTTTCTCACATTCAAGGTACTTAAATTCAGGCAACAGAAGAAACTTGTCCTGTTTCATGTATCTTAGATGAAACCATGGCTCTATTTCTGAAAAATAAATTCCTGTACTGCTGTTCCTCTCTGTCCCTAAGTGCCCTTCTCAGAGCACTGGTTCCTTGCTTGTGTCCCAGTGTGGTCACTGCTTCCCCTGGCCTACCCAGTGAATAGTCTAGCTGGGGCCTACAAATCAAAAGTTTATGTGCTAAGTCCCTATTTAGAAGTAGCACTGAAAATTTACTGAGGCAAACAACAGACCTTAACCATTTATGAAAAATGGTAACACTTTATGTAAGTAAAATGGCCTAAATGTCTTCATGTCCCCATCTTTAAAATTGCAATAATAATCCTTTTTTTCCCTTAAAGAAACACTGGGAAACCTTTAAAGTCTACAACAGAGCTCTACCATTACACCGATAAACACACAAAAAGTCTTTCTCAAATCACAACTATAACTGCTTTTCTGATCTTAGCCCTAACAAACCAGGAGTAACTTGAAATCAAATAAATGATTGTGATTTACCCAGTGGGTGATCCAAGCTGATATTTCTTATCATGAGCATGTGCCCACACAGCTGGCTACCCAAAATGAACTCTGATACTTCCCAGTCCACATTTGTTGGCTCTTTTTGCTAAATGTGCCAATATTACAGCAAGGAAAATTTCAGTGAAAGAAGCTGCCAGGACATCTTTTCTGATCTTCTCATTACAACACTGAAGCACTTCCAAATTTCTTCTAACAGTGTGCTTGAAAGGAACTGAAAAATAATCCAAGGAAGCAAATTCTCTGGGCTTTTAAGGCTTTCATTAGTTCTAGTAGGAGTTTCTTCCATACTTAGAATTAAAAAGACCTTAAGAGCACAGCTGGTTGGAAAATGTCTAAAAAAAATATATAAATAAATAAAAAAAATCATACGTTAAAGGCCAAATTTGTTTCACGTGGCAGTGCACTGTCAAATGTGCCAATTGTTGAACCATAAATTATGTGTACAGTTAGCCCTGTCACTTTAATTGTTAGAGATGTTTTTATATGGTGAAGATAGTCTTCCAGTAATCACAAAGTGATTTCAGTCTTGCAGTTGTACTAATTAGGAGGGTTTGTCTAATTGTGAAAAAAGCATACCACAGTGGCAACAAGTCAGTGCTGCTGTTACAAGTTTTGGTTTTGACAGAAAGCATTGACTGTCAAAACAATTTCTTGGCTGTTATCAAGCTGTTTAATCTGAGCAGTTGGGATAAAGCTGTAAAGTAGTAATGGGGGATCTCAGGTGGAAGTAAAGGAGCAGAACAGACTTACAAGGGTCTTGCTCAGAAACCAATGGAAGTGCTGCAGAAAACCTTTTTATTCATTTATCAGGTCTTATCTCTGGAACATGATGTGTTTCAACTCTGCTAAACAGACTGTTCTGAAATTCTCAAAGGGAACAATTTTTCCATCAGACAGTGAAGTTTTGTCAAATTTCAAATGTTTGCAGAGACATTTTGATTTCTGTGAGGGTATGATAGGCTAGACAGGATTTTGAAACATGCCAACAACTCTTTCTAACATCTCTGTGGCCTACCTGCCTGCTGTAGATTAAATAGCTCCCAGACTCTTCAGTTCCTGGCTCAAATGGGAATTGTAGATTTTCTGGAATTTTGAGGTTTCGATTATGACTCTAGCTGCCAGTCATAAGCAGGAGCTGGGAGATAAAACCTGTAATCTACAGGCTCAGAGCATGGAAACTAGCACTTCTAGCATTTCCAGACTCCTGTTGTTAATAAAGACCCAGTTTTCCCTCACACCACTGAGTTCAGCTAGAATCCTTTAAAAATCATATTTTGACATTTCCAAGAGGTTTTAATTTTTAAAAGTGAAAATTCACAACTTAAAAATTATATAGAATTGCAGAATTCGTAAGTCCTCTTCAAAAATAAATTATCTGTTCACTTCTTTTAATTACGTTTCAGTTATTTTAAATATATTTAATTTTTATTCTATAAAATTGTCTCATTAAGGTTTCCAGTTCACCCTGCTCTTTTTTTTCTAGTCATTGTGTCTAAATGATGATGTTAACACTTTTGGGGTTTTTTTGGTTGTGAAATTGGTATTTTTAGGTGCTTAGATCTTTTTTTCCAGACATTTTTTCTCCCCCTAATGAACCTGGGTTCTGAGATAGGGAATTAAAATAATTTCAGATTGATGGCGCAGGACTGAGGAGCTTGCGCCAAGACGAGGGGGCTATGCACAAAGACATACCAGGTTTTGATACTGTTGCTAAGATATTATCTTCTGGCTCAAACAGAAGCTTCCTATTGTCCTTGAAGTAGTACAAATTAGCAATAGATCACCTAAAATCCTAGTACAAACTGGTCTTTCGGTTTAGTTAGGAGCCAGGGAACAACTGAGGCTGCGCAGAAGGACAAGGTAAAAAGTTCATCAGCGAGGAAGAGGAGATACTTCATCTATACGACCCCCACCCAGGAATTTGCGACCACCAAAGGAACTCAACGCGCAGACGCAAGAGGAGGAGACCTAATTACCATGAGAAGCGAGGGGAGGCGGGGAAATATTATGTTTATGTATAAGCATTCTATGAATGTGCATTATTTTGTAATATATAAGCAGGACAGGAGCTGCAAACGATGCGCATGCTTGTGGAGAAGCGATCCCCCATGCGCCCAGCGCTGAATAAACATACCCACTTTATAACCCCAAAAGTTATAGAGTGATTTCTCCGCAAAACAGTTCTTAATACCCCCAGGGTAATCAAGAGGATACTGAATCAAGGAGAGATGTGCTTGATCTTGCTTCTGGTTTTTGTTCATCATCTTTTTCCTAGACTCCTATAATTCAACAGATTTCTGTTAGTGTACCTCCCTTTCCTTTCTAAATCCTCTTGCACCAGACTCTCAGAACCATTTGCAGTTGTTGCAAGATATGCTGAGTGTCTATCATTAGCCTTTGGTTTATCAGGACTGTTTCATAAATTTGTTGTTTATGAATATGAAAGTCTGTATCGTCTAATTCTGTTCAAAATGCAGAAGACAGACTCTCTCTGCTCATACATCATCAGTCAAGCATATTTCCAGCAAAACTGACATACCCATAGCAGATCACTGTACTGGAAGAAGCGGTTGTTTCCCTTTGGCTGGGTAATTACTGAAATTTGGAGAAATGTGGAGTCGCTTCTTTTTGGATGAAAATCTATAGTACAATATCTGGGCATTATCATTATCATTATTTGCTCACTTAGAAAGAGTACCCTGCCCGACTTCTCAGAGCAGTGCAGGGGAGGCTTTAATTTGCACTCTGGTTTGTCTGTCTCTGACTTATTTCCTCTTCCTCTCTGGTTTTTCGGTTTCCCCTTTCTTACCTTTTCCGTTCCTGCCCCATACATCCTTAACAGACCTTCCGCAAAGCTCACCCTCTGCTAACTGCTCACACAACAGTTTTGACTCAACCCCGAATTTTGAAACGTAAGAAAATCCATTACCTCTATGACAGACCGTGTCGTTGTGTCTTGTCCCGTTCCCACCCCCTGCTCCCCAGCTTGATGGTCCCGCTAGATGACTCTAAGCATCCACCATCTCCTTTGTCTGTAGCTATTTTTAACTACACAAAAGAGCTTCTTGTAAATGCTTAACAAACACACCTATTCACTCAAACAAATTCTATGCTTTTCTCTTTTTCTCTCCACCCCCCCACCCCCTTCTTAATGGTGGGTCATTAGTACATCTTCCCTGATAATTTGCAAGAGCAAACTAGTGGCCTGAATGGTGGTCTTTGCCCTGCAAAGAGTAACAGGAACTTTCCCAGCTCCTATTTTCACGTCAGGTTTCTGTTTAACCCTTTGGGACTAGCAGGGGCTAAAATACAGCAGCCTTGGGATAGGCAGGGCACTGAAACGTCGTTTTGCTTAGGTCACTGACAAGTACAAAATCAGGGTGTCCTGGTTTACATTAGAAAGATGGCAGCAGGGTACATGGTAACATAATATTGGTCAGAACAGTGTCCTGCAGTTCGGCAGAGTCTAGAGTTCACTTGCTCTATGGATTGCACAGTTACAGTAAATTATAATTCTCACTAGCAACAATTTAAAGTATGTAGCAGCAAAATTAATTTAGATGTCAAAGGGCTCTGGGGTTATTTTAGGAGGAGGGAGCAGTGAACTGTTTCCAGGCACCTCGCTTTTGTAGCTGGGAAGTATGGTGATGTCTGTTTAATCGGTTCTAGAGAGACAGAAACAAAAGGGAAACATCTCATATGAATGTGTGCGAGCACATGCAGGATCTATATGAGACCGCTCCCAATTCTTTATTCAGGGTTTGCTCTTTGTGTAGCTGCTATCCTAAGCTCATGCAACAAGTGTGAAGTCCAAAGTGAAACCCAAAGGTCCGTGGGCATGCAGAAGGCTACTCAATCCGTGAGTGGCATAAATGGGGACAGAGCACAGGCTGGAATCTCTTAACTCCCATTTGGTGTCCTACCGTTGGTATGTGCTGCCTCTGTTTCTCTTCACCTGTTTACACCTGCTTAGGTTTTGTTTTCAAGATGAAAGTGTTTGGCAGAAGATGGTGCTGTTGGTTGACTGTATTCTACATACTCTGATCTGACACAGTGCCTCTGGCTTCAAAGTAAATTTCCTGCATTATAAAGTATTGCAGGAAGAAATGCCTATGTGTTAGTATTATTACTTTGGTTGTTCCTACCAGTGGAAAGGCACAGAATAGTAATTTTTGCAGTGGTATGAATTATATTTTTGAGTCTCTAAAGGCTATATAAGTAAAATAAAATAAAGAAAATCAAACAAAATCACAATACTGGCAAATATAGCCTACAAGACAGAAAAGCTGTTCCAACTTCTGTTTATACTGGTCATGTGTTTTTTCTTAAAATACTTATGAATCCATTAATGAGAAATTGCAGTAATGGCATTAATAGGTATATTCCAAATGGATTATTGCAGAGCAATTATTCCACAGCTGATAAATGGGAACGATTTGGCATTCAATTGAAAGATTAAAGTGTCTACTAAAATTAAAGTGTGAGTTATTCTGAAGATGAAGAAACACCTCCAGGGGTGGAGAGGGATAATATGGAATCTAAACTGCCCCAAATCTCAGTGAAAACCTTGTACAGGTTATGCTTCAGCAGTAGCACTATTCTTCAATATAATCCCATTTTCAGAGAATTACAGACAAAAGAGACTATTCTCTGCATGTTTTGTTTTCCTTTTTCTATGTTTTTTAACCTCTGGATGGTTTCTACTTCTGTTATCTGACTTTCTGTAAGAATCTTGAGTTGGAAACAATAGAGCAAATGCAACATTGGCTGAGACTCCTCAGACTATTTCTTAATGGAGACTGTATACAAATCTTTGTTTCTCTCACTGCAAATCATGTATTTTTGCTCCAAGTGATTTAGTTTAAAAAAGGAAAAATTTTTCACTTCAATGAAAAAGGTCTATACCTTTTCAAACCAGTCTCAGAGTTCTTAAACTAAATTGACCAGATAAGGTAGTTTGGAGTCCAGTCCTTGACTTGAGGTAATAAAACAGTCATGGGGTTGTCAATGCGTAGTAACATCTTGTGTTAGTGTACATTATTATACAGTTCCACAAGTGTGTATAGTGTACTCTTTTGTCACAATCAAGAAATAGTGATTCCAGACAAAAAACAGGTTACTAATACCTTTCTCACATACATATGGAGTTTTAACCATAAATATTTTTTAATATGAAGCATGTAGCTATGCACTCAACAATATCTGTCCAATGGCTAAACTGAATTGGAGTACATAGTATTCTACTTATTTTAGTGGCTCTGAAATTTTTTAAATTTAACTGGAACAAAATATGACAATCTCTCTTTCTTTTGTTTAGGCCTGCTGAAAATAACATCTAAACAAAGCAAAACACACCAACTTAATTGTTCCACATAAGTTCTTTTTGGTCATACACAGATGTCAATTGAATTCTAATTATACTGTTGTTATTATTACTGCTGTTATTATTGTTACTGGTACTGTTATTCATTCTTTTCTATGTATTCAGGTTCCATCTTCTTTTCCCTTTGCTGCTGATTATTAGTAGAGGAAAATGAAAATCCGTGACTGAAGAGTCTTAACATTCAAGCCTTCGGTATAAGCTTCATTACTTACAGTATACTGGAAAAGAGAATGCACTGACAGTTCCCAACTACACCAGATCCCTCAGCGCTATGTCAACCCGACTCTTAAACACCTCCAGGGATGGGGACTCCACCACCTCCCTGGGCAGCCCATTCCAACACCTACAATCCGTTCTGGAAAGAAATGCTTCCTAATCCAGTCTAAACCTTCCCAAGAGCAACTTGAGGCTATTATCTCTTGTCCAATCACTTGTTACTTGGAAAGAGACTCATCCCCAGCTCTCTGCACCCTCCTTTCAGGGAGCTGTAGAGGGCGATGAGGTCTCCCCTCAGCCTCCTCTTCTCCAGACTAAACCCCCCCAGTTCCCTCAGCCGCTCCCCGTACGACCTGTGCTCCAGACCCTGCACCAGCTCCGTTGCCCTTCTCTGGACACACTCGAGGCATTCAATGTCCTTTTTGGAGTGAGGGGCCCAAAACTGAACCCAGTCATCGAGGTGCGGCCTCACCAGTGCCGAGTACAGGGGTCAGATCCCTTCCCTGTCCCTGCTGGCCACGCTAGTGCTGACACAAGCCAGGATGCCATTGGCCTTCTTGGCCCCCTGGGCACACTGCTGGCTCGCGTCCAGCCGGCTGTCAATCAACACCCCCAGGTTTCTCTCTGACTGGCAGCTCTCCAGCCACTCCTCCCCAAGCCTGTAGCGCTGCTGGGGGTTGTTGTGGCCCAAGGGCAGCCCCCGGCATTTGCCCTTAGTGAAACTCCCCCAGTTGGGCTCAGCCCATGGCTCCAGCCTGTCCAGGTCTCTCTGCAGAGCCTCCCTACCCTCGAGCAGATCAACACTCCCACCCAACTGGGTGTCATCTGCAAACTGACTGAGGGTGCACTCGATCCCCTCGTCTAGATCATCAATAAAGATGTTAAACAGGAGTGGCCCCAAAACTGAGCTCTGGGGGACACCACTCATGACTGGCCACATTCATTTCTCCTGGTTCTTTTATTTCGTCAGATAAGGGCTATCTTCTGTTAGTTTTCTCACCCCTTAATTAAAAGATCCCCAAATATCCTCGAGCATTGTGGCATAGACAGCAAAACAAGCCAGAGCCAACATCAGTGTCTTAAACAGATATTTGCTTTCCAAGTAATCTACCTAGTACTTCTGTGCCAGCTGTCTATCATATTAAAGGAGCAGAGGCCTGAGTGACTTATATCTATAGAACTTAGAGAAGAACAGCATTGCAAATAATTGCTTAAAATCTTTGTGCTGACTGTCTCTGTATCCAAAATTATGTGAAATCTAATACTACTGTAAACTCCTTCAGAAGCAAATATAAACATCTGTTACAAAGATTTCTTCAGTGTTTTTCTGAGCATCGTGTTATAACATGTACACAATGAAAATGTCTAGCATTTAGCTTCTTCATGGTTCCTACTAGAAATTAATCTTTATTTTTATCCTAAAGGAAGAAGCTCTGAATGGATGTATGATAAAGAAATTAAAGGAAATACATTCAGATGAATGTAATGTGATTACTGGAGAAGTAGTCAAATAATTTGGTTTTATGTTCTGTTGTTGAGTAATGTTACAGTGACTCCTTCTTAGTCAGATGATTTTTGTCTTTTAATTTCCCTCAACTCACATGAAGACTTTTTTTTTTTCCTAGCAGCACTTCAGCCTTTTGAAGGATCCTCATCTTGTTTATTATCATCGACCAATTCTACCACTGGAATTACTTCAAGCAATTTCTTTATTGATTGGCCTTTTAAATCTTGTAACCATTGACTTTGCATTTATATTTTTACACTGTCAGTCATGCTGGCTTTATGTCCTTTTTCCAAGGCTACTTTTCTTCTCTATCTGTCCTCTTGTTCTTCTGTTTCTTTTGTTTCAGTGTCATTCTTTCTCCCCTGCATTATGACATTAAAATTGGTGATTAGTGTTTACCAACTTGTTACTTTAATGTTATTCCTTAAGATTTCCAATAAAATTTCAGGAAAAGATAAACATGAATAAGAATCCTACAGTTCCTGGGTCAGCAAGAAATGTAATTGCATATGTAAATCTGCGCGCAACTGACACTATTTGCATGTTTAAAGTTACCCATATACTTCCTTCCTCTTCAAATCTGGGTCATAGGGAGGGGAAGAATACACTCATGATTATAGCTGTTTCAGAAGGCTTCACTAGCATTTATCTGAATAGAAACCATGAATCAGCTTCTATAGTGTTCAGAGCTCCTTTCATTTGCATTCTCCAAATGTTTGTGAAAGCAGATTTTTGTTCAGAAGAATGTTCAATGAAACGTAAAATATCAGAAATAAGGGTGTGAATGCATGTTTGCATGAGTACCGACATTGGAAGCATTCACATGGCCATCTGGACAGCTCTGTGGGTTTGGGAGCTGTTCAAAAAATAGCATGCAATTTGGAAATTATAAACAGAGTGCAAATAGCAAGTAGCAAAGTGGTGATAGCTTCAGCGTTAGTACAGTGAATCATTTAAGAGCAATCCATGGAATGAAGTTTCACTAACTGCTACTCTTCCTAATTTACTATTAACTGGGATTTGTCAAGCTGGAAAAAAATTGTTTTAAAAAATAATGAATAATTCTGTAGAATTTCCTATCTAAGTAATCAGGGTGTGAGCATATGTGTAACTTACCATTATTCAAAAACAGTTTCACTTCTTGTAAAACTGTTCATCATGTCACTTTGAATAGCAAATAAATCAGTTAAATACCTATTTCTGAACTGACTTACCATCATATTCCTCAGAACAAACAATATGAAAATTGGACATTTAGGAAGAAGATCTTTCTCATGACATGTCTAGCTGCAGAAATAAAATATTGTAGCAAAAAACAGATGTGGGCAGAGTATAGTTATGTGCAAACTTAGTCTTTAGAGCTCATATTTAACAGACAACTTTACAGATGTTAGTAGCAAAAATGAACTGTACCATTTGGCTTTATTGTAACCATGACTTCAGTGAATGTGATTGGCTAGCATAAATATTAGTAACTTCCAGAGTTAAGGGGTCCCAGGCTACAATTGCCTGTTGCTAGCAAATTGTCCCAGTGCTCTCTAGCACAAATTTGGCCTGTTACAACCAGCACTTTGCCCAAACAGCTAGTGGGCTTGGTGTGATACTCAGAACTGTTCAGAGTTCATTCCCAGTACACAGTTCCAAATCAGCAACCTTGTCCTGGAGAATTATTTATTACCATAGATGTAGACTTTTCCAGCCAGATTGAAAGTCTTACTAGTACACATGTAGCCTAAAAACTCAGAATACAGATTAGTGTCATATTCATCATGAGTTAGCTCATTTTATTCTGTGGAGAACAAATCAATTAATTTTCACAAAATGTGAAGTAATGGAACTCAAGCACTGTATTAGAGCTAAGGAGGCTAAACTGCAACAATCTTGGGTATGAATGTCATAATGCAAAAGCTACTCTATGTGGATTCCTTGCCTGACCCTTCTTAGTAATTACTGAAGCTCAGCTGAAACTACATGAAGCAATTAGTGTTGCCAAAGTGCATGCTGCTTTCGAGTGGACAAGCTTTTAGCTAGTGTTCCTCTATGGGCAGAAAAGGTGGATTTTTAAAATATAATCGTTTGAATATTAAGCCATGATAAAATAATTTAAAGTGGAAGCCCATACCATTCTATTACTAAGAACAGAAGAAACTTTCAGCTGAGAAAATTAAGTAACTGAAGAAAACAGAACATTCATGTGTTGTTCATGAAAATATTATTTCTGAATATTTTTTAGAGAGTAATATATCTTTTCCCATCTTCTGCCTTTCTTTTATGTTTCAAAATATTTTCAGTGAAAAAACATATAGAAGAAATCCCAAGAAAAAATGATTTGTCTCTCCATTTAGGCTCATGCTTTTTCATCAATAGTTATAATGTTTTGGGTTTTGACATGGCCGGCCCTTTGAGTAAGACATAAAGGATATATGGTGTTTGGTTCCAACTGGAAATAGCCACTTGTTCTTAACACCTTTCACATTTTGCATCGTATCTTTCAGTCTGCACATCTTGAAAGTATACATTAATATTTTGCCAAAACCTGGACAATTGATATGAAACAACTTGAACTAAAATTGTGTAGTAGTTCCACAGAACGATGCAATCACAAAAAAAATCTAATGCTTTTTTTATTTAAAGGATGCCACAGAGTTACAGCAGCAAATATATTTGCAGATCTTCACAGAAAAGGAAGTGAAGGTGAAAGCAAAGATATATTCAATAGCTGTTACTTCGGTATCCAAGGACACATCATGTCTGAATGACAATACAGACATAGATACAGAGTTGTCTGGGGCCCAGTGGTAGGATTCTCTATCAACAAATTCTTTTGGGTGTTGTCTTGGTAGTTACTCTTTTTAAATATTTAAATTGCCTTTAATCTTCCAAATAGCTCCTGTTCTAGGAGTTAAGGACAAGCTGTTCTTCAACTGGTCTTTTTAACTCCTCTAAGGAATATGATCCTGCAGCTAGTTCAAACATACAAAGTCCCAGGACCCTTACTGTTGGCTTAGTTGGGTGTACAACGTTACTGTGCTACATCATCATTGACGATTCATATGTCACCTGCTCCTGAGGTCACTCTGATCCACTGCTGTATGTTTCTTGGGAGTGACAACTGTGTTCACAAAACCTCTATCACTAAAATTACTTATGCTGAGGGGGAGCATTTTCACAGGTGAGCAGTGAGCAGCTCTTGCCAGCAAAAACTAAGCAAAAGAGACAGTGGAAAAAAAAAACTGGAGACAAAGCAAAGGTGACATGATCCATGAGTAAAAGCCATGGAAGCGACATCCTTAATCACTAGTAGGACAAGGTGTTCAGAGGTGATAATGGGAGGAAGAGCTAGAGGCTGGGAATCAGACATGGAAATTAGTTTGATTCCAGGTGAAAATGCTTGTCCACTGGAGAAGACATTCAAACACCAAAGAAACACCCTGAAAGGAATGAGGGAAAGAGCCAGATGATCAGAAAAAGTATCCAAGCACTTTGCCCATTTCTAGCCAAAAACCCATGTTGAAACTGTTAAAATTAACAGGGAAATCTTCTTAAGATGAGGCAGTGAGTCACAAGGAATGAAAACCTAAACTTCTTAATTTCCACGTTAAAAAATTCCTTTTAATTAAGTTTGGCTGAAAATGTCAACACCTGACACTTTTTTGTATTTTCTAAATCAGCCAAAGAAAAGGGAGACAGAGAATGAAAAAGTAACTATTTCTGTGCCATCTACATAGAGTTGAAGGCCACAGAAGTAGAAGAGGTAACCACCTCTATATTTTGGCACTCACACAGGAGGGAATGGAATGAAAATAAATCTGTGATGCTCAATGTGGGTCAGCCAAAACAAGTAAGGAAGAGAACTGACTCAAAGGAGAGAAGCTATTACCTGAAGTGATCAGAAAAAACCCCAGTGGAAAAAAAAAAAAAAAAAAAAAAAACACACTTATTTTCTGCCATATAGATAATATTCACCTTTTCTGAGAAAGATGACAAGTAGAGATAGAGAGATGGAAAGTATTGCTGTAGAGCTGCATTGTTTCCTGCCTTCACAGAGGGAAAACTTATGTCAGTAAATTAATGACAGTCATTCCACTCGCCCAGTAGTAGAGGCTATGGGCAATGGTGTGAGAGCAAAAGAAAAGGGCAGGAGGAGGATGCTGTGAGAATCAGCTTCTTGCAGAGAAGAACCAAGGCTATTGACTGATAAATCCTGCGGGTTCATCTGGTCAGAGTGATGCCTCTGGACCAGATCCTCAGCTGAAGTAAATCAGATGAATCTCATTGATTTAGGTGGAATTATCCTAATTTATGTTCTAATTTCTATAGTTTGCTTATAAAGTGCTAGTCACAAACAAGTTGCTGGGGAAATGGTGCTTTGGTTAAGAAAAGATGACCTTCAAGTTCTGCGGGTTTCTGCTCTGAAGGGGTATTAAACTCACACAATCAATATGCTTTAAACCTATTAACATGAATAAACAGATTTAAACATGTTTCAGTGTTTAAAATGTTAAAAAGCAACTTCCCTTCTACCCCTGCACCTCTTGTGATTTGTGCCAGCTCAGCTGTTTGACAGCTATGTCATGATCTGTGTCAAGAAATTAATCTGGCAATAAAACCTCAGACTGTCTTGTTTTCAGTAAAGGTTTTAGCACCTGATTCAGTTCCCCCAGTCCGGTTCTCAACCTTTGCTCAAAGGCCTGAACTGGCCACAGGGAGATGAAGCACTGGGGAAGAATGGAGCTAGAATCAGCTCTCCACAGCTGGAATGGCTGTGGAATTGAGACACTCTTTGAAATACAGCTGGTTTATGCACCCATCTCTCTAGCAGGGTTTTATATTTTAGTTTTCTGGGGTGCCAGAAAAATTTGCTTTAACTCAATGGCTATTCCACTCCCCCCCAAAATAACAAAAAGTGCTGATCAGCAAATACTGTCTTCCCCTGCCACTGCCCTGGCTCCTATGGTCTGGCTCTTGCTGTCTCCACTGTCAGGAAAACATCTGTGCTGCCCTCACCTCCCTCCTCCGTTGGTCCTTCTTGACCAAGTGCCCCTTGAACTCTTCCAGTGATGTTGTGCTGCATCAAGGAAACAACGTGACTAAAAATAAAGCCTCTCATTTTGCAGATCAGCTTCTGCATCTGGTTCACCATGCACTCTCACAAAAGCAGGCGCTGACACATTTCAAGGGTTGGTGGGCATGGAGGGGTAAGGGCTGCTGAAGCTGTTCCTCCGTGGAGGAAATCTCTGCAAGACTGTGTGTGAGGATCTCTGCCCAGGGCATGGCCAGACTGAGTAATGACCTTTTTCTTGTTATTGCCATGGGGGTGTCACTCAGTCGGATCACATCCCCAGCCTGGTTCTCCTCATGGCCACACAAATGTTACCCTAGTTACTTTTTCTAATGATGCTCCAATAAATTCACCTCAGAAAATCAGCCTGCTTCTTCTCTCTTTCAGGTTGCACTTCAAAAGTACAAGGGACTTTTTAGCACCAGTTAGCTTCCTCTAACAACATTTCAAAGTCTTCAACTTGGAAAATATCCCTTCTTGCACTTAAATATAGAATTTGGGGAACATAGACCTCTCTAATGAAAAGATTTTTAATAGCACATACATTTTTTTTACACAAGACAATTATTCATTTTTCCTGAAAGCTGAAGTAATGTCCCCAAACCTGAAAGATATACTTTTTTTTTTTTTAATTTTATTTTTTTTATTTTATTTTTTTTTCAGAACCAAAATAAGCTTCTTTTAATTCATGTTCTCTTGAGCATGTAAAACATATTTACCAGTCAAACTTTTCCTCAGGTTGTTTTTTTGTTTGTTTTTTTTTTTTTTTTTTTTTTTTTTTATCTGGCTAATGTTTTTCTTTTACATATGAAAAGTGACGAAAGTTCCATAGCTGTGTAGCCCTGAGGTGTATTTCTGATATCTGAGTGTGGCAACTTTTCCAGACAGCACTAATAAAGATCGTTACTGTCTATAGTATAATCCCTTTAAAGTGTCTCTCCCTGCTACTGCAGCTGTGAATGATTTCCCTTCAGGGAAAAAAAAAAAATCCTCTTTTATTCTGGTGCTTCACTGCAATCTAAGTATTTGCTTTACAGTGGTGCTGCAGGTTTCTAATCTGAGGCTAATTAAATGCAGACACTTATGAAAACCATGGGTGTGATTTGCAAGGAGCACAACAGTTCTGTGGGGATGTGAAAAATGAAATAATGAAAAACGTTCATTACAGCTAGGGCTGCAAGGCAAAATTCTCTGTAGGTGTCACTCCCCCGAAGTTGGCCGGGTGATGCCGGAGGAGCCTCTGTCCAGGAGGTGTAATTCTTAATGTCAGTGAGCAGGGTCACACCAACGGCAACAGCAGAAGCACGGCTTGCCCGACTGCAGCCCATCTTGTAGGGACCCCCAGGAGCTCTGGGGATCCCACCGTGGGGTACGATGCCTAGGGTGGGGAACAGCACTAGCTGTGCATGTCGTGGTCTCGGTTGCGGTAGGTCCCTCTCCCTCATTCAGGCAGGTGTGCTCCTTTCCCACCACAGTGTGCACGCACCAAGCAGCCCCCAGGCTGATCCTCTGTGAAGCAGATGACTGCAAAACACAGGCTTTTTCTTCATTCGGCCCAGATCCCTTTGTCATTAAAAGTGGAAATGGACAGATTTGAGATAAATTAGTGTAAACCACTGCAGATCTTCAGCTACATAGCTGAACCAGTGGTAGTGAAGGAAGAGGTGTTTGTTTTGTCTGCCCTTATTGAGTTAATAGTTACTCTTGGTAAAATCTATTTCTTAAGCTAACGAATATCTTGTAACAAACTTCCTACTAGTCACTTCGGTCTGAGAGAAAAAATAAATGAGAATATATTTTAAAATTTATTTCATTTTCTAGCTGAAGAGGATGACGACTACAAGGAGTTACTTGATTTAACTTCACTCCCATATCTACTACAGTAGATGTGGGGGATGGAGAATACTGGAAAGAAAAGGTAGTTAAAGGTCACAACCAACAATACCTTTAGCACTTTACGATAGTCTGCTGGCACTGAAGGGGTCTTCTTTCCTTGTCCTGTGGATGGCAGGCATACACAGATGTGCATATAAAGTGCTGGCTGTGAGCAGAACACGGGCAATGGAAACCATTTACTTCAACACTGCACAAGGCAATGATAAGTGGATAGCAAACAGGCTCTTTCCTTTTTTTTCTCTTCTTCTTATTTTTTTTTCCTATAGATGTATTAACCACATGGTTTCAAAATGTTTTTTTCCAAAGTCAAGAGACAGCATTTGGAAAGGAGCCCAGGGAAGCACAATCCTATTCCTGCCTCATACTGCCTCAGACATCTAAATGTAAATGCCTCTTCTGGGAGAGGGGAGAGATAGACAAGTTTTCACTTTTTATTTTTATGGTTGAGGATATGTATGATAAACAAGGCATGCCTGGAAAACAAGGTCAGCAATGATAGCAGATTATATAGTGCCTGAAAATTGTATCCACCATTGTGCAAGTCAAGATGCCCACAACAGCTGAAGCTTGTACTATTAATGCATGGAAAGGGTCATCTGCCGGCATTGTCAACCTTAGAGGCCTCTGGGGGGCTATTTTTTATGTACAATGAACATGGGTGGGCAGGTGGATTGGTGATGATGTTCAGACGGGAGGTGGGAATCTGCCTAAAGACCACAACCATAAGGTCCCCTGCATCATTTGCCCTGCAACTTGCACATACAACACAGGGCTGCCACTGCTCAGGGGTTTTAAAGAAGCATTCACTCCTCCAAAAGAGGTTTAGGGTATTTTTTTCTTTTGTGTCTTATTGTGCTTATACCCACATGGATGCAGAAATAACCCTTCCTGCATGGGTTTTTTTCAGCATCCTGCTCTTGTCCATTCACTACTTCTCTTGAGAGAGCTCCAGTTTAGGTAACTAACCCCTTGACGCAAAGCATGTATGGATCCACACAAATAATTTGTAATTTTTAATTAAACTTAACTATAATCAACAGACTATCTTTTGACTACTGTGTACCAAGGAAGCTTTATCTGTTGAAAATTAACAGTAAGATTGGCTTGACTTAAAGGCACCATATGAGTTTCTCATTAGCCTTATTATAATTTCTGAATCATAAATATGTAAATGATGAGTTTCACACAGGAGATTTAATTCTGTGCTCTTATTTCTGATTAGCTGGAAATACACTCTGGCTCTGTCAGATAATTGGTAACACTGCACACCAATAACGCATTTCCCTACCCTTCATCAGAAGCAGCTGAAATTAAAGAAGGCAGGAGCTGTTACATTTTTGACAGGTTTGCAACACCAACTTGTTGAAGTTTTAACTCAGCCATTAATATAGTATATGAATTATTAATTCTTTTTTTTATGTCAGGAACTTAAAAAAGCCCTAAAAACTGAAGATCTGACCCTGGAGTATAAATGCTCTGGGAACCAGACTTCTCCGCCTGCCCCATTTTTTTCTGATCTACTCTCCAAACAAAACACACCCATTTACGTTGAGTAAAGAGGAGAGCAAGTAGCATTTTCAGGGATTTGGACTTTAAATACACATCCCAAACACATACTTGTGGGATTATTTAGGGAGACTTATTTCCTTTCTCTCTCTTTATTCTTTTTTTTTTTTTTTTTAAGATGTTGTCATAGATGTGCCTGGCTAGAAAATAACAGATAAACTGACATAACAAATGGAAGTTTCCAAATAAATGTGAGGTAGATTGTGCAAAACACTAATGCAAAACAAATTGATACTTACATGAATTTTGTTTTCCTTAACTGAATACAATGGAAGAAGCAGGACCGTATGGAGGAATAGTAATCCATCAACAGTAAACTATCAAAATGCAAATGCACCTCCCCTCATGAATCTTTAGTTTTAATGTTATCCTTTGTAGACTTTATTTCATTGCTTTAGTAATTGATTTTTATATATAAAATAAAAGCAAACCATAAAACCAAAAGTTCCCTACAGAGCTAAATAAAGTAACTACAAGCAGAGACCAGTTATTTTAGTATTTTATGACAGTGTAATATTTGAGACATTTGGTGAATCTTGTATTCTCTTCCAGGTTTGAGAAGAGACACTTTTTTAGTGAGCATGTGGATATCCCCACACCATTCCACGTGCCTTCTCCTCACAAGGCCAATTTTAAGTTCCCCTTCTGGCAATTTGAGTTCCAGTTTCTACAAAGCACCTACCACCTCCCCTCCACATAAGCAGTCTCCTTGGTTCATGAAGGGCAGTCTTCCCCTATGCTGAGACAGTTTCTCCCCTCCAGAGGCAGCTCAGTTTTATCAGCTTCACAGTCCTGCTTTGATGTTTTCTTTCTCTCTTTAATGCTACCTATCCACCCAGGTTTTTCACAATGCAATAGTTAGCTTTGCTGCTTGTCTTCACCACATTGAATAAAACCACTGCTCAGACTGGAGGGTGCTTGGTCATTCCTAAGAAGCCTTCTGACTGTGAAACCAGTAGAACAGAATCAGGAAAGGTTTTAAGTGTAAAGATCTGGTAATTATTCACAGAGCATACACAAACTCTGATTCTCAGGCTTGTCATATACCCAACCTGGGTCAGATGTTCATATTTTCGTGTGATCTATTTAAGGAAGAAGGCACCTGACTAATAATTATTGCTTTACTCATTTTTAATGGGGATTCAACAAGAAGTTTTTCTTTGTTCTAGTTTTCCAGAGTGCTTAAATAATTTTTCATCCACCAAATATGAGCTTGCCTACTTGGAAAACCACTAGCAACGAACCATTAAAACCTGTCACATGAAAACAGAGTCACATAAGGAAATATTAAAAAATTGTATTGCCAATTCAGCCTCTAATAAGAAATTTTCATAGTGCATGTCATTTTTTTGATGAGTTTTTGCAATTCCCCATTATTCCTTTATGGGTGAGCCCATGTAAATAGAGGAGGGATTATTATTGTTGTGCTGCTAACATCAACCCTTATTTCATTACTATTATTGCAGTGATTATTCATCATCAGCATTATGATGATTTTAATAAGTTTAAAAAGACCATTCTTTCTCTGTTCCTCAGCTTTCTTCTATCGTTATGAGCCTCTTGACATTTGCAATTGCTAGACAGTCGATTTAAAGACTAAGAGAGATGGAAAAATTCTTTAGTAAATCAGATGAATGCAAGCCTGTGTTTTCTGATTTATAGTCACTCTACAATGTAGTAAAGATTTCACTTTAATCCATATTCCTTTATTACTTTTTGGTTTTTAGTTTTTGTAAATGTTCTGAAAAGAGAACAAGTAGGCAAACCCCTGGAAGTATCCTTTTTCCTTTTGGTATGGGCTGTGGAATACGAGTGAGCCTCTTAATTTACAGGCTGCTGTCACAATGTTTCTTAATTTTATGATCATTCTGTTCACTTGAGAGACAACAATTGTTCTTTAAATACTTTTAAAAAACAACCTCCTGTGAGGGCAGAGGTGACAACCCACGAGTGTAGGCACCGTGTGCAAGGTAAGGTTTAAAAACCACCACTGGGATCCATCCCAGGGAATGTACAAAGCCAGGCTTGGCCCTGGGTTTTGTGCAAGAGCACAGCAGTGGTTGGGATCACACACCTGCAAAGATGAAGCTCAAATACAGCAGCATGAAGTATGTGTGTGCTGTTACTCAATATATTATGGCAGTTTTTTGCAAGTGTACAAAAACAAACACCGATCAAAGCTGAAGTCATGGCACAGACCACACAATCCACACTTAGCTGTCTGATACCAGAGGTGCCACTGAAAAAAATCGTGCACTAATGTCCCAAGCAGAAAGGTAAGAATTTTCCTCTCTTTCACAGAGGAACACTATTAAGACTTCACCTCTTCACACTTCCAAGGACAAAAATATTACAGGAAAATGGGTTTTAAGACTTGGTTTAGAAAAGCCATACACAAACTGCAGCTGTCAGGGGCTCTCCCTTGGCATAGAGGCATAATTTAGGCATTGTTTAGATGTTGTTTTGACTGTGGATTGTTAGCCCTTTGTCTTTTAGGAATCTAACTGCAGCTGAATGCAAAGCTAGCTGAGGACAGAATGGTCATACAATTTACACATGCTTGGGGCAGGTGTTAATTGTTGGTTTTCAGAAAGGCATGTGAAGGATCACTTATCTTCACATCCATCAGAAAATGAAAACAACAGTTAGTTGAAAATTCGAAGGTTGAGAGTTACTGCAGGGCCAGAGGTCTTTGTGTGGTGTGAAAGTGAGTGTCATCCTCAGAAGTTCATGTGAAAGGCACTGGGAAATTGGCCAGATTTTGAGGGTTTGGTTTTACTGAGCAGAACAGACATAGTCACATCAGCAGGATCTGAAGACCACCTGTGTTAGTGAAATCAGTGCTTTCCTTGCTCTGCCCCTGTGTGCTTTACAAAATGCAAATATTTGCTGCAGTAAAGATGCATACTCATAAATAATCAAGGAAATATTTTAAACACAGAAATGGCAGGGCTGGCCAGGGTCAGCAAGTCTTTTCCCAAGCTACTAGAGGCAACTGCATTTTAATTCTTTACATAAAATGATCAGCCATCTTACAAATTATTCCCTTCTGCCCTTCCTGTAGTATCCTTCTGAGAAGGCAGTCCTAGACCTGCACTTCTTTATGGGTTAAAAATCTTCTTGTTTAAAGTTTAAATTTACTCATGACAGCAGATAGTGCCATGGCAATTGTGTGTCCACTAATGTCCTTCAGCTCAAATAGCTGTTTCCCTACCTAGGCTGTGTTTGGAATATATATGATTGTTAGGAACCATCATATTGCATCTCAGGCTTTGTTTTGCTAGACACAATCTCCTTCTCACAGGATGGGTTTTCTGTTCCCTGCATCCCTGTGAAGACTATTTCTGCTTCACTTCTGAGTGTTCCCTTCTTGAAAAAAAATGACCATGAGAGTACTCAGCAAATTGCTCTAATTTTTTTATTCTCTGCTCTGCTGGTTGTGAGAAACTATGGACTAGGGTATTGTTTATTAAGACTTATGTTAAATGTATGTTAAGCTCAATGTATGTTAAGCTCAATGTAAAGGCTAGGCAACAAAAGATATGAAATCGCTTATGCAAACAGCTAACAGACACCGCTTGTGTAGGGTAAGATAACCGCAATCGCTTACACAAACTAAACCAGACACCGCTTAGGGTAAGATAACCGCAATTGCTTACACTAACTAAACCAGACACCGCTTGTGCAAGGTAAATGCCAAGATTTCCAGGAAAAGCCAAAAATAAGAAGAATAACTCCAGATAAGGACATATGAGCAAGGAGTCAACTATGAGGAAGACTTCTTACTTCGGCCTCAACGACCACCAGGAGACAGAAAACGACCCTCTAACAACAACTGAAGCATGCACAGAATACCTCTACTACTTCATGAACACGGAAGTAAAGATGTATAAAAAGGGGACTGTTTGAACTGCTCAGTACGGCAGTTGGCGGAGCGCAGACTCCCCTGCCGTCCAGCGCTGTCTTTGCTCATATTCTACTTGCTATAATTAATAAAATAATTCAATTGAATTATGATCCATTGCGGTCTCAATTTATACCATGGTCATCAGCTTCCCTGCTCACTAACTGCATGGAATTTTAAGACTCTTGCTTAGGTCAGCTATGCCCCACATTTAGGCCCAGCAGATAATTGCTCATCTGCTGTGATAAAAGACAGAAAATATGTCCCACACCTTCAACAGTCAAGTCACTGTCCTACTTAAAACGTGAAAACTGAAGGAAAAACCAGAAACCATTTCCAGAGAATAGGCCCTGCTAGACCGCAATGATAGAGGCAATCTAACAGTCCTAGAAACATCAGTATAAAACTATGTATACCTCTACTCTGGAGAAAGCCTAGGTTGTTTTCTTTGCTGTCCTTTCCCACACTAACTCCTGTTCTGCTGCTTAAAGATACCAGTCAAACTCAGACACCAGAGTGAAAAGAGCAGGCGTATTTTACTGTTGATAACAGTGTAATACTGAAAACATGCAGTAAGAAAAGGGAGAGTAGTGCACTTAAAGCAGCAAACAGGAAAAAACAGGGTAATGCATTAAATTATTACCACATGAGAGAGAGAATGGAGATTAAGAAAGATCCATCACCACTTGCATGTGTTACCATCATCCATCCCCGGTTACAGCGAGGGTTTGGGGAGCCTGTCCCGGCAAGGGGGAAATCCTACGCGGTGCCTCCACCCGTAGGTGAGGCTGCCAGAGTCACTGCAGAGGGGCCCAGCCCTATAGACCAGAGATCGACAGGCCAGAACAGGCGGCACCTTTGCTTTGAGAGGAAAATTTCTGGTTTCATTCTCCTGTTGGATTCCACCCAAAGCCGGGCCAGGGCTCGGCGGGGGAGATCAAGGAAGTTTCTACCAAGGCCAGATACTTGGGTTCTGAGTCTTGAACAGGCTAAACACGGGAAGTTGGAGACATTCTCTCCTCACTACTGATTCTATTCTAGGCTGCATCTTTCACTAGCGAGTTTACATACTTTGTCAATGATTCCATACTATGTTAGCAGCTTCAGCCTGTGGCCTGTTGTTCAGGCTGCAGTACTTCAAAGCTTTAGCACTTTTTACATCAGCGTAAGTGGGTTGTTATAACTTAGTACAATACCTACTAGCACAATCGTTATCAGTTATAAAATATACAGGATTCATCTTAGATCAACTCTGGCTTGGGCCAGTTGTCCAAGCCTTAGCACTTCAAATCCATACAGGTTCATATCCAGGATACTCTGCAGAGTTTGTTAGACTGTAATGCTGGTGCTGAATTTACTGATTGAACTCCCCATGAAGATAAAAATGTTTTATCTACCATGTGAGTAGACTGCAACACTGCATACCCAGGCTTATGGATTCTTCTTACTGTCCAGCATTTCACATCAAAGGCAGCCTTGAGTAAGGTCATGGTTGTGGTCTTGAAAATTAAAAGTGAAGCACCCACCAGAACTCAGGGTTCAGTCAGCTCCAGAAGCAATGGGGAACTAATTCAAGCCAAAAGAACAGGCAAACAGTGTAGAAGGAAACTCCTGTGTTTCTAGGCTACAATAGCAAAAGTTATTGATATATGGGCATTTAGGATTGAGTATAAAGTGTAAAATGAGACTAAGGGTTATGATTATTATTCTAGTACAAACCGTGTTTTCATGTAATTATATTCCATCTTTTTTTACCATTTCTGGTCTTGCAGACTGTCTCCTAGGACCAGGTGAACAAGGTCACAGCAACAGCCCACATGAACCAATGATACCAACAAAGACATACCTTACCTATTTTCCTAGCTTTAATTCATCTTGCAGCATGGGAGACTAGGCAAACTCTGACTGCAAGGCCAATGGTTTTCTGCAGCATAGTAAAACACCGTGGAGTCCAGCAAGAAAGTCTGGAGATCTGGACAGGAGATAAGTGCACTTTTTTCTTAGTGGTTTTCACATCTCACTCACTAACCAGCAAAAGCGTGATCTGAGTGACTACAGTGACACTGAAACTACAGCTACAAGCTCTCAGTGTGCTGTTGCCCTTGAGAAACAAAGAGGTCTCTGTCTATGCTAGTTCAGTCTTTTAAGAAGGGTGAAATATGTTTGTAATTTTGAAGGCAGGTTTTCAAATATTGTCAGTTCAGCATGCTCTAAAAAAACAAAGCCTGAGTTTTGTTCAGAAAAACAAGAACGAAATACTGTCGTTAAAAACTGCCTGCACGTACCAATGTCTACACAAACATATGGTTACTGAGACGTGTAGGCATGAGCTTTGCCTACATAACTGATTACTACATGAGTAAAAATAAAGACATTGATGCAGGTTTTTATAAATAGGAGATTTGAGGTTCTAAGCAGCAGACAAATTGGCCTTTCATGCTGTAGCAGTAAACATAAGTAATTCAAAGGTTCTTGAAATGAAAGTGCCACTGAGGCAGCCCTTTGGTCCCTCTGGAAAAGTGTGGGGACAGGCACAGGCATTTAAGCACAGTTTCAGACAGAAGGAGGACCTTACTGACATCCCACCATGAGAGCTTACTGTGAAGAAGACTGTCAGTTTTAGCCTCCACGGAGCAGCACCTTCTGTCTTGGCCTCTCCTTGGTGGCCTTATCAGTAGGGCAGATCTTAATAAAATTACATTCTTTTGGCTTGTTTTACATTTTTTTCAATGATTACTTCCCCTACCAGTGCTGGTCTATAACATAATTTCTCTTTTCCTCTAGCCTTGTTCTTTAATCTTTATTCAACAAATATGTGTAGGATCATTTCAGAGAGATAACAATCTAATTTTAGGGAAGAGAGAGAAGCAGAGAGGCAGAGAGAGCAATACATTCACAAGTCAGGTTGAAATGGAAGAGGTTTGCTGATAATCAGGGTGACACTGAAGCCCTGGATCTAGTCTCAAAGTATTATAATGTGGGTTGCCTGTGGTTTCAGAATAAAAGAAGACATTTGCTTTATGTCTGCAGAAGTGAGTTCACGCTAGGATTATTTGTTCCACTATGTTTTTCATGTATATATTTTTTTTTTCTTATGTCTCAGGCATAATTACTCGATGCAGTAAACAAAGCTAACCAATGCAGTTCTGTCTTGTGTTACATTTGGTGTAGAATCACAGTCCATCAGGGGATGTTTTTTCCTGACCTTCAGCACACTCACATCTTCCTCTCTTGTTATTCCAAAGAATGAACATCTGTGCATGCTACGTGGTTGTATGAGGTGGAGCAGCAGAAATAACCAGGCTACCAGGAAATCAGGCAATTGCTGCCCTGACTTCAATGCCAATTGAGAGTATTGCTTCAGGAAGAACTGCTTCAAATGTGAGAAGAAGCTGTAAATTTGATCTCCTTTTTTTCTTCTGACATGCACTTTTTTTTGCTTATGCTTCTCTGCTTCTTGCATAATAAGGTCACCTATTGCCATATTTCATTTATGAAGAAACAGGAACATCTTTCAGGCACAGCTGTTCTTTTTGCCTACCCTTTGTTGAATTTATCTATAAAATATTGGTGAGATCTAGACACTAATACTGTTCTTTTTTTTTTCCTATGTTTCTTCACTGATACAAAGTGCACAAAAAAATTCAGATGAAGAGGAATTCTCTAAAATAATATTTCATTTTATGACACATATAGAATGGGGATTTATATAAAGCTACCTGAGGAGTCCTTTGTCAGGATTGCATTGATTGGAATAAAGTAGAGGTTTCTGCACAGTTACATGTTTTCTCCTGAACACAGTAAAATTTTCTTTGAAATGGGTATTTTCATCAATTGTCCTCAACAGGTTACTGGATTCTGAAGATATGCATTTCATGGAAATATTTAAAGACCTACTCAGTGTTCTTCTGAAAAAACTTAGGAAACAGTAAGGTCATATGAAACATTTTTTTTTGGCAGGAAACAAACTAGAAAATAAGTTTCAAAGCTCTTCTTCAATAGTAAGCAGGAATTCCTTTATCAACCTTTGGAATTCTTGTTTCTGACATACTACCATTTGCCCTCAATTTTGGGAGTTTCATCTGACCTGGAGAAAATGGACAGAATGTTTCCCATCAACCAAGAAGAAAGGTTGTAAAGTATTCATGGATGCTAGTAAACAATGTTAGAAATATTAAATTTGGCAATTACAAACCTTTATCAAACTAAAAGTATTATACCTACAACCTTTCCTTTGTCCAACATCATTCTAATGTTGAGATTGTCTAATCTCAACATCAATCTAATGACAGACTAATCTGTCTAATCTAAAACAGATTGTGTGAGTATTCCTGCTATAACTGACCTATTTTTAGCCTGGAAAGTTAACAAAGGAGCATAAGTGACCTTCAGGCACCAGCGGTACAGATAACAAAAGCCATAGCAAGGCCTGTCAGACATCCTGACTTTCATGTTGGTACATGTTGGTGGTTGAGGGATTTACATCATGTTTTTCAAAAGTAAAAGCTGGGTGCACATGTCCTACACCCTAGGTGTTTAGGTTCCCTGACTTTCTAAATGAACAGCAGGTGCCTGTGTGCTTTCAAGGATTTAGGTATTACAATGCTTTTGAAAACTGCACTTTACATCTGTTTCTGTAGCTCAGCAAAGATAACATGCATAGAAATGCAGCCAGGATTGCATGGGGAATGCAGAGTTGCTGTTGCACCTAGCTTTGAAAGTACAAGGCCATTCTACTCAGGAAGAACTGTGGTACTTTTACACTTTCATTAGGAATTACAGTCCTTTGGCAAATGGAATAGAATTGTATTTTGAGTTCACAAATGTAGCAAAACTCACCAAAAAAATACCACAGCTGGAATTTTCTGACTAAAAGACTCCTGCAGTGCAATGACTTCCCTATGCATGAGCAGCTATGTGAAACTCATATCAAAAGTTAGTGATGAAGGATGCCCCGAGATAACAACTTGCACTGGGACCCATGTGTTCAAGACTGGATTACTCCAGTTTTCCTATGTGGCTTCAGGCAGCCCAGGTTACTCTCTGTGTCTAAGTTGCCCACCTCTAATAGAGGGATGATATGATGGAATTTCTCTTATAGGGTGCATGCTGCAGGTAAGTAATTAAAGGTTGTAGGGTCTTTGAACAGAAAAATATGGAGGAGATGGATGTGCTTCAGACCTTTGCTGAGGAGAAAGTAGTTAAGAAAATGTTTTGAGGAGAAATGCATAATCACTTTATACTGTCTTTTTTCTGTGTCTAATGTTACATAGAAAATGGCTTTAATAGTATTTTGGGCACCTAGAGATGGACTTGTAAAAATGTTGTTTTATGAGGCTATTTTTAACTTCCACTTTCAAGGGATTGTACTTTACCCTCAGTTCAGTGAAAAAAAAAAGTCATGGAATGTCAGAGTTTTCAAAATTTTCAAAGTAACTTCAAATAGCTTTTATATATGTAGTACATGTCCATGTAACATAAGTATGAAACTTATTTATATAACATAATATTCCTGTTTCTCACTACCTGGAATACTGTCACTGAGTCAGACTTTATATCTGTGTTTGTTGTCCAAGAGTGATGATTGCTCATTGCTTCCTTCCCAGGCAGCTGTGAAGTAAGGGAGGAAAAGAAGAAAAGGAGGGCAGGAAAGAAAAGGGAAGTAAAGCTAAGCAGGATCACAGAAGGTGATTCTCAAATTAGTCAAAAGAATGATGTGTTGTGCTGGGAGACTGATGTCTGTTTTTTAAAACTTGGCAGCTGATAGAAGCTGCTTAGAGATTTGGCTATTAGAGACAGCCTTTGTGAAAGCAGACAAGTGGGCAGAGCACAGGTGATGCACTAGAAGGGACATGATTAATTAATGTTTCACAGGGCACTGAAATCTCTAATGTACATAACCCTAAGTATGCGTGAACATACACACATATATTTATATGCATAGGCACATTTATGAATTTTTCTGATGCAAATCAGACACCCAAACTGAACTTGCATTTAAACATACAAAGCAGATATACAAACCCATGTAATTTAACCCTTTTTTTTTATTCCCTATCAAAAATATTTCAGTGCCAGTATTGTTCTTTTCACATCATCAGCTTTGTAGTTGTTATGTATGTGGGTCACTTTCTCTTGAATTCTTTTCTTGTAATGCAAATTATTAATATTGTTCACAATTATGAAGTATCTCTGATTATAAAATAAAGTAATAAAGACACAAATCACTAAACGACTGACTGGAGTGAATTAATAATTAAATTAAAGTGCAAAACTGTCCATTTAACCCCTAACATTCATTCTCTTCAGTGTATAAATCTTGTCTGTGGTTAGAAAATCTATGAATTTAAATAAAATTTAGCAGTCTGAGAAATGAATAATTTGATAGATATATCAGGCAAAAAGTTGAAATAACATACTCCTCTACTTTGTCCTAGAATTCATTTCAGGCTTTTTACCAAAATTGCAGTGGGAGTGGAAGGCAGTGCTAAATAAATAAACAAACCCAGAAGGACTCAAACAATAAACATTTCTTTATTTGCCAAATACCACCATTAAGGTAGATTCAAAAGTAGAGTCCTTTCTGTCCCCTTGTTTCTTTCCTCTATAGCTGGCTCTGGAAACTAAAGAAGCCTCAAAGAAGGGCCTTTTTCAGATCTTATTGAAATGAATATTTAATCTGATTCAGATTAAATCGGTGGAGTTGTTAGCACCTCTCAAGCCAGACTTTATTGTTTTGTAAAGCTTAATGCTTACTCCAATATTAATGCAGATATGGACAGCCTTGCTAGCTCATTTTGACTGACAGTCCACACAGCGGCGGCTTGCAAGAGAGAAGGGGAGCAAATCCTTTCCCCAGCCTGCTGCCTGGGAAGGTAGGAAACCTTATTCCTGTGGTCCCAGGGGCAGCCAACCCCAGGGTGCTGGGCTCACATGGGCACAGCCTGCCTGTGTTTGCACCCTGTGCTGTTCAAAGGGCTTGCAGAGGTCTTGCTGCACAGCAAGAGTAAGACTAAAATATCTCTGTCAGCTGCTGAGGCTTTTTGCAGTGTGGCCCAGTTGGGGTTTGTTTTGAACACAGAGGACAGGGTAGCCAATACCTGTGTACAGGATATGTGGAAAAAGCTCTGCAGGCAGATCTCTCCTTGAAACTTGCTTTTCTCTATATCCTGCGGAGAGGCTTGTGCACAAGTGAGTAAAGGGAGGCAAGGTTTCTGACAGAGTTGTAGGAGTGTTACAGAAACCTGCTTTTCAGCCAGCAATGGGAGGTACAGGGGGAGAATTTCCTTTTCAGGAATCTGACATGCTACGGGGCAAGCTGACAGCACTGTCAGTAGGGTAATAGTGGTGGATGAACACTCCCATTTTGCAGGGTGTTAAGTTTTCCATAGACTTCATAGGACAGTAATAAGCTGTTACTTCCTGTCTAGTCCACCTTCGTGTTGCTCTGACTGGAGCCCTCAGCCTCCCAAGCTGGGAAAGGTAGCTATCATGCTGAGCAAAGGACCACCGTCTTGCTTTTGCTCTATTTTTTTCCAGCTGAAACTTCAGTGTAAAAAACATATGATGTTTGTTTATGTTTTCAGATACAGTTTTCAGTGAAAACCCCCAAACAAAAAGATAGTTGGTTGTCAAACACATTTTTATCGGACTTGGGAAGTTGCCATGCATACATCTTGCACTGCATACCTTCTGGTTTTGCCCATTTTAAAAACAAAGACAAGAAAACGAGAACATCAGATAATGTTATATAAAAAAATGATTTTATATGCAACCCAATTTCAGCAGAAGTTTTTAACTAGCTCTAGTTAGACTAGGCTAATCGGGTTTTGCTTGGATTACCCTGAAATTCTGTTTAGGTACTGGGATGGCTCAAGTTTGCTGATGGGAATTTATTATTAATTTTGTCTGAATATATTGAACAGTCCCTTGGGATGGGTGGTTCATGAACTGTCTGAAAGGAAAAGTCTGATAGTTTTTAGGTAGCAAGTCAAAGCTCTCAGTGGATATTGACAGTTATGAAGGAAGGGGAAAGGTAGTGAGATTCAAGTCAGAAAAAGAACAGAAAGGAATAACAAAAGCTAGTTTATCACTGGGTATGTAATTTCTACCCAACATGGCAATAGAGTCTCCCTTTACAGATGTCCCCTCTCACCCTTGTCCTTGGTATCCTAGTTTAGCTGGAACTTCCCACTAGATTTGTCCAATATTGCTGACTGAGGGAGTCTGTTGAACCCTGCTTTCCTGCTGTTGAACACTGTTTCTTGCTTTAATCAGAGTACAATCTTCCTTCCTCTAGTAGATATGAAAGGTTTTTCAGCTGGGTTAGTGACTGGAACAGCTGCTTACAGCAGCAGCAGCCAAATGTAATGGCATTTTCTGTCAAGAAAACTGTATACACACCTCAGTCTGTCCTGGTGCATAGAATAAGCTGTTGTCCAAGTCTTGCTTTGTCAAGCACTGACAGGTGGTACCTTAATTTCTTCCTTAACTCTTTCCATTACAGGCCTACGTCCTCACAAGTTGAGGATATGTGTGGTTTCAAGCCAGCATGACTCGTTTCTGCTAATGTGAATAATGTTCATGGTAGGAACTGTAAAGAAAGACACAGCAGATAATTATGTATCAGGGATGAATGATGTGCACATTTGGAAGAGGGTGAGAACAAGAAGAGTGGCTGGTTATAGTAAAATATTTCCTTTAAAGGTCTCTATTCTCCTCCTTCTCCCTCTGGGCCCAACAGTGTATCACATCATGGTGCTAACAGGGAAGGGAGCTGGGCTGCTGAGTGCCCTCCCACTCCCTACTCCAGCCCTGGTCCCAAAGAAAAACATCACTGGAGTCAGACAACTGTAAATCCCTGCTCTTCCCCCAACAGTCCTTGTGCTCAGCACTCTTAACAATCATCTCCATTCCTGTTTCTAACAGTTCCTCTTAATTATCAGTCTTCATCCAACCAATATTGCTTATTGCAGAAGACAACATAAAGCTTCCACATAAATTTCTAGTTTTATTTAACATCTCATGAAATCTGTTTTAAGCCAGGGAGGGAGAGTTCCTTATCCTAATGCATGCCTTTCTCATGCACCAACACTTTCACCCAAAGACTTTCTGTAGCAACCAGAAGGTGCCCATTGACCTTTTTGGATTTTGAACTTGAGCTGCTGGGCTGAGGAATGACAGATGCTACTCTCAGTCCTCTCTCTTCTGCACCATGATTAAAAGGAAATTAAATTAAAACCTTCTGAAAAGTACTGTGAGATTATCTTCCCTTCCTGTGATAAATATGTTACAGACTCAGTACTTTGGTTGTAGATGCTCTCGCTTTCCTGGTTCTCATAACTTTCCACAGATCTGTTGAATTCACACTAGGAGTAATTTTTGTTCACAAAGGAACTTGTAAGTGGTATGTTTAATGTAAGTAGATTTTTTTAAAGAGCAAAAAGCCTTGGATAAACGCACAGATTTCATCCAAACACACTGGCAGCAATAGGAATTGGATCAAGCATTTTACTGCAGAATTTTTTTCTCCCCTAAACCTGTTTCACATGACTTTCTTTGGCCAAAGTTATCCTGAAGATCAATGGACATCTAGTTGCTTTGTTAAAAGCTTACTTTGGACCTTGAAAAGAGTTTTAAAAAATAGCTCTGACTCATATAGAAGGGAATTTCAATGGAAATGTTCAGCAGAGCTCATGGTCATTTATGTAAAGAAAGATTTACTCAGAGGCCATAAAGCAATCTTCCTGTAAGCAGTGTCTCTCATCCTGTCATAAGATCTATACGTAGGCACTTGGATATATAGGTCAGCTCACACAGGGTATTGCTCACGTTGTGTCTGGAGACTGGATTGCCAGCCTAAGAAAGTTTAAAGTATTTCACTTAGCTAAGAATAATAGCTAAAAGAGAACAAGACTGACTTTGTCATAGGTTGGCAACCAGAGCACGTTCCCAGGTGCCCCAGGCTTGTATGGCCTAGCTTTGAAGTTCACATTCCTTCCTGCTACTGTTACCTGGCTCAAGTAGATTAGCAAAATTTCTTTGCTGTTTCCATTTGTGCTTCCCAGACTCACACTTCCAGTTTAAGCCTTATTCATGTGAATGAGCAAATATTATAAATATATACTCTCTGAACCAGCTAGACAGACAAAAAAATGCCTTCTATTTTAATTTTGTTATTTTAATCTGATCAGAGGTAAGAGTAGCAGAAATATTTCAGAAATGGAAAATAGGGTTAAACAAAAGAAGTCTATAGAACTTCTTTCACTCCTTCTCATAGTTGAAGACTGAGCTGTTATTAAAAGCTTGCTGCAAGACTGAAAATGGCATGATGTTTTCAGTCCCAGGTGATACATGGATCAAGTTTATATTAAAATTAAGACAAAACCAATGTGCATTCTGCACAATGTAGCAGCCAATGTTTGAAATAAAGTTAGAGAGTGAATGAGAATGGGCTGACACTTTCTACATGGACCTTTAAAGTTAAAGAAATAAAACACAAGGAAAGGGATTTTTATCAGAAACTGTTTGATGCAGACATAAAACTACTGGAAAGACATATTCTTTGACCAGTTTCTTTTCAATACTTTTTAAGAAAAGTGCCCAGTCAAAGGGAATTTTTCCATTATTTGAACCTAGCAGCTGAAGTGGGTTAGGTGCCATAGGTTTTTGGAGGAAACTATAGGATATAAATTATGCTAGATCCTGCTTAAGTACAGTGATACATATGAAACTTTGATCTTTCAAATATTGTGGGATCAAAGTATTCACTGTTTTGGGTATAAATCTGTGCTAATATCAACTGATTATAGCTCTGACCAAGGAAAAGAACCTGGTACAAATGACTTTGAACTCATGTCACTCCAGGTAGTCTGTGCATTTTTGACTTAATTAGCATCTCTTTGAACTTAATTTCTTTCCTGTTTCATGGTCTGGAATAAATATCAGTTACTAATAATCTATTTAAAACTCATTTTAGTGCTAGAATGTAACAGGGAGAGACATGAACAAAAATATGTTCGTGTGTGTGGTTGCTCTCCTTATCACTCTCTCTCTCTCTATATATATATATAAAAACCCACATCTAGCACCCTGGTTCCCAATTATTCTTAATTGGCAATGCTTCCTCAGAAATTAAGCAGTCATAGTAGCATAAATTAAATGATAATATTAATGAAAGCATAAAAAAATTCTGTAATGTGTCACTCGTTATCAGTGCTTGTTATCAGTTATCATATAGAAAAGACAGTTTACAGTTTTAGAGGAAGGGAGGAGGAATGTTTTCTTGTCTATAAAGGGCAATTCCCATGAAAAATTAAGCCCAAAGTTATACAACAAAAGGCTCTGGATAGTGTTCAAAGGTAGGGTACTTACCAGGCTTCTGGACCCTGTGAAAATTTTGATCATCATCAGCCAATAAACAGAAATTCTACAACTCATAGGTTTGTTTTTCCAATTTAAAGCAGTAGAATACTGAAAATAAGTAATACAGAGCAGCTGTATTTATGCCTCAGCACAAGTTTTTTCCCATTTTTTCAGGCTGCCCTATTTTGCTAAGGACCACTAGCCCCAAAACCCTACCCCTCACCCTGCTTTCCATGTGGCTCAGAACTGCCACGTCCGTATGTGCCTCCTACTGAATAATACTAGAGACCCTTTCTACTTGTCTCCTCCTGCAGCACACAGGTAGTGAGCTAAGTTTTTGGAACACTGACCCTTTTCTGATTGGTGTAGTCCTTGCCAGCACTGCTAGCTTCATCTTCAAACAGTTCTTGGTGTGGTCAGAGCCTGGGCACTTCCCTGCCCATGCATAAGAACAAATAGTCTTTTTCTCAGTTGAAAGTCCCTATAGGTCTTTGCATGCTGTTTTGGTTAAACTTATGCAGGAATGTACTTGTTCGTCTACCAACTACACACACAAGGTTTTGAAGGTTTAACAGGTCTCTCTCTGCACCACCTCTGAGTCCCTGTGAATATGATTACAGTATTCATAGTATAAGAATACCCATTTAATAATGGATACTGAAAACAAAAGGTTACAGTCAGAGAGGCTGGTAGCACACAGACTCTGTTCCTTAAGAAATTGTCTCCAGCAATTTTTTCCTGTTACCCAGCTGCTTCATATTACCCTCCCAAGCGAAAAACAAGGAAAAAAATAAGAAAGGTGTTCTTAGTGAGAGCCTATCAGTAAAATAAATACACAGATGTTCCTCACAGAAAGCTACAGGTCATTATAAACTCAAAGATACAATACCTGAAATGAATTTGAAAAATGCCCGTGAATTACCAGTTGTAACTTATATTTGTGGCTAATGGTGATTTGATACTGCAGGAACAAACAGATTTTAAGAAAATGAAAGAATTGACCTAGAAATGTAACAGGGTTTCCTTTCAAACATTTGCAGAAGGTAAACTATATTTTTCAAAGAAGCAGGTAGATTTTGTTAGAAGTGAGAATTAACCTTTTTTTACTTCCCCACAGAATGCATATAGGGCATTTAATTGAATTTGCATGTCAGCTCAGAACTGGCATTTCTTAACTGTTGAATAGTATCTGGATATGGACTCTTTTAGGAGATTGTCTCTAGTATCTCCCATTTAACAGCTTCTGTTTCTTATTTTACTCATTTCAACTTTCATGATTTCTACAAAACAACAATCAATGAACGGAACAAGACCTGTTAAGAGTGAGCTGAAGTATATGACTTTGAGAAGCATGCAGTCCAGCATATTCTGGGACTGGAAATATATTCATGAACAGGCATGTAAGACAAGACTCATATCTGAGATGCTCAGTCTATTCAACACATCTTTGCTGAAGAAGAATATTGTGCTCAAAAGAGGACACTTGCAGTGACTCTCTGAATGTCAGTTCATGAGTTTGAGGAAAACACAAAAGAAGATGAGTTTTCTCTGGCTAAATATTTACTGCTTGAACCTTACACTGATGAGATCTTGCTCCATATAAAAGATTGACTGACCATAGCCCTAAGTTTTTCTACAAAAAATTAGTGTGAGGGTAGCATATTCCATTTCGTTTTGCATGTTCATCTGTGGTTCTTTAAAGATATGCAAAGTTAAAGAAAGACTGAAGTGCCTGTTAACCTAGAATAAGAGATACTTCAGCTGTCAGATCTATCAACAAAGTCAAGGGAGAGCAATTAAACAGTCAGGGAAAGAAAAAAAAAAAAAAAGTCATGCAATATTTCACTCTAGAACTTCATAAACATGCTTTTAAATATATGATTCATGTATCTCATTCATCCATGACTGTTCATGCTATGCTGACACACTTCTGTAACAGTAAATAAATTAGCAGTGCATTTGGCTTTTGTAAGTTTCCTTCCTCCTGTTGTCTCTTCCATATCCCCTCAAAAGACAACTTCTTCCAGATTCCGTGCCCAAACACTTACCCTATTGCATCTTGTTGCCTGTCAGATTTCATAAATTAAAAGAAAAAAAAAAAAAAAGCAGCATATTTAGGCAGAATTTAAACTAACTGAATTAATTAATAAACAGATGTCAATGGGAATGTATAATTAATTTTAAATGTGTGTAATGGAGCTTTAAGTGCTCTTAAGTGATACGGTTTTTCTTTCTTATATCTTTCAAGTTACTAAGCTACTGTCATCCAACCTAGTAGCAGAGGGAGAATATGTTTTCTGGAGACCCATAATGTCAAATGTGAGCCTCCTCAGGTCCTACTGGCTTGTCTTTCAGTTAAACTGGTTAACTAAAAAGTGAACTAATTGAACTTGAGCTAGCTAGCTGCACAGCCTCGGATTCCCATGACCAAGCAATAAAAGGTTCAATAGATCGAAAGTGTGAGTGTGTGTGTGTATGAGAGAGATGCATACAGGTGAAAAGATTAATGCTTTTAAGACCTTACTGGAAAGTTACAACAAGGTCATAAAGGAAGCAAAAGAGAGGCAGTAAGCAAGTTTTTGAAACCTCTGTATAGGCACTCTCTAGAGCTAGGGAGGAAACTGAAGAGCTACAAGTAACGTACAGTCAAAACTGTGGCATGGTTGGCACAGCAGAGTCTTGATGGGTTATGTCACAGGGTTTGAATAGTGGCCTAACTCTTGAATTGGCACACTTTTAATCCATGGGACATGATTTTTGCATTGCATGTCAATAAAATACATACTTTCTGCAGTCCAGAAAATGTGAGATGTGCTGAATGTGTCTGGGTGGTGGAGAGTGAAACAATGTTGTAGTATGGGCTACAGTAAGAGAAAGATGATGGTTCACTGAGTAACTAAAAAAGTGAATAAATAATTCTTTAGAATTTCAGAGAAATCTGAAATATTCAATGCCTTTTTTGCTTGTTGTAACAAACAGATTAAGTATGATCAGATTTTTTAGTATTAATTAATGTTAATAGTGTGAAGCAGGAACCTGAGCCAGAAAGGAGGGGGAAATCATTAAAAAATATTAAGCTAAATTAGCTTGCTTAAGTTATTAGAGCCTGACGAAGTTGACCTTAGAACACTGAGGCAGCTGAAGTAATTCCTTAAGCATTAATGATTATCTTCAGGAACTCATGGAAAAAAACCCCAATCAAACCCTAACATAATGTGTATGTAGGAGAGGGGAGAAGAGATTAGAGTGTACAGACTAGCCTAAATTCATTAAATGAAGAGCCACTCGAATAAATATTTGATTTGTATATGCATAGAGCATGGTCAATCTGAGAGAAAACACCAATGAAATAGCATTTATTTATTCTTGAGATACCATTCAATGCTTTCATAAATCAGATGCAGACATGAAAATGAGAAAAAAAATGTATAAACAGAAGACATGACCAAAAAGTTTACATTATCTTAAATCGATGTCAAACTGAAATTAAGGTAGTAGTCAGTTACTGTTGCAAGAAGGACAAACCCTGATGTAGTATGATGCGGTTGAATCCCAGATAAATGACATTTGAAACTTCTTGCTTTAGTAAGCTTCTCCAAAACGTCATTAGTCTTTTACACTCCTAAGATTCACAATTTCTTTCTTAAAATGACCAGAATATTTAGCTTTTTGGATGAAGGAACAACTAAAAGTGATTAGATTAATTAGATTAGATTAGATTAGATTAGATTAGATTAGATTAGATTAGATTAGATTAGATTAGATTAGATGGCTCAGAAAAAGAAATAGTTTAAACCCAACTTCCCACACTCCCACCATGGACAATTCTTGTTGTGTTGTTCCTAGCTAAATCAGTCTCTATATAGCTTCTGAGGCCTGGTGTTCTTTTCTTGCTCCTCTCAACACTCTTGTCATGCCTCAGGAGCTGCCATTTCCAAACTCCAAGCATTCTCCCTCCGGGGTGGAATCTCAAGGAAGGTCTTCCCAGATTCAGCTTCTCTCTAAGGGCAGTAGCAATCTCCCACTCTTTTTCACATAGTCCCTACCTGACCAAGACTTCTGCAAGGAGTGTAAGGCAATTATGAACAAAAATTATAAAAGTCACTGTCAAGTACCTTATCAAAAGTAACACAAGAGCTAATTTTTCTGCTTTACTCAGCCCTGGTAATGCATCAGCTAGAGTATGCACTCCACCTTTGCCACTGAGCTTTAAGGCAGTTTTAGGAAAACTAGGTAACTTTCATGCAAGTCCAATAATCAAAGAAAGAAGGCTCACTGAGTGTAAATTCCCACCTACCTGGGCATCAGTTAGAGGCCGCCTTCTTTCTTCTGCTTGCACATGAACAGGATCACTATTTTCTGTCTGTTAGAAGAAATGGCTTTCTTCGTGGACACATAGTGAAGCCTTAATTCCTCTCTGAAGCACACTTGCCATTTCTTATAAATGAGTTGTCACAAATGACAAATTAGCTTAAATTGGCTGTTGCTCTGAACCAAACAGTAATTCTCTGTGTGGGTTTACAATGAGCTTCTCTGATGTCAGGGAAGTGTTAAGTGTGTGGTTTGTAGTTATTCATCCAAGTTTGTCAACATTTTTCCTGTTGTGCAATGTCTCTGATGAGTGGATCAAGCTGTGTGTCAGAGTTACACCTGAGTGTGTTTTGCTTAGATAACCCATTGACCTGTTTTATCAGTTTGGCATTGACACAAATTATGTATGAGGAGATTTGCATCTCTCCGTGCAAGAAGTGAATTAACCCAGAGAAATGCAGTGCTGCTCAGTAGCCACATCTCCTATTAGATGACTCCTGAGGAACACAGTAGGAGAGTGCCTTGTCACAAACTGTTCATAAACAAGAAACTGCTCCTAAAGAGGATGTCTCAAACAACTCGAGTGGGACACCTGTGGAGGAGAAGCAGAGTGAGTTCTGCAGAGGTGGGCTGTTTCTCTCTCCCTCCCTTCTGTTGTTGTCCAGAGACAGAATTGTGTAACTGTGCAGGTACAAGCCTGAGAAAATGAGAACCTTCCAGAACAACCTACTGTGCAGGTGTTAAAAAGACTATATAAATGCAATACCCTTTGTTGACCCACCACTTACAGACCACGCTGGCTACTCTGCGACAACACAGGATCCGACTGTGATTTCCCTTTTTCCTATCCCCTCCTCCTCTCTTTTCCTCTTTCTGCTCTCTCTCTCTCTCTCTCTCTCTCTCTCTCTCTCATATATATGTTCATGTATGTAAGCTTTGTGGAGTTGAACTACGATGATCAGTTCAGTTGCTCATTGACGGGTCTCATTGCCAAAGTGCCTTTATTCATTTTCCAGACGGTTACCGGTTGATTGTTGCCAGATTGTCTCCATTCACTTACTAAAGTGGTCAGTTAATAAAATCACCAGCACAATTGTTCCTCTGAGTCATTGTGGTGATTCGGCTGCCCTGCAGCTTTGCTGAGCAGAGACTGGCTATTACACTGGCAGGCAGGCTCTAGGGGAATTCAGAAGATTCATGTCCCTTGTAACCCACTGTGTGGGATGAGACATGCCTGCATGTGTCTATTCTCCAAGGTGTTAAGGAAAACACCCATTTACCTCAGACAGATCCATGTCCCTGTCCATGACACAGGTTGTGGCTCTCCTGGGAGCTCTACCATTTCCAAAGACCATGACAACACCTACTGCCATTTGTCTTTCTCCCAATATACAATAGCATGTGCTGCAGCACCACCATATCATCCTACTGAAGAGACACCACCCTAACTGCACAAAAAGCAGCACATTTGCAGGCTTTTCCAATGACTCTGAAAGAGCAGTCTTACCTCCTGCCTACCAGCACACACACTGAAGGACTGTTGACCTCATCCTACCTAAAAGACAACATACAGCAAGAGACTATACCTGGATCTGTCCCCCAAGTCTCCAAGTTCAGGACATTGCTCTGGTAACCACCCTCTTGCCGGTACATGATATTGGACCAGACACCCATAGATGACACTGACATAATTCTCTCTGGAGAAATTGTAAAGGTCTGCTGCAGAATCACAAGCATTCATTAACAATGGTGTCACAGGAAAAAGCTATCAGGTGGGGTAAATTTAGGAACTAAGATTCCTCCCTCCAAGTCAGAAGACAAAAGACTGTCTGTGCTCTACCTTACTTCTAACAAGACTCCAGCACAAAAGATCTTTTCTTCTCACAACAGAGGCCATGGGCAAATCAAATTGTTTCACATGCAGTCCTTGAAGAACAGCACTTTTAAAAGATTTTGTTTAAAAGGTATGATCCAAAATTATATCAAGTATTATTTTGTATGTTTTTATTTGATCAAGCTGTAACCCTTCATAGACAACAAGTACTAGTGTCATCCTAAAGACAGGCACAGCATAGTGTCACACTTTCAGCAATAAATGGTGACATGAGCACTAAAAATAGCAATAATTTCCATTATTCATACCATAGTTTATGCATAGCCTCTTCCTTTTTCCACTGTGGCAACCCAGCGAACAGGGATTCTGAGTTCCTGGCTGCAGAGACCAGTCCTGGCTCTCACCAGCCCTGGGGGTATATCTCATTTGTAGTTTCAGGAGGGTCAAGGATCTGGGAGAGGCAAGATCAGCTTTGTGTAAACACATTAGTTCCTCACACAGCTTTGTTTGCTGTTATGAGAAGCATCGAGTCCTCCCATCTGTTGTTTTCAGCACTCCTGCCCAGCAGGTCTGTTCTGATGGAGTCACCAGTTCTCCCAGGAAGGCCAGATTGCTTGGAGACATGTCCACATGAAAGGTGGGCAAGTGGTGGTAGGCAATGCCTGTGGGAATTGGAAGGACTGTGAGACAACTGAAAACACAAAGAGGAAGTTAAGGCTATTACTCCCTGTGTGGCTTGAACAGAGAACATCCTAGGCTGCTCTGGGTAACATCTTTCATATGCACTCAGACACCTGATCTGGCCAGCATTGTATCCAAGGCAGCAGCTCTGTTCCACCAACATGGAGCTGTATGTGCTCTTTACTCTGCAGCACATGGGACTACAATGCAGGGAACAAGTGAGAGGAGGGCCTGGTGTGGTGGGACCTGTACTGCCTCAGGGGATGTTCTGAAAACAGGTAACTGACCTTGGCTTTTCCCTGTGTCTATAGGAAAGGCTGTGGGACAGAGGTAATGGTCACTCTGAGGTGAGACAGCAGGCCAGGATGAGCTGGCTGGGGGGTAAGAGTAGCAGAGCAGGTGTGCAGGACCTACAAAGGTGTGAAATAACAGCAGATGTCCACATCCACGTGATCCTGGAAGCAAGGCATGCTATGCTGCCCGCTTGCATTGCAGGGAAGTAGTTGCTAGGTATATCTGTGTTGCCTGGCAACTCTCAGTCCAAAGCTCATCCAACGTCCTCAGAGTGGGGGCACAGGCAAGCAGGATCAGTTCTGGACTACATCAGGACTGATCCAGTCCATCACAACAGACACAGCTTAGACCCAAAGAGGGAGGATGGTGCCCTGGGCTAAGCAAGACAAGCACCATTCCAGAGGAGTCATCACTCCTGGCCAATGCGATGCTCCTGGTGAAGCAGCACAGGTTTACATGTCCCAGGCGGTATCTGAAGGAGAGTGATGTCCAGCACAGTGTTGTCATGCAGGTGGGCATGTTGCTGTGGTGGGACATGTGCTGGCAGACACCAACATCAACAAGGATGATTGCTCTCCCTCTGGGATATCCACGCTGCCTGAAGGGTGACAAGGGGGTCATGTAAAACCCAGGCAACCTCCTAATCTGAGTTGCGTCCCCAAGTGATCCACTCAAAAGACATTGAGTGTGTGTCCTGGTTCAGCTGGGATAGGGTTAAGTTTCCCCAGCAGGGGGAAGGGATCTCCAACCAGGTTATTCATACCATGCTGATGTCAGGTCTGGCGCGGCAGCGCGGGAAGCTTTCCTTTGTGGCTTTGGTCGCAGGAAGCACACGCGATGGGCTGGCTGTGTTCATTGTGGTATTTCTCTGTTTATCTTTTGTCTTGTTTATTGTTATTACTCTTTATTGTTGTTGTTCATATTGTTATTTCTTACACTTTTGAATTAAATCTTTCCTTATTTAAACCCTGGAGTTTGTGCCTCACTTCCAACCTTGACAGGCTGAGGGTGGGGGAGAGACAACAGTAACGTGGTTTCCGGACTCGGCAGGGCCTAAACCACTACAAGGTGGTCAGGAAACCTTGCCTTGAGGATGCTTAGGCAGGGAAGCTCTTACAGGACAGCATAGATAGAGCCTGTGAGTACCACTCATGCTTCACTCCCACTACAGCTATGGTCTAAGAAACAGAAAAATGGGAAGTCTTCCTGAGCTCTTACTCCCACTTAAACATTCAAACAGACACAATTCAGGGTTTGTCTCTCTGCATACATCCACAAAAGTCCATTTATTCCTAAAAGTAGCAAGTATTAAAAAAAAAAAACCCAACACACAAACCCCCCCCAAAACCACACAAAAAACCCCCAACTGATAATGATCACATTATCTCTCTTACAGTGTTCCAGGAATGCTCTCAGTTACAATATCGCACCTTTTCCTGAACTATCACTTCTCCTTCGACTTCCTTTCTCTTCTTTGCCAGACTCAAACACATCTCCCACGTGTTGCAGCTTAAAATCTAAATATTTCCAGTGCCTTGTGTGTTTTTTCCAACTTCAAGTGAAACAAGAAGCTATCTTAAGAAAGAGACAAACCTTTCCTTCACTGCAGAGTTTGACCCTTATTTCTATTTGTTTCTTAGTAGAGTAATAATTGAAAGATAACCAAGAGCAGCAAGCAAACCTATGGAAATCACCCAAATCTTTCTGCTCAGACACCACCCTCGCAGTTAAGTTGCTGCACAATATTATTCTCACCTTCCCACACAAAGGGTAAGATATGTGAAAGTACAGAAGATAATCCAGTGAAAATTTGTGGGATTGTTGATGTGCTGCAAATTAAGCATTCAGTCAGTGTTAGCAGTTCTTAGACTGTTGGCTCTTTGGAGCCAGCACAATGTATTTTTGTTTTGTGAAAGAATGAGTTTTAGGGAAAGATAGCATGGAGCTCTGAGGAGCCATTTAAATGAAAATAAAATTATAATGGACCAAATTGTGGAGCCTTCTTAGTCTTTGATCATGACAAATATAATACAATGATCTTTGGTGGTATTTTAGACTAAGCACTGTAAGATGTGGCCTCAATAACAATAGCAATGAGAAATATTGAGATAAATAATCTTCTTACTTTTGCCTACCCCCAGTATATTCAGTCCCCCTGACAGTGATCAGATTACTCATGTGTCTATCTGCTTACTATTTCAAGAGACTGATATTCTGGATCATAATATGGAAAAGTTTTAATTCTATTCACTCTATCAAACAATATTCCTCAAGAAATGGAATCTAAAGTAAATATGGTATAAAAATGAGAACTCTTATTTTAATTAAGGAGCAATCTGTGATAAGCAGGAAAGCCACTAGCCTATGACACTTCAGTTTAAATTGTGTTTCTATGAGGAAGCCTGAAGCCTTTAACTTGTTATGGGAATTAAAATTATGTATTTCTTTTATATTTTATTATTACTGGTGGATGAAAAACTGACTATTGAGCCAGTAATGTGAGCTTGCAACCCAGAAAGCCAACCATGTCCTAGGCTGCATCAAGAAAAGCATGACCAGTAAGTTGTGGGAGGTGATTCTCTCCCTCTACTACTCTCTTGTGAGACCCCCACCTGCAGTACTGCATCCACTTCTTGGGTCCTCAACATAAGAAGGACATGGACCTGTTGGAGTGGGTCCAGAGGAGACCATGAAAATGTTGGAGCACCTCCCTCATGAGGACAGGCTAAGAGAGTTGGGGTTGTTCAGCCTGGAGAAGAGAAGGTTCCCGGGAGAGTTTACAGCAGCATTCCAGTACTTTAAGGGTCTACAGATGGGGAGGGACTCTATCACAGAGTGTAGTTACAGGATGAGGGGTAACAGTTTTAAACTGAAAGAAGGTAGATTCAGGTATAAGGAAGAAGTTCTTTACTGTGAGGATGGTGAGGCACAGGAACAGGTTGACCAGAGGGGCTGTGGCTGCCCCCTCCCTGGAAGCATTCAAGGACCAGTTTGGATGGGGCTTTGAGTATCCTGATTCAGGGAAGATGTCCCTGAGATGCCCTTCCTCTGCTGACAAGGAGGCCTCAGTTCTTCTAGACTTCTTTAAACACACACAGTCCTTCTCAGTAAATCCTCTTAAGATCTGGACCTTCCCCTTTTGCAGGACCATAGAAAATAACTTTCTGAATCAAACTGTCTCTGGGAGAGATAAGAATTTTGTAAATAGTTGTGGAGAAGAAGCAGGAGTATATTTATTTTAATTAGTGGAAATGTTCTTTGGAAAGAAATATGACAATTCTTCTGCCTTCTTTTAGATTTCAAACCACAATCAAAACTGAAAAAACAGAGATGTTCCCTCACATGTACTGGATAAACAAACCCTGATTTTTATAGAGGCTTCTGGTGGGAGTGAAACTGATGGTAACAATAGAGTACATGCTGGATAAGGTTAGATGGAAAGACAGTTGTTCCTCACTAACAATAATTTAGAAAGAATCTTACCGAGAAATAAATTCTTCAAAGACAGGCTGAAAGCACTGTAACCATCTGAAAGCAGTATAGCTGTATATCATCATTCTGTTAGAGTGGAAACCATGTCTTGACATTGATTGACATGCATGTAAGTCATATTTTTAGAGGAATTTTATATAGGGACTCAAACTTGTTGTCTCACCATTTCCATTCACGTACTAATTTCCATTTTTTGGTGTAATTTTTCATTTCATTATCATGCTATGTGTTTTCCCTTCACACACAGCATTCACTTTATTTCTTCCTTTCATTTTCTTTCCTTTGATACCCTAACAGCTGGGTTTAAGAAAGTGTCGCTTTTATTTTTTGTCACTAGAGGCAAGGAAATTAGCACCTTGATGGAAGGTGTACTACATGGAGCATATAGGCATTACAGAGCTCTTAAACACATTTCACTTCACTGTGATTAGAAAAATTTAAAACAGGCATCGCAATTTTCAGTCACTTTGCTTCCTTTTCTCCCCACACTGCCTTTGCAGAATGACAGCTGTAGAAACATACATTATGAAAAGCAGCTCAAGCCTCACCCTTAACATTGTTGTCAGAGGACAGCAACAATAATGAATTTTCTATTCCACATATGCTTTCAGACCATGCTACAGAGGGATAATTCACTAGTTAACCTACTGGATTTTCAGTCATTTCCCCACTGGAGCTACAGCTATTACCTCTGAAACATCCCAAGATTAATTGCAGTTAGGTCTTACAGGCTGGGTCATGAGCAATGTCAGGGGCTGGAGAGGCAAGAAGCCTGTCTTTGTTCCCACCTTCAAAGAACAGCAATCTGTACAGAAAAACATCTAGGACCTCTTGGAGTGGGGTTAGCTTGATAGGAGACTCATGGAGAAGACAGCCAGGACTAGCTAGGCACCTCCAGCCCGCTGCACGGAAAAGGAAACTGTCTCTTTCTCATGGGACTTCCGGAGAAGTGTAGTTACCCACTGCTTCCAGGGAACAAACCCGCTCCCCACTGTAGATACTTACCTTGTAAATTTCATACCCTATTTGTTGCAAGATGGATTGTTATGGATGCTTTCAAATAAACAACCGACCACCAAAAATAATAATAATAAAAAATTATTATTAACACAATTAATTAGCTCTCCGTAAATTATAGGTTCAGATGTCTGTTAGAGGAAGACAGCACAGATTTCCAAGGTTTAACGGCAACCTGCAATGCTTTACAAAGAGTTCTATAGGGTTTAACGACAACCCAAAATGCTTTATCACTCACCTGACAAGTGAGGGCTCTCAACCTTGAGGACCTGCTCAGGGCAGCGTCCTGACCCACGGTCCCTCGAGGAGTTTCCTTGGGCAGCGTCCTGACCCAAGGGGAGAGTCCTCGACCGCAGCTGCTGCTCCAGGGGACGAGCTCCCAAAGGCTCCCCCAGGGGACTCCATTTATACCCAGGATGAATCTGACCTGTAGTCAATATTGGCTCCCTTTGGCCAAAGCCCTAATTGCCATGAGGCCCTGAGAACAAAGGCAGCCCCGGGCTGCTACACTTCAGCAGCCAAGAAGCTCTGCTTTCATTGGGTGGATGCACCTGCCACATGAACTTTTAGGGACTTTTTAGAGGTGCTCCCTAAAGGTGCAATGGGAATTTGTCTTTCCAGTCAGGATCTCATGACCTCTGAAAATACACAGTCCATTTTCCAGCCATGCAGAGAAATTTACTCAGTGACAAAAAGTTGCGAACTGGGAACTGCTAGGGGCACTTGCAGTACCTGCTTTTAGGCACCTAAGTAGGTGTTTGTGTTCAAGACTTGTCTTTGTGGTTCCTTATGTAGTCAAAGAAGAATGCTCCCCCAGAAAATGGTCCAGGGCAGAAATCTGCTCCAGGTGCTCTGAATCCCCTTAAACAAACCTCTGTCCACAGACCCAAGAAAGAGCTCAGGGAAACTAGCCTCCTAATGCAGGCACTATGGATATACCTTGGAAAATCAGTGTTATTTGATGTGTACACTACAAGTATGAATTATATAGGACATGGCATGCCTGGTGGTGAAAGCAAATAAATAGGAGAATACTGGGAAAATACAGGAAATGCTGTTACTTTAGGAGGGCCCTGTATCAAGGGTCAAAAAAGTCAAATGTAGCACTCTGTGTGGCCCCTCATCCTTTCCAAATGGAGCTTGAGATGGTGAAGGATTCAGGGTCAAGATGATCCATAATTAGAGGTGGGCAGTGGTTATCTTATCTGTCCTTCACTTTGCAGCTGGATCTTGGGTTTCCAGGTTTCCAAGGCTGCCGTTGGCATCCCTTTTAACAAATGCATGCAATTGTGCTTTGAAGATTTGGGGTGCCTGAAGTGCAAAGAAACCTCATGTTCTGTTTTTCACAAACAAAAATAAATTAAAAAATGAAAAAGGTATGATTGTTCCTACTGTCCTGTTATACCTATAGTCTATACTGTGATGTATATGGGCAAGTACATCAATGAGTCCTTCTGCAAGAGATTTGTCTTAATCAGGCATTCTGAAGATATAAACCCAATTCTGTAAAACATTTACTGTCATCTGAATAGCCCCAGAAATGTCACACAAGTCATATGTAGAAAATTAAGCACATCTTTAAAACTACTCAGATAAAGAGGGGCCTTCTGCTCTCTTCTACTTGTTCATTCAACTGCAATTTACATCTGTCACTGCACACCTTTAGTTACTCATCTCTATGGACTTTTTACTACTTCTTGAGATGAGCAATTGTGTTTTGTGTGGAGAGCTGTGTTAACATCAGGAAAGATTTTGGTATGCAGTGGTGAAGAGGAGATATTTAAAAACAGTATAAGAAAGACTGCATGTCAAACTGTAGCATTTAGGTGTAAACCTAAAGAAGAAACATCCTAAGGCTACCTAAAGACTGCCAGGCGAAGACATTTAGAAGCTGGCAATCATCGACAATGTAGGCTGTTAAAACTGACATATCAGATCATTTCCTCTACATTTCCTACTCATAGTAGAGTCTGAATCATTATTCCTATGTGACTTTCTCATACTTTCTTTCTTACTTTCTGTAACAGTACAATAGGAAAAACTTTTAGTCTTTGGGCCTCTTGACCAAGACAGAAAAGACCTTTCTTTTTTAGAAGCTCTTGCTATGTTTTCACAACATTGGAGGATTCTGTCAGCAATTTAGAATCATTTTGGCATATTACAAGAGCACATACTGTACTTCATTAACAGGGACACTGTGAAATTATGAAACATTTTAGAGAAAACTGCAGGATATTTAGAATAATTTCTTCCTGAAAATATGCAAAGCCCTTTAGGGAAAATATAAGCAGATGGTGTGCGAAACATTCATTGTTTTCTTGTAGCAATAAACAAATACTTTAAATTAAGAATCATAACAAATCTTCAGGAAATCTCATCCCAAATTAAACACCAAAACAAAAGACCCTCAAAATTTACCATACCTTTAGATCCTTAGTGTTTTCCTTCAGCCTTTTCCATTTCCAAGACCCTCCTGCTGGGAATCCTACTGACTTGGAGGGAGAGCTCTTGGGACAGGTGCTCAGGTGGATAATCACTCAGGAAGACATTTAAGCAAAGAAAGAGAGCTGTGACAATTAACAAAGGCAGCAAACCTTGTAACTTATAGGGGCAAAGGCAGATGAGTGCAATAGTGGCTCCTGCTGCTCCAGTGATTAGTCCTGAGCTTTCTGGCTGTTTACAATGTCTGCATTTTTTTTGCTGTTTTGTATGGCCTTCTAAATTTTCACTGCTGCATGCCTCAGTTTACCTGACTATAAAATGCATTCTTTAAAAACACATCCTAAGTTATTTGGGTCAAAGGCCAAGTGTTTGTAATAACAAACACCATTTAACCTCAGTAACCATAGTATCATCCTGATAGGCCTGAAGAGCTATCATAGTTATAATTCACTGATTGAACTCTTTTCTGTCTAGTGAAGGGCAACAATATCCTACTAAATTTGAAGATTACAGCATGACAACTTTGTATTTGCATATTGCCAGCCATGGCAATCATGCCCAGTATGGCAAACAGAGCATGAGAAAGATGATCCCTCTTCAGAATGAAAAAAAAAAAAAAAAGTGAAGGTACATTTGAAAAGGCTTTGTGAAATGTCTCTTACTATTCCTTTAGTAAAGTGTTTTTTTTTCACAGCAATGAAAGTGATACTGAAGTCTGCTAAACTGTGCCAAGACTAAAAATCTCATGATGTTGAATTTTCTTCTGATTGACTGTGATGTGAATTTGATGAAATCCCATTAACTTCAATAACACTGATTTAATGAGTTAAACTATATTTATACTAGTGTAACTGAAAGCACAGCTTAGTCCATAAAATAACAAAGAACTTACGGATACACAGTACACTGGTTCAGGTGTTGTGTGGGAATACCTCACCCTGTGGAGACAGCACAGGTAGTGACCAGAGTTTTGGTGGAGGAAAGAAAGAAGAGAAAAGCCTGCCCAGCAGTGACAGCCCTGGTGTGGGATTTTAGAGATGAATTTTGTCTCATAATTTCTTCAGAAATATGTTCTTTTTCTCTACCTCACTTCTCCATATGTGTTGTAACACTAACAGTTCCTTTTTAAAATTCTGTTTATATCTGGGGCTAGATTTTGAAACTCAGTCCTGATCAACAGTGATTCACAAGACAGACAACATAGCTCCTGTGGTGTAACAGGATAGCCTAATGAGAGAAGGGATGTAATTAGTTTTCTGAATGGAAAACTCAGGGACTACCACAGTATCCATCACCACAGAGACTTGAACTCACCTGAGATACTCAGTGCCACATGAACACGAATAATATGTTGTCAGTGGAGAAGTTTAAAGGAGGAGAAACAGAGGGATACTGAGCAGAGGTGAAAATAAGCAGATCATACACTGAAATTCAATTACAGAAGAACTGGAGTCTTCGGTTGCCCAGGTTAGGACCCTGCACTAAGTTGTTACCTTGCTGATATATTCATGACAACCAAGTGGCGACAAATACTGTATGACATAAGTAATGCTATGGAGTACATTTTATTCTGTTATAGTCTTCAGAAGCTTAAAAACATGCCAACAAGACCCTGAAGTCAGCCTGGAACTCATTCAGCAAATAACATAATTCACATCACAGACACCTCTATAGATCAACTTGTCCTACCTCCTGCTCAGAGGATGATCAAGGTTGCCCAAAACAATGTCCAGTTGGGTTCTGAGTTTCTCCAAGGATGGAGAATACACAACCTCTCTGGGCAACATGCTCCAGTGCTCAATCAACTTCAGAGAAAAAAAAATAAATTTCTTCTGTTTCAATGGAATTTCCTGCACTTCAGTTTGTGCCTCTTGGCATTAAATATGAGTTAAATAAATAACTGAGTAAATAATTCAATGAGGCATGACAGTCCTGCAGATTTGGCAAAATGGAGTGAGTGGTGTGCATCTGAATAGGCTAATGTATGTGAATATTGAAAAGCAGGAGCCCAGTATGCAGGCTAACACTAATTGTTTTTCTTAATTTTCTCTTTCTTGTACATTTCCAACTCTCTAACTCCCATATGAGTTGGTGAGCTATTATGTAGAGGCTGCCTATTAGATATAAAACTTTACAAGCTCATTGTTGATAATGTCAATGTCATGAAGAAAATTCAGGCCAGTTACAATATGTGGTACAAAGCTATCTAAAATTGTAAGTGTGGGAGTTTCAAGCGTGGGTCTTATCTCATTTGAAATTGAAATATGTTTGCAGTGCTTGAATGTGGGAAGATTAATTAGCACCTCTGTTTCAAAATAAGGAGTAGAAACCCGTCACAAGGAAAAGGGGAAGTGACACTGCTGATAGCTAGGAAGAGAAGGTTTTTCAGCTGGAAAATAGTGCAGAAAAGAAACAAATGCATCAATTTCTCTAATCTGAAGGCAAGGTAAATGGTATTTGATACTGACTGAGTTTTTCAAAATAATGCCATGGCCACATTTTTCTTAATTGCCAAGTAGCAGCAAGCTAAAATATTGAGTTCATTCTCAGGAAGCTACTGATTTAATCATATTTCAGGTCATCTGCTTTCCCATATTCCAGGTCTTGATTCCTCCAAGTAGGTGAAATGAATGAAGTTAGAAGGTAAACAAACAAACAAGTCCCCATGCATATTATGGCACATTTCACGGATGTGTTTCAGTGAAAGACTGGGATGCATTAAGCAGTCCTAGGTGTCATTTGAAAGTAGCTCTCTGTTGTAGTTTAGGAAATAGAAGCTGCCATTTCCCTATTTCATCTCTTTCCTATGATCCTCTACTGGTTTGGAACAGTCCCCTTTGATATCTCATATAGGATCACTCAGAGATTCTTCTTTTATTCTTTATAAAAGCAGTCTCAAGACACTGATAGTTGATACCCCCTTCATTTACTATCAAAGATTCTTAATATAATTTACTAAAATGACATCGAAAAGCATCCCTCTCTTACTGGGATGAATTTGTTAATGGGGTTGGGAGATAGCAAAGTAGGCATCTATATTATGTCTTACAGTAACAAGATGAAAGAGACATATTCAAGCCCTCGAGAACCCTGCTATCCCACAGATGATTCTCTGTCTTGTTTCAGGTAGCTCAGTAACACTGAAGTGTTGCATTTAGATCAATGTTTGCACTGATTAACCCAGAGTGACAAGATAAAATTTTCCAGACTCTAATTTATCATAAGAATTGAGTGGTTTCTGTAAAAAAAAAAAAAAAGTTGGAATTGTGATTGTGCAAGAAGCAAATTCTTGTCACAAGAATTTTTCAGGCACATCTTCATAAGCACACTTCCCCATTTCATTTTCCCTCCTAGCTGGATTCCTGCTTTCCTTTCTATGAATCTGCAGGAAAAGTGCCCCAAAGTGCCCATTTTGAATGTGCACCTTAACAATAGGAAAGTCTGCCACTGAAAAAGAGCTAGCTTTTCCCTACAACAAAAAATTTTTAAAAGGAAATTAATATAAACCTTAGTGATATTTGCTACATAAATGAGTTAACTCTGAATTCTGAATAGCATATGAAAAACCTATTTATTTTACAGCAAATATTTAATATATAATTTTAATTTAAGAAGAAAAGTTAGTGAAATGGCATATTGTGTATGTGCTGTACACAGAGCTTCCCTGAATTCACTGTTATGTTTTTTCAGCTAATATAAGCCCTACAGGGGCAGTTTAGATTAGTCAAAGTCAAGCTGCCTTCTATCAGCCTCTTACATCTTCAACAGCCATAATAGTTGCTGAAATTGAACATGTTTTGTAGTATCTTGATAGTGGTGATGTTGCACAAAGCAAATAACGTCAGTTTGGTTCTCCTAAATTCAGATTAGTCTGCAAAGCACAGTGTAATAAAATCATTATTTTGACTATCAAACTGAGCAGATATGACAGCAGTTGTCAGGGGAAAGCATGTGTCATGCACATGCATAAACTTACTACAGCAACAAACTGTAACATTTCCTAGCAATTCTGCTTTCTTTGCAGGCATGCCTTTCTTCAGGATTGCTTTGGGAAGAGGAAAAGGTGGAAACAATTAAAAACTAAAAGGCTTGAATTGCTTAGAAAGAAGAACTATTGAAATAGCATCTTAGGAAGATAAATAGTGAAAAGAGCCCCTAAAATGAGTTCCCTTAGTGGAAGTTACCAGTCTGCCATGAAGGACTGTCCTAAAAAAGTTGTATGCATCACCAGTTAGTTATCCATAGGACAAAACTTAAGTATAACTATACAGCTTTCTTTAAGATTTAGCTGGAAGGCAACCTCTGTCTGAGAACAGATATCTAGCAATAACTGTGGAACAGTCAGCTCAGGTTCCCCAATTCCTCATGGGCTTGTGCCAATACATTTTCCAATGGTCAAGTACATAATTAAATTTCACAGGTTTGGGAGCTATCAAAAGAAACTATCAAACCTATTTTCTAGGAACATAAAGGCCCATATGGTTTGAAGTGACATTTGAGTTTAGGATACTAACATTTGTCAGACCAGGGAGAGGTGCATAATCACTCCGCCAGGACGTTGCATTTCACCAGATGCAGGCACAGTTTTGCAGGTAGGAGTGTACTGGTGCTGAGTAATGTTCTTAATTGAAATGAACTGGGAAAAAGAAGGAATAATTAAGACAGAGAGAGAGAAAAAAGAGGTAATGTTTCTGGTTTCCAAGATATTAAATTAGGTCGTATATTTTTTTCATCCAATCCTTTTTATTCTACAAAAATCTAAAGAAATTGTTAAGAGGAAAAGCCTGGCAAGATTCTGAGCAACAGAAGGAATGTCATATTATACAGAAAGGCAGAAGACTAATTAGCCTCATTTATGGAGGATTATGATAACGAGCTGTGATTCTGTGATTGACTTCTTATTTGGGTAGGCTTTTAAAATATTGCAAGGACTTTTTGATTATGATTTTTTTTTTTTTTTTTTGTGGGAGAATGGCAATTGTCATGTATGTGACAAAGAGGAAGGGAGATTCTGTAAATACATATGTAATGTTTATATACATATATATATGTTACATAGTACCTGTAGCAGCACAGAAAAATACTCCTTAAAAGATATATTTTTAAACTCTCTAAATGCTTCGTCATTATCTTTTTTTTTTTTTTTAAAGAAACCCCAAATAAAAAAATAAATATAAGGACCTTCTAAAAAGCTGAACACCTTGTAGACCATAAAAAAAGTATTTATGTCCCTTTTTTTGGGAAAAAAGAAAGAATTATAAAGACCTTCTAAAAACATGATAACTTACTTTGTAGACCATGACAAAGTCTGTAGTGGTATGATGGGTGAATGTGTGAATGTACGTGGAAATTTTTTAAACATTTATTACATACCACACAGAATGAATGTAAAGGAAGATTTATAGTTCATCTCAGAAAACATAATTTATCTCCTTTAATGGGTTAGAGTATGCAGTACTACCACAGAGAGGGTCACACAGGACTTGTTCATTCAAATGGAGCCTTTTGTACTGCTGAGATTTTCTTTGCCTATGAGGAAGAGGAGCATTTCTGTTGCCAAGATTATTTGGCTTTTCTGCTGGATAGCTTTATCTCCTGACAAGGGGGCTGTAAAATCTGAAATATCAGTGATTGCCATCAGGTACTAGAAACTATTTAGAGCAGAGAAAGATGTGAAGCGGGTCAAAAGCAAGTAATGCACTGCAGTCACCAACATAAACAAATAGCAGTCAGTACACTTCCTCTCCCATATTTTTGTTCTCAGTCAATGCTATACATTCATCTTCTTGTTTTATCTGTCTTAATGGAGTTAAGTTTGCAACTGCATTACAGAGGTGAAAAAAGTATCCCTCTAATTAGCTTTTTACTGTAAGTTAATGAATTATGGGCTGCTGGTTAGGCGACAAAAAGGATAAAGCATTTTTTTAAACTAATGGAAGGCATAAAATGATAGCACTCTTCTCTGCTCAGCCTTTCCCAAAGAAAGCACACTGAGTGAGGAGAAGGCACATGCTAGCAGAGTTTGCTAATCAAGTAACAAGGATATTGAGTTGGGAGATTATAAAGGAAGAGACATCATATTTACATTTTTCAGCAATTCTAGTTCAAAAGAATGTTCCTATTCCAGTCAGAAAGGACAGAAAACCTTGGGTAAAAAAGAAAAAAAATTATGTGTGGAAATGAAACCAAGATTATTAATGTGGAGACAGTGGGTATATTAGATCAACAAGGAGTGAAGTCCTGGCCCTGTGTAAGACATGTAAGCTTACCTTAATTTTCAATAGTTTCAGGACTTTGTATTGTATATTAATTACATACAAACTGTAATAAAAAATGAAAGTAACACATTGGTTAGTGATAAACTGTAATCCAAACCAGAGTCCATTTTTTCCCTCCATAAAAAGGTTTGCTGTATAAAGGAAGCACCATCAGAACTATAATAATTATTTTCAAGACCCTGACTTTGCAGACATATTTGTGCATTCAAAGAATATTCACTGCAAAACAGTCTATAAGCCACTGGCTACAGAGCATTGAAGGCAAAAATGGTCCTTGAAAATACACAGTAAAAACTTGATTTTGCAAAGATATCGTCTAATGGACTGAGGAACATGGCACCGTGAAATAACCATGTCCTTGTACCAGCATCACACATTGCAGGGATCGACTCATACGCAGCCCCATCCATTTTGAGGCAAGACACTTTGTGGCTGTTCCTGACTTCAACCCAACAGCTGCTATTTCTGAAAATGCTCCTAGAGGGATGTCTTTTGAAGGTTTGGAAAACAGGACAGAATTAAAATCTGACTGGAGAAACAATCCACTGCCAAATAACACAGTGCCTGGAGCAATTCAAATAAAACTTCTTTCAGATGTCACTTAAATTGTTGCAGACTCCCATAAAGATAAAGCCTGACCTATTTTTGTTTTGTTTCAAACTTGTTCCCTTTGACATTTTGTTGCTGTTGTAATTGCTGCCTCTCTCTTGTTCCTTCCTGGCTCTGGCATTCGTTATTGTGGTGTGCTTATGCTGGGCTTTTACCCCCTCATTTCCACTGTGCGAATGGGGTCTGGCAGAACCTGCCAGGAGTCTGAAATGGCCAGGAGCATTACAGTGTTCTTGTTTTGTTGGAGATGGCAGGGTGTATGGATTAAGACAGAAGCAAGCTTTCCTTTACCCAGTGGCAACCACCACTTCCATCAACAGAACAAGGTGAAGGGTATTGCATACTTACCTCCATGATTGTCTTGAACACCTTGGAACTGGAAGGCTGTTCCCTGGCTTAGCAAATCATGGACATATTAGTCATAGATGAACCATAAACATAGCTCTTTGTGTGTGTTGACATGTGTGATGCTGTTACAGTTACACAAAATATTTAAACAAATCATAGCTGCATTCAGAGAATAGATGGGTGATGGAAAACAGCTTGCTGACAGCTCCTCTCTGGATTAATTCACAATGCCTCCATAGATTTTCCCTTTCCCTTCCCTGCTTGCCCAAAGGTCACCACTCTCTACTGTTCCCCAGTCTTTTCTGCATTTCCTCTGTGTTGTAACAAGACATGCTACCAAATCTGAGAATTTTTTCAGACACAATGTAATATATATCTATGTATTTAGAAAAAATATTTTGAGCCTTGCATAAAAGTATTTCTTATCTGAACAACAGGAAACAGAGAAGGTGAAGGAAATTGGTGTTTGAAGAAACTACATTTTCCTCTTGAGTGTGTCTATGGTTAGAAAACAGTACTTACCAGCTCCATAAATAATGACTTTGTATAATCTTACTAGTGGGAAAAGGACTTGACAGCTTTGAGAAAAGTGGCAGGAAATTTGGCTTTTCAGAAGGATTCATTCTGTTATTTTGGTTTGCTGCATTGCATACTCTTAAGTGACAATGAATCATATATATTGCTCCTCACTGTTGGTAGGAGACTGTTGGTACAGAGATGCATTTAGATGATGGTTTTTGTCTTGCCAGACACAAGAGAAAAGGGTTGCTTTGTGCATAAAACCTTAGAAGGGATTTTTTTTCAATTTCCTTCCCACTCTTTCATTGCTGCTGTGACACAAGAGATGATTGGTGCTCTTGCATAAGATGCTGGCACAGTGGGCAGGTTTCTCCTCTATTGAACAGGCCACAGTGGTTGCACCTGATCCCAGGACAGCCTTAGCATCTCCTAGAAGAGAGGTTTTGTTTGGTAGGGGGAATTCACTATCAGGAGTGGGCAGTGGATATGGAGAGTCTGCACTTCCGCTTTGCCAGATACCCAGCTTTATACACGTGCCTACCTTGTCATACAGGGAAGCTCAGATCTGACAGAAGCCCAGCCTGGAGAGGGAAGCACTTGCTCTCCTCTCTTTTCTCCTGCCTTTCAGAGGGCTGTTCCCTATAACATGGTGACCCCTGAGGAGAGGGAAAAGGGGAGGTCAGCAATTCCACCACTCTGGGAGGATGTGCTTTGGACCACTGATACTCATTATGTGGGACAGTTCACTATGTGCTACAGAAGACATCTAGGGGCACCACTGTTTCCTAATTTGCTCTGCCCTGACCATTATAGTGCAAATAATCCACAACAGAATAATAGAGAGGGATCAGGCTCACTGTGTCTTCATTGCCATGGCAATGGCTGAACTAATGGAAATGAAGAAAAGTTACCGTACAGAATTCGGAAAAGGATTAAAAAAAAATTCCCTCTCCAATATGTCTTTACTACCTTCACTGTCCCCTTACAGCCTCTGTGATGATAAATATTCCTTCCAGAAAGAGGTGCAGAGTCTCCATAAACCTCATCTGAGTATACTCTTTACCTGTGGGAAGCTAAAACGTTCAAATGCATCCCTCTTCAGTACATGATTTCCAACCCAAAACATCCAGCCGTACCTCTGAAAACCTCTACCTGAATATATCTCTGACTCACGCATGAGTCAGTATGTAGTTCCATGTTCAGGGACCTGTCAAAATGGATTCTGCCTTTCATTAAGTATTATCTCATTACCACGGAGAATAATGTAATAGTGAGACTAATTTTATACGCAGGAGAATGTAGCAAATATTCACATGCCAAATCCAAACAGAGGTAAAATAATTAAAGAGGAATGTAACAGGGGAGACGACAATTAAACTTTGACTAGAACAAGTTGTTCTCCTTTACTCACAGCTCTTCATTTGAGAAGCAAACAAATTCAATATTAAAATTCAGAGAAACACTCCATCCCTACTCTTAAATAATGTGCTTGTCCTCTTTACACAGCAGCTACAGTTTCCAGTTGCAACTGAAAGCAGGTGTGTAAAAATAATCAACAAAATATTTCACAAGTCTGGAGGCACTTTCTTGTATTGTCCAGTGAACACAAAGGTAAGAAGCCTTCTCTTAAGAGTCCTACCCATGGCAAAAGCTTCAGGTTTGACCTTCCAGTGGATCATAATTGCCTAACATCTAATTTGTGGGAGTAACACACATATGAGAAATCTGGGGCATTTCACAGTGAAAAGATACTAATCACGACGGGGAGGCTGAAAATGTTGGTGTCTTCATTTTGATCTACAACAAAAGAGTATCCCAAGCAAGGATTCCAAGAATGGTGAAAAACAAGTGGAACATATTTATCCTGAAAGATTTAATGATCATTAACATAACAAATGTTTAAATTTGTTCACAGAGAGTCCTCCACCATGAAAGGAGAACACCTGCTTAAGTGATTTGCAAAGCCATGAATACAATGGCAGAGCAAGACTCTGCCATAAAAAGTTAAAAATATGTATGTGTAGTATAAAAGGTCCAATGGAGGAGTAAAAATAATGAGAACCTACTGTGATTCTTTGATCATTAAAAGCACCATTTACAGCATCTGTAATACCTTTTTTCCAGTGCTCTGTGTGGAAGACAGCACATTTGAGTATGTTAAGTGGTAATAATTAAGGCGAGAGACAAGTTTCTGCAATGTACATGTTCGAAAAACACAGCAAACCAAAACAAAACCACTTTGTAATTCATCCTGTTGGGAGATCACCAAAAACTTGAAAAGCAACAAGAAAAATTGCTTTTCTTCTGAAATCTGTCTTCTGCATGAGTCCCACATCTATTAAAAGCATTCCTGAGAAATTCTGTATTTGTCCATAAAAAAAAAAAAAAAAAAAAAAAACCCTAACATTGGAGGATTCAAAGAACCAGACACATTAAGGTAAATTTTCAAAAATCTAAATGGTTTGGACTTAAGATCCTGAATGACCAGCACAGATTTCTGCAAGGCAAAATGGCCATGATGAATTAAAATGACCACAGTAAGAAAGACAGAATGTCAGTATTTGCTGATGTAGAAGGATATACCTCACAGTTATTTATTCCATCACCCAGATTACCAAACTGTATGTTAAAACGTCTTTTTGCTAACCTCCTTGCCCCACATGAAGGAAGAGCTTTAATAGACAAGGATAGGCTTTGTCTATCTGCAGGTGGATCAGAGGACAGGATTGAGCCCAACCTTGTAGTTTGTCAGGGCCACTTGTAACTGTCACTGCACCTAAAAAGAGATTTTGAGCATAGTCCTGGGAAATTAAACACTAAATTTACTTTAAAATTCTGGGGCTATATCATTTTGAAAATCTCATTCTGAGAGATTAAGCAACAATGAGCATTAAACAGTGTTTAATCTAAAGCTTGGACCATATTAAGGGCTTCTCTGTAATGCTGACACCATATGCATGAACATGGAGCATTTAGAAGAGAGAAATCTCCCCAGTTCAACAAATTGCCAAAGCTGATGAAACATTTGTTGATCTTGGGACTGAAAACAAAGTTTAAAGACATGAAGCAAGTCCCAGACTTACTAAAGAATATATCAACTCCCTTACAGTTCAGAGAGAACTATACTGTGCAGAATATTTCCAGCTACTCTATCTAGCCTAAATGTGATGAAGCCAGTGCTCCAGTTTCTCCCCCACTTTCCATAAACTATTTTGTATTCTAAATGTCTACAGTTACACATTTTGTCTGTTTTTCATCCTCCCTTCTTTTACTGAATTTTATCCCATTATCTCTTATTTCTCCTCAAACTGCTCTAAACAATTCTTCCACCTATTTTACCACGCAGAAAAAGAATTTTACTGTTCAAACATAAAACTTTTTGCTTAAATAATAAATGGTACTGGTTTTCTCTTGATTGTTAAGCCAGTTCGAGAGCAGAATTTAAACTGGTTTACAAATCTCTGGCACTAAGCTCCTGTACAACTGGTGTCAGAAATCACACCATTTTCCCTTCAGCAGCAAGCTAACTGTGTTATCACTTTCACATGGGGTGGTTCTTTATTGTTAGGGCTAGAGTGTACCACACTCAAATAGAAGATGATTTTTTAGTGCTCCATTAACACTTTCTGAAGCTTTGTTCCTTTTTTTTTTCTTTTCTTTTTCAAACAAACCAGCATTACATACATCTTTCTAATCATAATCATTCACTAGGTGACTTCAAAATATTATGATACAGAGATGATATTGTGAAGTGTTGGAATATGAATATGAGTGTTCTATTAAATTTTTAATGCAGACTGAGAATACCCACCGAGACAATCTCCTCACCTTCTTTTAAAGTCATTCATAAACATTTAAATATGGGTTAAAGACAAAATTTTCTTTCTTAACCATTTCAAACTGCAGAAGGAATGTTTTATTTGAAGCTTCAAATCAAAACAAAGATTATCAAAGAGCAACCTTCAAATTCCCTTGAGCTCTCCATTTTGGTTGATGTGTTTATACCCCAAAAGAAGTGATATAAGTGTGCATGCTTTTTCAATATGGTAGAAATCTTTCCATGCCTTGTTCATGTCTTGTTCACAAAAGTTGGGGTTAGAGTCTCAAGACTTTTGATGTTAATCAGAAGGAAGAAAGCCCCCATTTAATCTTATATGCAAACCCTGCAGAAACTCAACCTTAATTGAAGACAGGGCTTCTGAAAGGTTTTATTCTGCTCTGGTTCAGCCCAAGTGAAAACATTTAAATTGATTTAAAATGGCAGTGCAGTAGATCCCAGATTAGCTGGCCTGATGTTTGCAGAAATAGAATTTATGAATGTTTTTAATCTATGGGGACCCTAATACTACCTAATCATATTTAAACTCTGGGATTTGTTAAGTCAGAAAACTTTGAATCTGGTTGGCACTCATATCTACACATTTTGATATAAACCTAATAAAGCGTGCATGACTTTGAGGATAAGTATTCTTCAGTCTAAGAGTCCAGACAACAAATTTCAAAACCATTCCATACCATTTCTGCAGCAATTCTGGGAAGCATACAAATAACCACATAATAATCTCCTGTTCTTGTCTTAATTACTTAAAAGGTCTGGAGCATTTGTTTGAGTGGGAAATACTAGCTTTAGGAATTATTCTGCGAGCAGCCGGTATTCTGGATACTTGGTTCATTATTTGGACTCAAACATTATCATAATACAAATAAAAGTACATTAAAACCCCCAAAGTTAAGGTAATTTCGTCTTAAATTTTGTTATTTTATTCAGATGATTCAATAGCTATGTGCAAAAACTCTGATTTGAAGCCTAGATAAATCAAAAGATGGTAAATACTGTACTTTCAGTTGGTAATTCCAGTCCGGCCAAGGTCAGTAATGAAAGCAAGCCATAAAGAAATGGCAGAGTGCTAGTATGCCATAATGTGTTACATAATTTAATTTAAATTATTATAAATAATGTAGTTTGGCGTATTATAAACAATGTAGTTTGGCAGACAGAGGAGAAAAACTAAAACACTACGAATAATGGATTTTTTGGGGTATTTTAGCTGAAAAAATTGAAACAAAAAAAATTATTTGTATGAACACAAAATATTTTGTTGACTCAAGACAAAATATTTTGTTCCATTTCAGGCTAAATGAAATGTTTCAGTTGACCAGACAGGAAACAGAATTTTTCATTTTCAAGTTACTGTACTAGATCACATCTCTTAAGGCCCCCATCACTTCAAAGGAAAAGTCAAAATGGAGCATTCATTTAAAAAATTTCTTTAATGATGTCAGCATGCCAGGATGACTATTTATGGGGACCCATAGATGTCCCTGCCTATCCTCCTCCTGGATTGCTATCAACCCTCTGGCATGGAGGTGCCTGGAGCTGCCCCTGGTGCCCCCCAACTTGCTCTGCTCCTTGGATGGGGCAGTGGGGTGGTCTTGGCTGCCAGGTCCTGCCCTGCCACTGCAGAGGACACCTGATACTCCTGCCACCCACGAATCCTTGGACCTTGAGATGTCCTGGCACTGACATTTTCTAATTCTCCTCTCTCATACTTCTGTGTTTTGGAAGAACAGGTTGCTGATTTCCCCATTAGTATAATGACTGCTACTTCCTTTTGAATAAGCTTTGGTGATTTGCATTTGATACGACAATAATAACAAAAAAGCATGCTTAGGCCTAGAAAAGATAGAGCTCAAGGTTATATTCTCAGTGAGTCATTGACTCAAACCACTCAAGTTTTCCACTTTGTGAAGTGTCGATAAGCTTCATCTACATATCCACACCACCCAATGAATTTTCTAGAGCTTTATTAAATAATTGCAGAGTGCACTGAGCCCCTTGACTAAAAACCTGAAAGAGTGATCAGCAATACCAGTGATCCAATTGTACATTTTTACTGCAGACAGAACAGAGCTGTAGGAAAAATCCCCTCAAACGTATCATATGTGAATTTGATCTTTTGTCTGAGCACCCTGTTAGTATCTCTGTAACTCCCTTTCCCTGTATATGTCTCTTCTCTTCCCTGCATGCTCTTCTGTATACTGTTTTAAAAGTAGCCACAGTAGAAAGCTATTACCAGTTTCCTGCTGATAGCTTGTCTTCTGCTGTCAGCACCAGAGCCCTCAGTCCTGAGTCCATTACAGTGATATCCTGTTCACCACAAAGTCATCCTCATATTTGAGATTTTCTTTTTCTCTAGCCCCTGAACCTCCAGCTAAGGTCTGGTGGTGGACACTGAAACACTGCACAGGGCATTCAGAGACCCTGGCAGTCTTTGGAGAAAATGAAAGTGTTAGTCCTAAGATACTTCAGATAATGTGTGGTTTTTAAAGACTTACAAGGATGATTGCATTTATCCTGGTGGTAAAGTTGACAGAGCACAGATGTTGGTATAAAAGAGGAAGTCTATGGGCTTTTCCTTGGCCAGACTGAAAATCTGGACATTGACATAAGATTAAATTAACAACAACAAAGAAAAAGGTGCTCATATTTATAAGATTCAAAACCAAATTTCAACACATTCCACAGAGAACCCAAAAAAAGGATGGAAGAAAAGGTAGTGCCTCCAGCAAACCACATCCAAAGCCACCTGAAACGAGGAATAAAATGTCCCTTTCCTTAGCCTGTTAGGAATTAGGTGAAAAAAAATTGTATCCAAAGGCTGTCTTCACTGGATCTTACATGCTTTATGGAGTCCTTTGACAACTAATGTGTGGAAATGTCTAGAGAGACCTACTATTTTATGACCCAAAAGTGCATAGTTCTCTATAGCTGCCGTGGTTTAAGCCCTGCCGGGACTGGAGAGCACGTTGCCGTTGTCCCTCCCCCACTCTCAGCCGGTCGGGCTGGCAGTGAGGCACAAACCCGGGTTAAAATAAGAAGAAACTGAAGACAACAGTGTGATAAACAATCTGAACAACAACAGTGGCAATGATAACAACAATAAACAGCATTAACAGTGAACAAGACAAACGATACACAGAGAAATACCGCTAAATGGTCAGGGAACAAAGCCGACGCGTGGGTACTGCCACCAAAAAGTCAAAGAGAAAGTAAAATCAAAGTTTCCCGCCCCTGGACCTGACATCAGCATGGTATGAATAACGAGGCTGGAGATCCCTTCCCCCTCTCTCTCTGCTGGGGAAACTTAACCCTATCCTAGTTGAACCAGGACAACAGCACATCCCTTAACAAAGAAACTACTACCAATTAGACATTTCCTACTTTCTTAGCAAGCTTACTATCAAAATAAGCCCCAATGTGTGACTTGTATCTTATTTAATATTTACATTATTTGTTGTCTTCACTCCAAGAGATTTTTAACTGCAGGATATATCTTCTTCAGAGAAGGTTTCTTTGGGATATTTTTTAGTTGTAGGATAATGTTGCTCAGAAATTTCTCTTCAGCAATCAATGTCCTCTTACTGCAAAATCTCTGCCAACTACCACACATGTTCTTGGTACATTTGTGTATGTGTGTGTACAACATGGACACAGGGCAGGGAAGGACTAATGATCTTGGGCTGCCACTCTTGGTCCATTCTAGCTACCCCTCAGGGAAAGGAAAACCACAGATGCTGCTGCATGGAGAGTTCTTGACTCAGGTTACATTAAAACAAACTCATCCTTGGGAAAATTCAGTGAAATTTAAAAAAATACTACATTTGCTCTGTAAAGACTTTGCTCAATATTATTTTTGGATTTGGTGACAGCAGTGTACTTCTTGTGTAGATCCAAGTGCTTGATTAGTACTGGAAAGTTTGTTCTCTTACAACTGACAAGGATATTTCATCCTGCACAAAAAACAGTGTTTTCTCCCTGTTCTCTAAAATAATTCTGAAATATCACCAGAACATCAAAAAGAAATATTACTTTGGTCAGTCATTTCCTAACCTTCACAGTCATAGTAGATGTTGGGAGTTAACTGCATGCTAAAATAAGCTTAACGTCTTAAGGAAATAGACATGACTGCATAAGCTTGCTGATTTCTAATAACCATTGGAAGTCACTGACATATTCACTTTCATAAAGTCCATTAAAAAACCCAAACCAAAACAAAAAAAGAGTACAGATTTATTTTGTTAATTTCTGGAAGGTTAATTCTATCTTGCAGATACACAGAGTGCAAAACATCCCACCTGTGTACCAGAAATACAAAATGGAAAAGGACAGTCAAAACCAACAGTAATACTGGAAGCCAGTTAAAGAAGTGTCATCCTCCTGTTTTCCTGAGCTGTACCAGCGAGTACAGTGCAAGCAGCAGTGGGTACTGATAATAAAACCACACCAAAACTACGTGGATAAAACTGGACAGTGCTATAAAATGACCCCTTGTTCTGCAATAAAAAAAAGCAGAAGTAAAAGTGGTGCTATTGAAGTCCTCCAGAAAGCAGTGACAAGGGTATCACCTACCTTTATAAAGATGCCACTTTAACAAATAAAGGCAGGTCCTTTCCAGGGTAACACCATTTGGACCACAGTTATCAATTTTGCCCAATAACTATTTTATTACTGCAAGGCCTGCAACAGTCAGAGATAATTCTTTAACTTTTGGGAGTGATAATTCCTTTTGGAATAAGCCTGTCTTTACTTGAGAAAAATGAGGGAAAAAAATTAATGCATCTGGATCATGCATCAGACTCTACATCTGATCCTTTAGCCAGATGCAGCCAGAGATCAGATGCTAAAATATGATTCTACCTGACTTTAATTATTTAATTGGCATTGTCAAGAGTCCATTGCCTCTCTTTAGTTGTTATGTACTAAAAAGTAGGTTTAATAGACTCATTTTATTTTTTTATACTCATGTGTAGTAAACAGTTTTTTGATATCTTGAAGTGTTGTCCCCAAACCATGGTTCTTTACCCAGTGTGCAAAGAGCCAATTAACACATAGAGTTGAGATATTGGTATTTCTTACAGTTCTGCTCAGAAAAGGGTGTTAGGTATCCAAAGTGGTCAGCACACTGAGTTAGAGACACATGTCATATTTATTTGATTCTGAACAAACACGCCTCTATACATAACTACTGATTAGTATTTTGTCACAAGAAAACACATCTATTGGCTAGTTTTATTCCTCGTTTTCATTTAAAGTCACAGTATCTACCTATTAACGTACACATACTCAGAGGGTGAGTGGCTTCATCAAGATGTGGGTACCTTCAACTATATAGGTGCTGTTTTCCTATTATAATGAGCTAAGTTCACCTACAGGACACAAAAATGAGTACTTTCTACATCATGATTTTAAATTACCAGTCTGTTGGTTATAAATCTTGACAATACAATAGTTATACCCTAGAACTAAGGAACCATAAATTTGTTTACAAATTTACAAAAGAACCCAACCTTAGATTCTGAGCTGCAGATCATATGAGAAACATTGCTTTTTTGTCTTTTGCTATATTATTCCTCTTTCATCCTTTTACAACAGAAGTCAGCATTTCTTTTCCAGGGACCATGTAAGTACATTGGGAAGAATTTATTAGGAAGGATTGGGAAGGATTTATTAGCTGAATATTTTAAACAGCAGTCCAAAATCATTAGGTTAAAGATATTTTATTTAATTCCTACACTCATATTCTGGTTGTTTCCTGGTCTTTTCACAGAAACACCAAATAAATGTACTCACAGTTGTGTCACAGAATCATCTAGGTTGGAAAAGACCTTGAAGATCATCCAATCCAACCATTAACCTAACACTGACATTTCCCAACTACACCAGATCCCTCAGCGCTATGTCAACCCGACTCTTAAACACCTCCAGGGATGGGGACTCCACCACTGCCCTGGGCAGCCCATTCCAACGCCTAACAACCCTTTCTGGAAATAAATGCTTCCTAACATTCAGTCTAAATCTTCCCTGGAAAAACTTGAGGACATTCCCTCTTGTCCTATCACTTGTTACTTGGTTAAAGAGACTCATCCCCAGCTCTCTGCACCCTCCTTTCAGGGAGCTGTAGAGGGCGATGAGGTCTCCCCTCAGCCTCCTCTTCTCCAGACTAAACACCCCCAGTTCCCTCAGCCGCTCCCCATACGACCTGTGCTCCAGACCCTGCACCAGCTCCGTTGCCCTTCTCTTGACACGCTCGAGTCATTCAATGTCCTTTTTGGAGTGAGGGGCCCAAAACTGAACCCAGTCATCGAGGTGCGGCCTCACCAGTGCCGAGTACAGGGGTCAGATCCCTTCCCTGTCCCTGCTGGCCATGCTAGTGCTGACACAAGCCAGGATGCCATTGGCCTTCTTGGCCCCCTGGGCACACTGCTGGCTCCTGTCCAGCCGGCTGTCAATCAGCACCCCCAGGTCCCTCTCTGACTGGCAGCTCTCCAGCCACTCCTCCCCAAGCCTGTAGCCCTGCTGGGGGTTGTTGTGGCCCAAGGGCAGCCCCCGGCATTTGCCCTTATTGAAACTCCTCCAGTTGGGCTCAGCCCATGGCTCCAGCCTGTCCAGGTCTCTCTGCAGAGCCTCCCTACCCTCGAGCAGATCAACACTCCCACCCAACTGGGTGTCACCTGCAAACTGACTGAGGGTGCACTCGATCCCCTCGTCCAGATCATCAGTAAAGATGTTAAACAGGAGTGGCCCCAAAACCCAGCCCTGGGGGACACCACTCGTGACCGGCTGCCAACTGGATTTATCTCCGTTCACCACAACCCTTTGGGCCCGGCCATCCAGACAGTTTTTTACTCAGCAAAGCCTGTGCCCATCCAAGCCAGGAACAGCCAGTTTTTCCAGGAAAATGCTGTGGGAAATGATGTCAAAGGCCTTACTCAAGTCAATGTAAACAACATCCACAGCCTTTCCCTCATCCACTCAGCAGGTTGCCCTGTCATAGAAGGAGATCAGGTTTGTCAGCAGGACCTGCCTTTCACAAACCCATGCTGACTGGGCCTGATCACCTGCTTGTCCATTATATGACTTCTAATGGCACCCAAGATGACCTGCTCCATGACCTTCCCTGGCACCGAGGTCAGATAGACAGGTCTGTAGTTTCCTGGATCCTCCTTTCTGCCTCTCTTGCAGATGGGTGTCACATTCGCCACCCTCCACTCCAATGGGACCTCCCCAGTTAGCCATGATTCCAGGTAAATCAGGCACTGTGCCTTGATGAGCACATCTGCCAACTCCCTCAGCACCCTTGGGTGTAACCCATCTAGTCCCACAGACTTGTGTGCATCCAGGTGGTGCAGCAGGTCTCTGACCAGCTCCTCTTCAACTGTGCTGACCTCAGTCTGCTTCCCCTCCCCATCTCCCAGCTCATGAGGCTGGTGTCCAGGGAACAGCCACTTCCACTGCTAAAGACAAAGTGGGTGTTGAGCACCTCAGCCTTTTCCTCATCCTTAGCTACCATGTTTCCCTTTGCATCCAGTAAAGGACGGAGATTTTCCCTAATTGTCCTCTTGCTGTTAATGAATTTATAGAAACATTTTTTATTATCCTTGACAGCTGTAGCCTGACTGAGCTCTAGTTGTGCTTTGGCTCTCCTAATGTTCTCCCTGCATAACTTCTGTACATCTTTACAGTCTTCATGAGAGACCTGCCCCCTCTTCCAAAGGCAATAGATTCTCCTTTTGTTCTTGGGATCCAGCCAAAGGTCCCTGTTTAGCCAGGCCAATCTCCTTCCCCCCTGCTTGTTTTTCAGCACACGGGCACAGCCCGCTCCTGTGCCTTTAAGACTTGTCTCTTGAAGTATGTCCAGCCTTCCTGGACTCCCATATCCTTCAGGGCAGCCTCCCAAGGGATTTCTTTAATCCGTCTTTTGAACAGGTCAACGTTTGCCCTGCAGAAGTCTAAGGTGGCAGTTTTACTAACCCCTCTCTTTGTTTCTCCAAGGATCGAAAACCCAATCACCTCATGATCACTGCACCCTAGACGGCCTCCAACCTTTACTTCCCCCACAAGCTCTCCCTGCTCACAAGCAGCAGGTCCAGGAGGCACCTTCCCTGGTCGGCTCACTCACCAGCTGGGTGGGGAAGTTCTCCTCCACACATTCCAGGCACCTCCTGGATTGTTCCCCCTCTGCTGTGTTGTGATCCCAGCAGATACCCGGGAGCTTAAAGTCCCCCACAAGAACAGCGGCAAGTGACCATGAGATTTCTCTCAAGTGTTTATAGAAAGTTTCATCCACCTCACTGCTCTGGTTGGGGGGTCTATAGCAGACTGCAAGATCTGCTTTATTGGTCCTTAACCTAATCCAAACACTTTCAACCCCATCATCACTATACTTGAATTCTGAGCGCTCATAGCATTCTCTTACACACTCTACCACCTCTCCTTCCCTGTCGATCCCTCCTGAAGAGCTTGTAGCCACTGATTGCAGCACTCCAGTCGAGTGAGGCATCCCACCACATTTCTGTTATAGCTACTATGTCATAGTTCTCGTGCTGCATCATGGCTTCAAGCTCCCCCTGTTTGTTGCTCATATTGCATGCATTGGTATAGATGCACTGGAGATGAGCTGGAGAATCCAGCTCCTTTTTGTGAGCATGGGTCCCATTCCCTACCAGGCCCTTCTCAGGTGCTTCCATAGTTCCTAAACATCTTTCCCTTCTCTCAAATGAAGTGGCAGAGGGAGAGCCCTCACCAGCTTTGCATGCTTCCCTTGAGCTTGTTCCTAACATGCCCAGTTATCTCCCTGTCCCCCCTCATATCTAGTTTAAAGCCCTGTCAATAAGCCCTGCTATCTCCTGCCCCACAATCCTTTTCCCCCTCTGGGACAGCTTCATCCCACCTGTCTCATTTGTCACCAGCAGACCAGGTGCCTTATAAACCTTGCCATGGTCAAAACCCCAAAATTCTGACGATGGCACCAGTCTCTGAGCCCCGTGTTAATCAAATATGTTTTCCCTTCCACTGGCGACTGATGCAAACACGACCTGAGCTCCCAAGCCTTCAATTAGCCACCCCAGTGACTTGAAGTCCTTTATGAATGACCTAAGACTTCTCTCTACCACCTCATCTTTACCTGCCTGGATAACCAACAAGGGGTAATAATCAGAGGGCTGCACCCCTGTCTTTGATTTTAGCAACAAATGGAAAGGATTTAAAATACTTCAGCCTGATGTTGGATACCTGCACGGAAATAGAGGATATTAATTCATCAAAAAATAAAAAAAAATAAAAAACATAGGAAGTTATATGATACATATACACATATGATATGATAACAGATACACACTTTGTTACATATCAGTTAAACTCCCAAACAGTAGTTTTGCAAACAAGTTTTGATATGATTCATTTCAGAGATGAGACACACCAGAGTTAGGAAACCTTTTGTAGATACCTGACACTACCTCAGACTATCATGTACAGTTGTGCCATCAACCATCACCAGTTGATATGAGCTCATGTTCACCTCATTGCCATGGTAGCGCCAGGTGACTCCACAGAAAGGTATGGCAAACGTGAAAGGCAGAGAAAAATAAACCAGTGGAGTAACTGTTGACAGCTCTGAAAATAATGAGTTTTCTGCTCCTTTTATCAGTCAAGTGTTAAAAAGACACAAAACTTTCTACTGTAATAAATTTTACTTGCCCTCATAGAAAACAGCTACAGTCAATGCTCTTTATTTTTTAAATGTTAGCAGACATTGACACTGGGAAATGAATGAATAATTAATTGCATAGATGAATAATACTGAGAGGAAACAAAAAAAATAATATCCAAAATCTTTGTGTAGGCCATATAGACATGCAAGTGTTGAAGGCACTTAAAACTGCTTACACCTTAGTTCTTAACCAAATTAAGTTTCAGTTATGTTATAATATACTAACATGTGCCTCTTTCCATTTACCACCAAAGTCCTTTGTAAGAGGAATGATTCACCTACAGTATCCATCAAAACAGGCAGAGTTTTGAAACAAATTGTTTGATTAGATGATCATTGTAGGTGCTTTCCAACTGAAAATTTCTATTCTATTCTCTATTCTATTCTATTCTATTCTATTCTATTCTATTCTATTCTATTCTATTCATAATATGCTTAAATAATGTAAGAATCTGGTTGTCACTGAGTCTTCCACAGGTTATCATATGCAACATGTCAACATGTTTCCTAGGGAGAACCCTTCCCTTCTCAAGTCCTCATATATATCTAATTGTTTTGTTTTTTCTGACTTGGCCGCAAGTAGCTGGAAATGATAATCACATAGCCTATCAATCACACCTTATCATGGGATTACTGCCACTTCTAACAGGCAACAGATTTTGTCAGTCTTGCTTGACCTTGTTGAGGAACCTTGTAATTATCTCTTCAATTTTCTTTGGCAAATAGACAATCTACAGGCTGGGTGGGGGTTACTAGAAAATAGAAACAGGGGCAGACCTGAAAATTAGTAATTTCACGTAACACTAAAAAAGCTTAGATGAAGATAATCAAGGCAATTACTGGACTGCGGGTAACTGGCTTCCCCTAGAGCTTTATTTGACCTCCAAGATCTGAGATTGGATGCAAAATTCTAATGTTTTTGGTGTTGAATAAGGCAGCTGCCTTGTCATCAGAACTGCTCTCCTACATATCATCTTTTTTTTTTTTTTTTTCAAATGGTTGCCTATTTCTATTTTTTTTTATTTTCTTGCAATCTCTGATGTATTCACAGGACTTAATATTCCACCAATGCCATCCATAGCTTCTGTCATTTACACTGACTGCTGCTGGGTAAAGTGCATGCTCTTGCCACACAGATAATGCCCTTTTATTCTCTCTTCCCACAACAGGATGGATAAAAAGCAGCACTCTCCGTACAATGTCATTTTAGTGTAGAGCTTCTGATGGACGCAAACAGCAGTGAAATGCTGCAGTGTTAGCCATGTCTGGATCAGGGCCACCCATGTTACAGTGTGATATGCTCACATTCAGAACTGAGACCACAACCTAGAATTTCTACCTCTCTCACATTTGGAAGGACACTAAAGCAAATATCAAAACCAGAGACAGTAAAGGTTGTATTTGCTGCAAATGGGCATAAAGCCAGATGCATATTTCAAAGAAATGAAATGACTGCAGCTAAACTGTTCTCCTTTCAGATCAGAAGACAAGCCTAAAAAGACTTCCTTGACTAGTGTTATGTTGTACTTTGCACTTGGATGCTTCAGTGATGCACATCTTGGCTTGTCTCAGTTTTTATTATTACATTTCTTCCCAAGGGGCCAAGAGACTAGTGAGATCCTTTTTTTTTTATGCATATGTTGGTTTTTGCAATAAAACAGCGGGAGTAAACGTCTGACTCCACTGAAAGTGATGGCAGTCTTCCAGCTGTTTTCTGCATGGCCAGGTTTAAAGAGCAGTACTCACAGATTGGTCCCTGAGCAAAATCATACACAGACAAGAGGGAAACAACTTTGATATAGTACCTGCCAGAGGAGTACTGTGTGGCAGGAGTAATGGGTGGCAGATTTTCTCTCTTATTCATCTACTGTCAAGCCTTCTGTCTAATAAATGTTTGAAATCAACAGTGAAAGCCTAATACACGGAACCTGCTGTATATCACCAGGTGCAGTTTCCCAAGTAACTGGAGGATATCCTGAAGGAGCTGTCAAGGATGTGCCCAAGTTTTCTGATCCCTGCAAAAATACACTTGATAGCCTGAAAATTACTCTGCACAAATTACTTTGCAAAGTGATAGCTGTAAATATGCATTATCCATGATGCAAGTGTGCAGCAAAACCCAGGATTAGTGACTCCAGTTCTGGACCTGTGCACTTCAATGATAGAAGCAGTCAGTACCTCTAGAAAAGGTTTTCTGTTTTGCCCTTCAACTTATGTTTGTATTTCTGGGCATGCCTACAGCTAGGATTAGTATGCGGTGACATCACTTTTTGTATGTTTTTCCCACTGAAAGAAATTAAGCCCCTGGACAAGTCAGTGCAATACAATTGTTTTGTGGCTGTGGTTGCGCACATGCATAACAGCAATTAGACCATTTACCTTACTTAAACTAATTATTCAACATTCACAAATTCCTTCCAGTTCCAGTGGTACTGGAACACTGACACTTAAGAAGAGGAAGGGAAACTGCTTTAATTCATTACCAATAAGACATTAGTTTTTATGTCTTTTACAATCAAAAGAGGACTAATATTTCCCGTAAAGCTATTTGTCATTTGGCAGCAAGGCATAAAAACTTGTGAAATGCTAGTTTATTCATGTCTCCTATACCAGCCAGCAAGGTACACTGCAAAAAGAGTGAGGTAGCTTTGGTATCAAATAAGGTACCTCAGGTATCAGATTGAAGTTAAAATGGAAAGGAATGAGATCAATTTACAAGAAAGTTCTTTAAATTTAAACTAGTCAAATAAAAGACTATGAAAAATCTCTGTTCTCCTGAATCAGAGAACTAGATTCCAAAATAGCCATAGTCTTTTTTAAAAGGTTTAATGGTGTAGCATCCTCAGATAAAGAAGAGAGTAAGTAAAGTCTGTGGTGCTTCCTCAATAGCTAATAGGTTGAAAGTTCAGTTCTTAAACTGACTCAAATTAAATTAAAGACTAATGAATTAAGTAAAATAAAGAGCTAAGGACTCTGAAGACAAACTCTCTGGGATTAAGTACATTTTAAAACAAATTAGATTTCAAAAAAGTTCAGCACAGACCAAGAAAAAAGCAATCAGTGGGGAAGTGCAAATAAAATCTGTTCCTCTTTTCCCCGGCTGGATTCCAATATGAGTGTGCTGAGAATGAAGAGTACTGGCCCATAAATTTGTCCTGAAAATGAAACAGAGGGATTCAGTAAAGATTTCTGAATATGCTGTCCATTTACTAGGGCTGTGAGGAATAAATCCTCAACAGGACTTGCTATGCCTTTTACTGTCATCAGAAACAAATACCTGAAGCAGTGAAGAGGAAGAAGGACTCACCCAGCATAACACTGTCATGTGTGTGGCTGGACTTCTGTGAAAACAGGAGTATGAGGGACTATTAAAGACAAAGTATCTAGTCTTTGTCCCTGAGGAAGCAAATCCAAATACCTCTGTCTGTCACTACTTGATAACCCTATAACAAGCATTAGGGAACAGGACAGAGCAATAAAAATAAGAAGACATTATTGGTTCTGCATAAATAAGTTTACACGGGCTAGTATGGAGGAAAAAATAACAGGTAAATTTAAAATAATTCAATATTATGTTAAAAAAAATTAACCAAAATGGAGTTGTTTAAGCAGAAGTTTTCTTGAAACTTGATTTCTGATGACAGTTGCCGATGTAGCCTCTCTTAATTTAATAAAGAAAAATTTCCTAACCTTTCACTCTGAAGGAGTGCTCTTTCTTTTCTGTATACTAATCTGCTTCCAAGAAACATTCCTGAAACTCATGTCATCAATAATCTTTCTGTTAAAATCATCCACTGGGGACAAACAGACTTGTATAAACACAGAGCACGATCACATTGGCCTCAACTCCCCACATCCACCAAAAAAGGTCCAATCAGCCCTTTCCACAAATACCTAAAAATCACAGGAACCCGGGGATGTAAATTAAGGTGAACATAAAAATATATTCATACTACATGGTAGAGCTTGCTAAGAAATTAGTGAAAAAGAAGGAAGTTATATGATATAAATGTTCAAATTTTGTCCATAAGAAAGATTTTGAGGATAACAATACTGCCCCATCCCCTTTTGGGAGTAGATGCCTGGCTTGGCTGACAGCAGACCCCCCACAGGGAGGCAGCCTGCTGTGGGTAGGGTTCTAGGAGTGCCTGTGGTCCTAATACTAACTTTTGAGCCTCACTCACAGTGAGGGTGTCTGATTTGCTCCTTTTCCCCATAAACTGCCGTGTATTGTAGGGGTCTATTCCCTTGGCTTAGCTGAAAACTTTATTTGGAGGTCAATTATCTCCAAGGCAGTAAAAGCTTTTGTAGTTACGTGAGGGTGGGCATCCAGCATTTTTTTTTTTAATTATTTTTATCATGGAAGCAATTGATTTCACCTTATTTTCTTCTCGCTAGTCATGTGAGGATGACTAGGAGAACTGGGGTCAAACCAGATAATCTCCTTACCATTCATTGTTCACAGTATATATAGCAGCCATCTCTCTAATAGGCTATATTTGACTAGACCATCACAGCTGATCCCTGCTTATGTGGGCACCACCTGTGATCTAGTGCTGCAGTTATTCTAACAACCTGTTCCGATTTTCTAGCTGTGTGTGTCACATTTTATATATTATATTATATTATCATTTCTTACTTGTCTTCTATGGTTCTAGAATATTAAGTTTACATAATCTTACTATTCTAGCTTCTCCACTACTGGCTGCAAGTAACTTCCTAACAGACAGTGCAAGCCTGGTTTCCCTTTTTCCTACTTCAACTTGTTAGAAACTTTTAATTTCTTCAGTTTCTTCTAAATATCTGTGATTGGTACAATGTTCTATCCAAGAAAATTCCCACTCATGATTTTTCCATCCCTTCTTTACAAATTTATGGACTAGTTTCTCCAGTCTTTGCTAATGCTTGCAAACATTTATCCCTTCATTTAAACAGTTTTGTCACTAGCTTTCCTTAGCCACACAAAAAATAATCTCTATTAGGAACTTTTTTTTTAAAAAAGTTACAGTGCTAGATCAGAAATCCTGTTATTGCCAAACAGTACAATAACTGGTAACATTAAACCTTGAGAATAACCTGTTCATGACACCAACTAGTGTTTGAGTCCAACACTCTTTGACCAGATTGTCTTTTAATATTACACATGTGGAGGATTTAATCTTCAATCTCAGACTTACTTATTTGAAATTACATTAACAGGATTTTGATTTAGCAGACTGATAAAGAAATGAACGTATATCACAAGTACAAATTGCTTTTAGTAGAGTATAGCAATTACAATACACAGATAAATCATGATAAAAATGTGATTCTTATTACAGATTTCTATGATACTCTTAATGTCACAGCCATCTGAATCATTTAAGTGATATAATTGATAAACTGACTCAGCTGACTCCACTGACATAGCCAGAAGATCCAGTCAACAGATGAAGACACTTACCTAAGAAAGGGCCATCCTTACCCATCCATGAAGAGTTCCCATTGTAAGCTCAACTTTCTTTGCACCTTTTACAGTCACACACTCCCCTTCTCTGAGCTTCAGGAACACTTTGCCCTGGTTTTCACTGAGCCTTCTCCCATTCATTTATCTTAATTAGCAGAGATAAGGTACTTCTTTTACATAAGAGGCAAAATAGAAGGTATGATTCAAACCATTTTTTTGTATGAAAAACTGTTGGCTGCAGCTTGATGTCTGGTTGTAGCACTATTTAAAAACAGAGTTAAGCCATAGCCATATAGCCAAAGGGAAAAGCTCCAACTCGTGCAATGCCTGCACTGATTCTTGACCTCAGCTGATGTCCTAGATTCATGAAGAAGGCAGCACTGTTCTCTTAATGAAGAGTTCAGTATAATTTTTCTTGCATTTTAATATTGTTAAGAAAATATATTTTTTTTAGCTTATAGTCAACAACAAAGCACAGAAAAGCTGTGAAAATAATGAGGAGGGAGAATAAAAGAGAGACATGGAGAAGGATATTGAAGAAGTCTCAGGAAAGGCATTAATGAAAGAGCAGATAACTGGAAGAAGAAAATTAGTCTTCACTAGTGCTAATGATTTTACATGAAGAGACTTGTAATGTGAAAAGCATGATTTGCCGCCACATGGAATATAAAACACTTGACATGGAAACAATGTCCAAAAAATGTAGTCCATAGTGATGCACTAAAAGGCCCTTTCCCATTCACGGTCTGTTTCTCTAAAGAGATAGAAAAATTCAGTACCCTACAGCTGAGTTTATGTCATTTCTTCCTTTTGAAGAAAGCTTAATTCTAGGGCTTTTTCATTCAACATACATATGTAATGGACACAAATAAGTTCAGTTCATACACCAGTCTGCCCTCTTCTATTGGGTTCATTCTCTTTTAATCCTTATTACTATACAAACATCTTGTGCAGAAACCACTTAGCTCTAGCCTACACCAGTGGCTGCACCAGTCAGCGCCACCATGGGCTCCATAGCTTGGAGCACAGGGATGGGCAGAGACAGCAGCAGGAGCCTCAGCCAAAGCACAGGAGAAGATCAGAAATTGGCATGGCAATGGGTCTCTGTCTCCGTGGCATGTCTTTCCCTTTGCCCTTCTGCTCTTGCCTGGGAGAAGGACAGGGACATCAGGATTGCCATCAGTGTCTCAGACCCCAGCCACTTGAGGATCATGACTTACCAGTCCCTGGTGGTACACTTGTCAGCTGCACAACATTTACTCCTGGGTCAGACTGTAAAACCTGATGGCCCTTCCAGGGATTTCCTCTGGCCCAGGAAAGAGCTGAGAAGGGGAAGATGAAGCTTGTTCACCTATCTTCAGTCTCCTTTCCTGTCCCTGACCAAGCTGCTGGAGACTTGGCAGAGGAAGGAGAAGAGGAAGGGGAAAGGGAGAGGGAAAGGGAAAGGGAAAAGGAAAGGGAAAGGGAAAGGGAAAGGGAAAGGGAAAGGGAAAGGGAAAGGGAAAGGGAAAGGGAAGAAAAAAGAAGAGCTCACTATGATGGACAAGATGTGGGCCCTGTCTTGATAGGGTGGCCATGTGGGTGCTGCCATGATTCCTGGTTGTGTCTAGCCATTTTCCCATGTTTCCACTCTTGCTTGGTCCCCACAGACTCCCAGTTCTGGTTTATGTTTCCCATGAGGCAGTCTGTGGTATTGCCTGCAGTTTTGAAAGCTGCGTGTTCTGAAAGGGGGCCAAACTCTGGTCTTTGAGATGTGGTCATGGTGAGTGTATCTGACTAAAGGCTGTGCAGGAAAATTGCTAATTTAAATGCTCAGATAGGCAGACCTTAACTGACAGGGGGTTGGGAAGACTGTAAGAAGACCAGAAGTCACGGACCTATCCTCTGTTGCAGGAATCACTCATGTGCAACTTTGAAGGGTTTCAACCAACACTTGTTAATTGGTAGGAAGAAGGAAACAAGATTATTATAAGCTATTCGTATGGATCTCATAAGGAAGAACAAACATGGGATATTTTGTGAGATTCTGGGACTGTTTAAATCTTATTGTTCTATGTCTTAAGAAGAGTGTGAGAATGTACAAAGCATTATGGGACTTTTGGAGGAAAAATTAAAGGAAGTAAATGATCAGGGTGGAACAAGGAGGAGCAACAGTGGGAAAACAGAAGACAGAGACAAAAGGAGTCAATCAGTCAAGCCCTGCACTTGATCCCCAAGATCTTACTATTTTATTAACTTTTCTGTGTGTGTATTCCCTATACTCTGTATGTGTGTGAACATGTGCAGGTGGAGACACCCATGTGAGCTTGTGTGTATGCACATCGGTGCATGCATATACGTGAGATCCAGCTAGTGAATTACAGGCCTTATTAGCTAGTGAATAAGATCAAGGTCATTTGTGTTGTTCATGTTTATATGACTGCTGTTTGTGTTTATGTGGGTGCCTGCAAAGGCACTGTTCACCTATCCGTGCTATCTGTGGCTTACCTAGAGTGCACATATACCGGGAATTTGCACCAACTTCTACCACTGGCTGTATCTGAGAATGGGGAATGGATGACTGGGAAGAGAGCAACTGCTATGTTGATGTGTCACTGGAGTTTAAAAAAGGCTAGATCCAGAACTGTTCTTGAACTGTCCTAAACAAATAGCCCTTCAGGCTATTTGAGGATTTGAAAACCCTCTCAAGGGCCACCATGGTTATGTTACCAATCACCACACTGCTGTACTTGGGCCACAACAACCCCCAGCAGGGCTACAGGCTTGGGGAGGAGTGGCTGGAGAGCTGCCAGTCAGAGAGGGACCTGGGGGGGTTGATTGACAGCCGGCTGAACAGGAGCCAGCAGTGTGCCCAGGGGGCCAAGAAGGCCAATGGCATCCTGGCTTGTGTCAGCACTAGCATGGCCAGCAGGGACAGGGAAGGGATCTGACCCCTGTACTCGGCACTGGTGAGGCCGCCCCTCGATGACTGGGTTCAGTTTTGGGCCCCTCACTCCAAAAAGGACATTGAATGACTCGAGCGTGTCCAGAGAAGGGCAACGGAGCTGGTGCAGGGTCTGGAGCACAGGTCATACGGGGAGCGGCTGAGGGAACTGGGGGTGTTTAGTCTGGAGAAGAGGAGGCTGAGGGGAGACCTCATCACCCTCTACAGCTCCCTGAAAGGAGGGTGCAGAGAGCTGGGGATGAGTCTCTTTAACCAAGTAACAAGCTATTGGACAAGAAGGAATGGCCTCAAGTTGCGCCAGGGAAGGTTTAGACTAGATGTCAAGAAGTATTACTTTACAGAATGGGTTGTTAGATGAAGTGGTGGTGTCCCCATCCCTGGAGGTGTTTAAGAGTCAGGTCGACCTAGCACTGAGGGATCTGGTGTAGTTGGGAACTGTCAGTGCTAGGTTAACAGTTGGACTAGATGATCTTTAAGGTCCTTTCCAACCTAGTTGATTCTCTCATCTGAGAAGTATTTGATCATCAATCACCTAAGTATCTGAGACCTAGCACCTTGTAATGCTTGATGGATTTGGATATTTTAGTTTTCCGCAACACATATAATGAATATTCCACTGAATAAAGGTTTTCTAAATCCTTTTCTTCTGGTGGCAGTCCTTCAGCGGTAGGAGACCAGCAGTGTTAGGCCCAAGGAACATAAGTAAGTGCACAGCCATGAAAGTACTGGCCAGTGTAGTAGCCTGAAAGGGAACTATGCACTGATCCATGTACCTATTTTCATCACCATCCTCCTCATGGAATACGCAACAAATCATCACAAGCTCAGTCCAGTGTAATCAAGAACCCTCCCATAACATTTTCACATCTTGTCAGGAATAATATTCACTTTTACACTGCAAAGATCTTCCTTTGGTTTACTCTGTGACATGCCAATATCTGCTTTTTCTCCTCTAGCAGGATGTCTGTCTCGTAACGGAAGATGACCTACAGATTTTTGATTTTCAGTAGTGTGAAGAAAATGGGGAAATAATCCCTGCAAGCCTTAGATCCCTGTGCTTGGAAAAGGCTGCTTAGTTTCATAGGTTAAAAAAAAAAAAAAAGTCTATGAAATATATACTCTGACTGAGGACTTCTATGCCCGTAACTCTGCCACCTTGGGTGAGTAATTGCATGTCTGTTTTTTCTCTCAGAAGCTTACTAACAAAACAGTGGCCCTCACAGTGTCTCACATTATGCTCTGTAAATAGCCCAGAAACTTTGCATCCATAAAGAGATGAATACAGTCCGTGAGACAATAGTTTCCTCTAAATTCTGTCATCTTTGACTTTTCTTTCTAGACTCTCAGCTAGCTCCTGGTGCTAAGTGCTGAGATAAAAGGTGTCCCAGTTTCCTGCATGCATTCCACATCATAAAAATATATCCTTTCCCTGTTTTGTGCCTTTTTATCTTGGGCATGAGACACTAATTTAGTTTTATGTTCAAGATATCTCCATGACATTAACTGCATTTCCAGCCTTTACATTTGTGAGGCTTTTCCACATAGGCTTTACACCTCTCACACAAAACTACAAGTGGACAATCCATTTACTTTTAATAGCAAGGGCTTTTTTATTCATCTAAATGTTTCCCAGGCCTACAATGCATTTAGGGTATCTTAAACTCTCACATATGCTAACTGCACAGCCCTGCAACTCAAGAACTGAACCAACTCAAAACTTGCCAACACATTCATCACTTTTATGAACTCCATCCTGACTGCCACTCCTCCATATCAGATAATAACTATGATCTTTGAGCACTGAGACCTTGCCTGTGCTGGTTTTGAACTATCTGTGGTGGCGGAGAGAATGCACAATGAGGGTGCATCCCAAAGACACTGTCTTGTAACTTCACAATAAATATGGTCTAACAAACCATCATTGCTTTGATGGCACCATTGGTGCCCTGTCTGTTTCTCATTTGCCAGACCAAACTTAGTTTCTTCTACTGCCCACTGTCCTTTACAGACATTTTCCTGAGGCTTCTCCTCAGGGCCACCATGTACATGTTACTGTGAATTTGACTTTCTGCTTTAACTATTTCTGTAAGGACTTTAGCTTGGTTTTGACTTGACTCAAGATGTTCTTGTCTCTCTTCTTGTTCTCACTGACACAATGCTCCTCATTGTCCCAGCTTTTAATAGCTGACATTCATCAGTTTGCTTCCACCTTCTTCAGCCCATTCCCATCCCACACATGCTAGGATCTGTTCAGCATTTGTTCTAGAAAAAAAACCCTGAGACTTCCCTCCCTCCCTCC